>NW_020230721.1:0-595000 GCF_003227715.2 Harpegnathos saltator | reverse complement strand
GGGGACTGCCGGAGAAATTTAATGCGCTTCGCGCACTCGAAAAAAGGGGGTCCTGCGGCACCGTAATTCAATTAGGCTCGCCGCATCGAAATTTAATGGGCCGCGACGCTGCAACTTCGCTTTGGATCGGTGCCATGCCACGACGCGACGCGGGCGCCCTTTTGTGCGCAAAGGACCAGCAGGGATATCCGGCACGAGAGACGAGAAAGAAACGGACGCGCTGCTCTCACGTGCAAGCTCACGTGCGCCGAGGCGAACCCGAGTCGAAATTTTTCTTCTATGACAATCGTGCCGAAAAAATCGCGTCGAATGAGAATGGAAAATTTCAAAATACAACAAGCCACCGTCTGTTGCAGCCTGAATGCTGCAAGTAGGGCGTTATCTGCGCGGATTATCACCGTCTCCGTAAGGAGACGCAGCACACTCGGCAGCAATCGAAATCAATCGAGAGAAAGAGGGGAAGAGAGAAAGAGAAGGAGAGAAAGATCGTGCGAAAAGTTTCCAAAGTAAAATTGAATTTGTCATGTGACACGAGAGGTGTCACATTTTCTTCGTCGTCAATTTATCCGGCGCGGAGTTACTCCTCAGCTCCGTCGATACGATCTGACCTCGCGTTCGATTTGCGATACACACAGTCAAATGGTTACCACTTGATTGGTTTGCTACGTTGTGACGGGTAGACTGAAGACGCCAATATGAGGTCGCGAATATGTTTAACTCTTTACGCGCGGAATTCCCCTTTCGCTGGTTATTGAACGGAATATTGGGAAATCTTGGTGAGGTCGCGATACCCGTTCGCTTTCTCAAAGGAAGCGCAGCACACACACACATACACACGCGCGTGCTCGTGATATTTGATTGGAAATTCTTGGATTCAATATGAACGCGGCGACTTAGAGTAGAGCGTACGTACGTACGTACGTACGTACGCACGTAAAAGTTGCAAAAATTGCCCAAGAGCCGCCGCCGCCGCCGCCGCCGATATTGATAAACGAGTCGAACATTGTATTTTTAAAACGTCGCAAACCGCGCGCGTATTCTCGCAAGTTTAAAATGAAACCTCTCCCGTTCCCGCAATTTCAACGTATCTTCGACGTTTCTGCGAGTCGTTTAATATTCCGTATCGCGTTGAAAAAGACACAAAAGTATCTCGAGAAATTCTCCCGGGATCCCGAATATCCCGGGGGGGGGAAAAATAATGTCGACAGCGAGCGTAAATTTCTGGCGGATTGTTGGCTCATGGTAACTTAATGGTAATTAAAATTAAAATTCGCTCAAAATAACACATACGATCGATCGCTCACCTTCATTATCAATGGAGAAGACGCCGATGCCGTCGCCTCCCCGGATGCTGTATCCGATTCTCGAGTCCCCACCAGGCGGATCCGCATCCCTGGCTCGAACCGTGGTGACGAGGGTGCCGACCGGTTGATTCTCGAAGACACTCGCGGACGCAACAAAGTCATCGAAGAGCGGCGCGTGTAGATTTTCGTTCACATCGACCACTTCGATGATGACCATCGTCTCGGAGGACAGGGACGGCTCACCGCGATCGCGCGCGACTATCGTCAGCGTGTGCACCTGCCGTTCCTCAAAGTCCAGAGTCTGAGTCGTTTTCACCGTGCCGGACACTTTGTCGACCTTGAAGAAGCCCTCGCTCTCCATCGCGTCCGACAGAAAGTACTCGACGTCGCCGCCCGCGCCCTCGTCGGGATCGGTGGCGTCCACGACCGCCACGACCGTCCACACCGGCACGTCCTCGCGAATCTTCACGTTGTAGCTCGACAGCGCGAAGGTGGGCGCGTTGTCGTTGACGTCGTCCACCGTCACCCGGACCAACGCGTCCGAGTACAAGGGCGGATCGTCGGAGCTCTTGCCGCCGTTGTCGCGCGCGCGGATTCTCAGTTCGTAAATCTCCTGCCGCTCTCGGTCGAGCTTGCCGAACACGCTGAGCACGCCGGTCACGGGATCCACCCGAAAGTCGGCGGTCTCCGTTACGAGGGAGTAGGCGACGCGCGCGTTATCACCGAGATCGGCGTCGGTGGCGTTGGCTCGCCAGACGTTCGTGCCGTTCAGAGCGGTCTCGGAGATGCGAAAGCTCGCCAGGGACTTGTCGAACTTGGGCGCGTTGTCGTTGACGTCGAGAACGGTGACCGGCAGCATCTTCGAGGCGGACTTTTGCGGCTTGCCCAGATCGTACACGCTTATGTTGAGGTAGTACTCGCTCTCCCTCTCGCGGTCCAAGTAACCGATCACCTCGAGCTCGCCGGTGTCCGGCTCGATGCCGAAGACGGAGTCGCGGTCGCCGCTGGAGATGCAGAACACAAGCTTGCCGTTGTAATCGAGATCGCGGTCGCGGGCGCGTATACGCACGAGGGTCGTGCCGAGCTTGGCCGACTCGTTCACGCGGATCTCGTCCGGAAAGTCGAGAAACTCGGGCGCGTGCACGTTCTCGCCGTAACGACTCGGTGTCAGCGTGTACTCGTCGTCCCGCGACGGCATGTTGTTCCTCTCGGCGGAGGCGATCGCGTCGGTCAGCCGGCGCGCGACCCCGGTGTCGTGGCACTCGAACGCGCCGGCCTCGTCCGTCAGCAGTCTCGCTTGCGAGCCGAGATTCCGCTTGGCGTTCACCAGGTGCATGTGCACGGGATTCACGTCGGCGAAGTGCGTGCCGTCGGTGGCGGTGATGTTGACGAGCCTCTCGTTCGCCTTGATGTCCGTGAGGTCGCAGGCGACCGAGAGCACCCCGCTGGCGGAGTCGAGGGCGAAGCAGCCGTCCGAATTGCCGGAAACTATGCGGTAGCTGATGATGTTGCCGGCGTCGAAGTCGATCGCGGACACGGTGATGATCTCGGTGCCGATCGGCACGTAACGCGGCACGTGGCCGGTGCAATCGATCCGCTCGAACTGCGGCCGATTGTCGTTCACGTCGCGCACCCGGACTCGCAGCTGCATCTCCGCCTGACGCCGGTACGGCAAGCCCCAGTCACTGGCGCGCACGTGCAGCAGGTACTCGCGCTTCATGGTCTCGTAGTCGAGCACCTGCCTCGTCTTGACGATGCCGGAGAAGTGGTCGATCTCAAACGGCACTTTCTTGATGTTGTCGATGCTGTACGATATGTAGGCGTTCTCGCCGGAGTCGCGGTCCTTGGCGGTCACACGCACGACCGACGTGCCCGCCGGCTCGTTCTCGTCTATCCACACCTCCTTCTCCGGCTGGTCGAAGGTCGGATCGTTGTCGTTCGTGTCGACCACGTTGATCTTCACTTTGGCCGAGGATTGCTTTCTGGTGCCGGCGTTACCCTGATCGACCGCCGACACCGTCAGCGTGTAAAACGCCTTCTTCTCCGCGTCCAGGTTCACCGCCGTGTACAGCATGCCGGTCTCGGCGTTCACGTGGAACTCGCCACCCTCGTTGCCGCCCACTATCTCGAGGAACACCAACGCGTTCTTGCCCTCGTCCGCGTCGGTCACCTTGAGTCTGATCACCGGTGTGTTGATCGGCGCCGTCTCCGGCACCTTCACCTCGTAGATCTCGCGACTGAACACCGGCGCGTTGTCGTTGAGATCGGTCAGGTGCACCGGCACGAATTTGTAGCTGTACCGTTGCGGCACCCCGCGATCGGTGGCGCGCAGAGTGAGATTGTAGCCCTGCAACGCGGTCTCGCGATCCAGCAGGTGCAGCACCTCGATATTGTATTCGCCGGATCGCGGCCCGCTGACCTGACGCACCCTGAAGTGGCCGGCCGGATCGCCACCCACGATTTCGAGGCTCGCGATTTGACCGTGCGGGCCCTCGTCACGGTCGATCACTCGCACGATCGCGTAGATGTCGGCGTTCGAGTGCTCCACGATGTCGGGCAGATGATGCACGTAGATCTCGGGCGCGTACAGATTCACCTGCCGCACTCTGATCGTCACCTTGGCGGTGCTCGCACGACTGGCACCTACGGAACGGAACAAGGCGCCGCGATCCTTCGCCAGGACTACCAGTTCGTGTATCGCGCGCTCCGCGTACCTAATGCAAACAACAATGACACAACGCTGCCTTTATTTATTTGTAGCACGCTCATTACCAGCTCCGCGCTGGGTACACGCTGGCTAATTTATGTTTACATTGGTTACGTCGCAGCGAGCTTTGTGTCTCGAGACAATCAAGACATGTGGAAAAAAGCGCGACCGCGACTGCGCGACAATGCACGCCAATGAATGTTTACAACCGTGTAGAAACACGAGAAAGAAAGTGAGAAAGGAGAAAGGGGGGGGGGAGAGAGAGAGAGAGAGAGAGAGAGAGAGAGAGAGAGAGAGAGAGAGAGAGAGGAAAGCGAATGAAACAGAGAACGGAGAAACGAATAATCGGAATTTTCGCTCTCCGAGTGTTGTGTCGTCGTCGCAATGAGACTGTATATTCGCTCGATCGCTATAATCGGTCTGGGATCGGTCTGATACACCGTGTTTGGTCGCGCACCGGTCGCTCGCTTACCTCAGTGGTCTCGTGAGCGTTATTACGCCGCTGACCGGATGAACGGCAAACTGATCGGTCTCCTCGGCGAAGCTATAGTAAATCTCGCCGTTTCTGCCCAGATCGGCGTCCTCGGCGATTACCCTGAGTATACTGCGATGCAAAGGCGTGTCCTCCGTCACGGTGGTCTCGTACTCGGTCGGATAGAACAGCGGATTGAGATCGTTCGTATCGAGGATCGTCACCACCACCGTGGCGTCCGCCTCGAGCGTGATCGCCCGGTTCATATCGTCGCGTCTGCTCGTGGTCGCACGCACTTCGAGCACATATCGGTCTTTACGCTCGCGATTCAGCACGTCGACGTTGCTGGTACGAGTCCGAATGAGGAGGAAGCAAAAATCGCCGACCGTGCGCTCCTCCGCTTTGAAAAACTTGTCGCGGTCACCACTCGCTATACGGAACTTGATGTCGACGTCACTGTCAACGGACGCGAGCTTTATGCCCATCCTCCTCTCGGGCACGACGTACGTCTTACCGATGGAATTCTCGGGAATGGAAACGTTGTACAGGGGTTGGGTGAAACGAAACTCGCGCTCCGACGAAGGACTCGTGTCACCACCATCGAACGAGGTCGACGAGGTGGTCGTCGCGATGCTGATCGACGAGACCGACCCACCGCCGTCGCCGTCACCGCCGCCACCGCCGCCGCCGCCGCCGCCGCCGCCGCCGCCATCGCCACCGCCACCGCCGCCGTTTCCTCCTCCTCCAACGCCAAGCAACGGCGAAAAAGTCGTCGGTACGGAGGTGTCGGAAAACGGGGAACCGGCCGTGGCCGTCAATAGCCACAGCCACAACCATGGCCAAGCGTGCAGCACGCGCTGCTTCATCCTACGCATCCTGGTGGTGTCGCCGCTAGCTCATCGTCGGTGCTTTTCGACAGACTCTTCCGCCCGGTTTGCCCTGTCTGGCAGAAGAAGGACCACCAGAGGGAGCCTCGGTGACTTCCGACCCAGTGTCGCCCAGTGTCTGTATCGGCCGTCAACTGAAACAGTAAACGTCGCCAAAGTTCAAGACAAGGTGTGCTGCGAGTTGGCTCGGCCGACGACGACGACGAAAGCTCTAGTAGCTGCAGTCTAACGATGCGAATGCCGAACACACCGAGATCCTCGGGGTTATCCTCGACGACAGCCAGCGGCTTCCAGCCGATCGAGCGCGAAGACGGTTTAGCGGAGGGAGTTGCAGGGGAACAGGGACGGCAGAGTGAAACTCCTCGGTTTGCATCGTTGATCGATGGATGGATGGATGGATGGATGGAATACAAAGCGACGGAATAGATCACTCGAGTGTGAGACATTGGGAAATGTGTGCGGAAAGTGCTCGAAGCATTGCTCAGCCCCGTGAACCGATTATTTATCGATGAGACTCTTAACTTTGCTCAATTGTCCATTTCGCGGAATTCCATCGGAGGCAAAAGGCACAATCGAACGCAATTATGTAGTCGTTACGTCGCTTCTATGAAATGCGGTTGCCACGAAAGCGTGTTGTAGAATATTCACACACATCGAAGCCCGAACTAAAATTCCATCGATATTACGGCGCGCTCTCGATCGAGGCCGCTTCTTATAAAAGATTCAAACCGTATTACTCCCCGTACAGCGAAGTTGTCAACTGCCTTTCTTTTTTCCTTCTGCAGCTTATAAAAGTCCGCCGTGCGATCTTTTATGCCTCGTCAAACGTGAACATGACACGAAACATCGAAGTAACCTCAGTAAAAAAAGGAACAAGGAAATGAAGAAAAGGCAGGCAAATAGGAGCAAACTCTGGCTTTGCAGCAAAAGAAATTTAACTTTATGATAATGCATCCGATCAAACGGACTTTTGGTACAAGGGGAGACAAGCGTTTTTATCGTGTGTCATTTTTTCGCATCTGAAAATCAAAAGTTGGCACTGCTTGGAAATTAGCTGCTGTTTCTTCCCAACAACGGTTGTATCGAAATATTTCAATTAATTTTATTTCTACTGTGAAAGACTGCTTGCGAAAAACGCAAAGATGATTCACGGCATCGAACGGTTTTGCTGTATCTCGGCACGGAAGATCGTCGATTCGCGTCTCGATTTCCGCGCTACCAAAGATACACTAAGCCTGGTTACACTAGTGGTCTCTCATGAATCTAACCAGCCCAGCGATCGCTCCCTCGTTCCTGACAGTTCCGGGACCAGAGTCCGCGATATCAGCAGCGGCTCGTGTCAGAACATAGGCGAGATACGATAGGATTTTGCCTATCTTTCCAGTACCCCCGAATGGTGCGCACTCTAATCTTGACCAACGCGATACCCTCGACCGTGTTTGGACGAGAGTCGATGTATCTCGGCGCGCATTTGACAGCTCGGTATCGATACGTCCATCGTCGGAATAGAAACCGGCCACCGAAATCCGCCGTCTCGCAATTTCGCAGATAAATAACGGGATAAATGACGAGCCGCTGTTGGCCCTCTCTCTCTCCCTCTCTCTCTCGGCTTTTCGCCATTGTTGAAAGCGTTACGAGAGACCCTCGCAAACGAGAGCCTTTAAATAGCCGTTAATTTTGAATTATTCGCCGTTGATTCTCACTTGGGGAAAGGACGTCCCGAAACGGGACGAATACAACGTTATGGGAATCGCGTTTAACGACTTTCTCCAGCAGTCGCATAATTATTCCGCAGAGATAAGACGGCAGCTTCGGATCGCTTTGTCGCTCGCGAGTCGCGAAATCGCGCAGACGGAATTGTTTTCCGTCGCCCATTACGCCGCTCCAAGTCATTTCGTCTGCGATATTCGTAAAGCGCGACGCGGTTATTATTAAAGGGTGCGTCAACTTTAACGACGACGCGGGAGGAAAATTGACCTTTAGCGTCTGCGAGGTGAAGCGCGAAACACCGCCGGCGCGCATCACGGCGTGTCGCGCTTTCGTTTGCGAGAAACAGCGAGAGAGAACTCGATGCCAATTACGCAGCCGCCGATTCGTAACCGATGTAATAAAAAGCGCTTAACCGCCGGCGCGCTTTCCTGCCCCTCTCCTCGCGTGCTACACGTTGCACCTCCGCCGCGATAATGTAGCGGCTGGAGAATGCGCGGCTGGCTAAGTAAGTATAAGTAAAACGAGACGAACGAACGAGCGAGTCCGCGCCAGGTCGGCGCCTCCGACGTTCACGTTGCGTCGCGCCAATCCGGAGAGCCTTGCACTCAACCTTGAAGGTGTCGCCGACCGCTTGACATTCCCTCTTGAGCCTCGGAGGCTTCATATTCCCAATCTCGGAATCACGTTAATTGTTAATGGACGACGACGGCTCGCTCGCGGGCGCGGGCGGGCCGAAAATTGCAGAAGAATCGTCAATTACGACGGGGGTTATCGTAAACCGGATTTAATCTGCCGAACAATGCCGGCATTCGGGAGAGACCGTGGAACTAAGAACGACGCGGTGGATGAGAGAATGAGGGAGCCTATTTCAGTCGGAACAATCGTCGTCGTCGTCTGACAAAGGGTCGTCTAGGAATGACTTTGGTCGAGAGTTAAGGATTAAATTAGTTCCATATTTTCGCCGACGGATGTAACCCGCGACTTGCCGCACCGCATAGTCGGAATGTCAATCGACGGGCTCCCCCCGTCGACGGTGTATCTCACCGCGACAACCATCACCGACACCGCCGCCAATTACCTCATCAAATATGCTCTCTTCAACGTTCGACCGCGAGATACATTTGCGTCGGATTTATTTCGTCGCATTGCACGGTCAAGTCGGAGAAATCCTTTCGCAATCTGTCAAAAGATATTTGCATAAGACGAACGAGTACGCAGCAGGAAGAGCTCTCGCGGCTTTACATGAATACAGTTCGCCGCGAGTATGTATACGTAAATAAAATTACGTTTCTTTCGCATCGCCGTTGAAATTCACCCCGCGACGACGATCGATGAACGAACGCGAATGATAAAGAGAGACTGTAGAAGGGAAACGAAGAGATTCGCTTCTTTCGCCGCTTCTTCGTCCGCAGTTCGACGCCACTCGCGCGCATTCGTCTGGTAAAAATTATTCTCGCGATTCTCTCAACAAAGCGAGATTATGCGGATATCGAAAACGACGACGGACGTCTTTCGGCGCGCCGAATCTGAGATTCGGCGCGCCCGAAAGAGCGGTGGCTTTTTCTTCCCCTCAAAGAAAACGTTGGCGCAAAATCGTAGAAACAACGAACCGTAACACGGATCCTTTGACAGCGGAGTAAAAACGTTCGAGCGAAATTACGCGCTTCTCTCTGTCTCTCTCTCTCTCTCTCTCTCTCTCTCTTCTTCTCTTTTCCGTCTTCTTTATCTCCTCTACTCTCCACGGTTCTTCTCTATTTTCCCTTCTTTGATGAGATTTAAACAGCTTTGAGCTCGTCACGAAAAGCTGAGAAAACGAAAGGACGAATGAACGAATGGACGAATCGGATGATTCGAGCCCCGAAGGCGGTTTTATATACCGCTCGGAGGTCGCGACAATGCTCGCACAGAAACTCGTTTTGCCAGTTAAATCGAGCGTGAATTGCAACGCTGCGCACAGAGAACGGCGCGTCGTCGTCGTCGTCGTCGAGGGAGTGTAACGAAGGGTGCGGGGGGGGGGGGGAGAGCGAAAGGGGGAGTTTAAAACGATCGAGATACAGATAGCGACGGGACGAAAAGCAAATCACAGCGAATCGCTCGAGAATATTCCCGTGGTATTTTTTCGGATGGACGAGTGGTACGTTCGGACACGACGCTATCGGCGAGAAAATGCGGGAATCGGCCGGTTGTGCGAACGACGAGGGAAAACAACGAACGAACGAACGAACGAACGAACGAACGAACGAACGAACGAACGAAATACGTGCGTACCGTATTTCAGCGCGAAATACGCGCGACGAGCGATCACGTTCGTTTGAGGGACAAACGACCGCGGAGTGCGCGCGAAGAGGTCACGCGGCGACCTCGATGGTCGATGGAATTAATTTTCGAGTTGTGGAGCACGGGTTGTGTCGTGCGTCCGTCGTTGTAACGAATTTCGTCAGTTTACGGAACAAACACGCGCACGTCGCGTCCTTGTCTACGAGTAGACCGGAAAAAACGCCGATACTTGCGCAGCGACGCGAAATATTCGGCCAGGCGCTGTTGTTTCGGAAGCGTATTCGCGACACCGACACACCACGTGCGCTTGCATCTCCCGCTTCCTCCCTTTCTTTCTCCCCTCTCCCCCCTTCTCTCTCCTCTCTCTCTCTCTCTCTCTCTCTCTCTCTCTCTCTCTCTCTCTCTCTCTCTCTCTCTCTCTCTCTCTCGGAAATAAAAGAAAATAAAGACTAATCCGATTAATATGAACCAGTTACAGTCCTGTACCTTGGATTCGTGCCGCGTCGGCTTTTATCTCTTTGACGCAGCGAAAGAACACGTTTGTTCGTCTATTTGTTGTAATGGCACGCGAAAGCTTGCAACGTCGATTCGAATGCGCGCGGCTCGATGAATTAATCCGACGATAGCAGGCCGTTTATAGTTCTTCGCCGAGCGGTGATATCTTCAACTTTCCCGACATCAACTTTCTAAGCGTTATCGTTGGTCCCTTCGGAGAGAAGGGATTTTGCGTTTTTGCGACAAATGGACACATTCGATGCGAATTGCGCGCTGCACAACGCTAATTAGCGGCTGGAAGACCCTTTGGAAAAAAACTTTAGTTGGAAAGTTACAGACTATTCATTTTTTTAACATACCCGCTCTTGTTGAATTTCTATTTCGCACTGATAATTTGCTGATATTCGCCGAGTTGGTCGAAACCTCGTTATTAACGCTCGTATCTTTCTGTATCAACTTTATTTCCCACAGATGCTCCCTGCCTCTTGAGAGCACACGAGCTTTTTTTTTATCATCGAACGGTATCTCTTATCTCTCCCGAAGAAGGGAGACGATGCTCTTCAACGATACTCCATTCAAGATATCTACTCAAGAGTACCTTAAAATATACGCCAGTATCGAAGCTTCCCAATAGCCTAACGTGAACAGCATTCCAAGTATCAGTCGTCTATATTCTCATCGGTATCAAACTGAACTTTGAATAAAAAAAAGTGTCCTTACTCTCCCGACTAAATATAAAATATATACCGATAAGTCGAAGATATAAAACTCGTCAAATTGAAAAGATATGGAAATTATATCGACGTTCACGTTGGATACGTTGACAAATATCTCCCCGAGAATACTGTACAATTCTCGCGTCCAATAGGATAAGATGATTTATTGGACTTTTATCAGGACTGTACAAATTGTATCTCAAGTTTCTTTCAAAGCTGCAAATTTCTAGCTCCGGGGCATTGTGTTTAATTGTACGGAAATTTATACGGAGGCTTCAGTCACAAATAGTACTCTATCCCAAGTTTCTACGTGGATTTTCGAGTTCACGTCCAGCTGCACACACACATTTGCAAAGCGCGTCCGTTCGTGAAATCCGTCACTCACTCAACCTTATAATTATATTCCAGATCTTCAGGTATCGCGGATCCTCGTGCGCGAACGCGATATTCTCGCAAGAACTATTACCGCCTCGTAAAGCCGCCTCGTCTCGCTCTTTAACGGAATTATCCGGTCAGGCTGCGGGCACCACACTTATCTTCCCGCGATTTATAGACCGCGTTTCCCTCGGCCCGCTTCGCTTTGTGCTTTATAGCGGAGGAGCGTACCCTCGACAAGCGGCTAAGTTTCCCGACCAGCGGCGTCGTGGCCGCGTCGATGTTCCCTCCGTGCAGGAGTATTCTCGCTAAAAAGCGAGAATCGAACTTTCTCTAACGCCGTTTATTGCACGTCGCGCGCCGTTACGTAGGTAAGATTTCTTGCGCCTTGTCACGCGGCACGCCCGCACGCCAAGTCTAGCGAGACGCATTATATTCCGGCGAACGCGGCGCCTAATGTACAAAGTTTGACAATGTCGAATACGACACGAACCTCGGCGAACGGAGAACGGGAAACGTGCGCGCGTTTCGGCGTTATTCCCATTTTCTCCTCTTTGGTTTTGCACCCCGAAGTACGCGTGTCTCGGCAAGTTCAAATTGTCTCCGCGATTCTCGAGCCGTAAGGAATAATACTTCCGCGACGCTAATAACACCGCGCGCGCTTACCCGAATCGCGCTCCATCGCGTAATTACGGAGAACGCGACAACGTTCTCCCCGCATCTGCGATAACAAAGTAGCGTGACGCACTCACACGCGTACCGCGTCGTTCGCCGCGGCGCGCGCGGCGCCATGCGTGCGTCGCATTTGGTTCTCTCGCGCATGTTACGCGAAAGAATCCCGCGGATTCATTTCGCGGAAATTATAAACCCGAACGATGATCCTCATCGTTTACGCGCCGGCAATTGCGCAGTCGGCAGCCCGCGTTAATTAGCTTCGTTTGGTCATTTCATCCCGCTCTGCGTCATTTCCGCGAGATTTTAATATGCAAAAGGAGCTGGCTATATGTGGAGCCACGTAACCGCGCGCGCAATTTGCGCTAACATGTGTCGGTCGGTCGCTCGCTCGTCCGGATGGTCGATCGAGCGTGTAACAGATAACGCGCATCGGCAGAAATTGTGCATAATGCGCCGCGGCGAGATGTTGATCCGCCATGAGATTTTTTCCCCTCGCGAGAGAGGATTCCCATGTTTCGTTATGCGCGGCGATCTCTCTGCACGCATATGTCACGGGATAAGGATATACTTGCAGCCGCGCCGCCGCGCCGCCGCGGTATACCGCGAATGCACCTGCAAATCGTGTAACGCGCGCGCGGCTTGTTGAGTACACAAATGAAGAACTAGCGAAGTCACTTTGGCGAAATGCGCGCCGCTGCGTCGTCGCGAAACGACGACGACGACGACGACGACGACGACGACGACGACGACGTCGACGTCGACGACAACGACAACGACAACGACGAGGACGACGACGATGCACGCTCGTGTGGATTTAACAAAACGTTGCAGTGCGGCTTTAAGGTCGGGCCGAGACGACGGCGAAGGTAAGCATAGGTAGAGGCGACTGGTGAAGAGAGGATCGCGGATACGGGACGGGGGAGGTGAGAGGAGAGGGGACGCGATCATTACTATACCGTTTCTCCGAGAGACCAAGCGAAGAAAGGAAAAAGCGCAGAGACCGTCGACAAAAAGCGACAAAAGCACGGCGCTCTAACTGCCGGCACCTTCGAACGCCGTAATCCAGTAATGCAAATACGATTCTCGGCCATGATTTTCTTACCTCTCCCTCACGAGTATCGCGATGTAAATTTTTTCGAGTCCGCTGCGCGCACTTGGTCTGTTTTTACACAACGACGGCTTAACGGCCTCGACATAGGACTTTCTTCGCCGATCGTTAGGACATCTGTATCGTGAATTGCAGCCGGGTCGCACGGTGAAAAACGGTGAAAAACTAACGAGAATCTCTCCTCTCGCTTAATGCTCCGAGTAGAACGATTTTCCCGTCAAGATATTCACGCGGCTGCATCTGCGCGATCAATTATCGTCAATTCTTTCTTATCCCTCGGCAGCCTCGGAGCTTCAGTAAAGTAAAACCCACGTTTAATGCGCCTACCACGGACAATGGGATACTCGAGTAGCTTGAAAACTTTGGACAACTGCCACTCGCGCGTGAGGAAGACAGGGCTGCTCTCTGTCGTCGAGAGAAATCGTCCCTCGAAATTTTTCCACTTCATTCCACCCTGATCGGCGGGGCGGTTGGGGTCGCGATACGGTCTCACCTTCGTCTTTCCTACCGCGGCTAGGCAGCTATATAGCACGTTATGAACAACGGCGAACAATCGCACCGACGATCGACCGACTCGCGCTAACCGGCGAAATGGAGGGCGACCGCTCGGCTCGAACTCCGGCTCGCTCGCCGGGGGCCCACCCGCATTCGGACGTCGTCCTTGACAAATGGACGCTAGCGATTAAATCAATCCAGGGGAGATATGGCGCGCTCTCCCTCTCTCTCTCTCTCTCTCTCTCTCTCTCTCTCTCTCTCTCTCGCTCGCTAGCGCGACACGTCACGTTGCGTGCCCCGCTATTTATGTGCTTCCACGCGATCGCGATGCCGCCGAACGAACGAACGAACGAACGTCGCGCGCCGCGCGGCACCGTCGCTCCGCTTCATCGAATCCCGTTATCCGGCTTGCCTCTTGTCGGCTTTTCGGTTTGCCGGCGGCTGCAGAATCGATTTGTTAACTCGCACCGACTTTCCCCGTCGCGCCGCAGCGATAAAGCCAATCCCGTGGCCGTTCGGCTCCTCGTAACGATCGTGACGACGTGCGTTTCGCTCAAATCTCTCGGTCGTGGCCGTGATTATTCGTTAGCGTCGCTCGTACAACGAGCGAATGCACGAGCGAATAGCCTCCTTTCGCGGAGAACGACGCTCTTTTCTCCTTGCCTCGCTCGTCGTCTCGATATAATTCTCCCGGCGAGGGAGAGAGGGAGGGCGAGCGCGCCGCGACGCGATTATTCCGCGATCGAATCGGAATTACGTAGCCTTAGATCGCGCCACCATATTTAGCGCTCGCGGCGAAAACCAGTCCGCTAACAAAGGCTTTCCGCGCACGGAGACTACACGGTGGGGCGTTAATAGAGTGTACGTGGTGATCTTAATGAGGCAGACCGCGCCTGGACAGCCGTGGCATCAAAAGTCCGACCGAAAAGGACAAAACCGAGGGCGCCTTTGTCCGGCTTCCTCTCTCTCTCTCTCTCTCTCTCTCTCTCTCTCTCTCTCTCTCTCTCTCTCTCTCTCTCTCTCTCTCTCTCTCTCTCTCTCTCTCTCTCTCTCTCTCTCTCTCTCTCTCTCTCTCTCTCTCTCTCGCCGCGGCTACGTAATAGATTTATTTCCAGGGTCCGGGGCATCGACGTTGCTCTTTCTTATCCCCGGTACAAGACGCTGGAAGTCGAACAACGAGCGAGATTGTGCTCTCCTCAAGGATCGGGGAAACGTTTCGTTATACGTCTCCGGAGAGAGACACGCGTCTCTAGATAATCATCGGGAAAGCAAATTGTCGTCAAAAGGACCCAGCGTTCACGGTTCACGCATGTTTTTGCCGAGGCTCCGCGATCATATCGCACGGATATACATGCGTGCGTGCGCGCACGGAGCGGAGAGAAAGATTGAGACGAAATAGCCAGTCGTGATTCGACTTTCACCGTTACAAAACGGCTATAACAAAATACGATATTGCGGTACAATGGAACGCGACGCGCGGTGATCGAAGCGTACGTGTTTTCTCTCGTGCACGTGCCTCTGCTCTTTCTCCTTTCCGTCGCGTGACACTAAAACGCCGCCCGTTGAGCTAATGAACGAAACTCAAAGTAAACTCGGTAGACACGTCCGACCGATGTTTATCCAGAGCGCGAGTAACTTTCAACGAAGATTCGAGTTTACGGGCGGGAGCTGAGATGCGGGAGTTAGGCTTAGACGCTGTTGAAATTCAAACGAGAACGCACATCATCAACATCCAAGGGGAGGCACCGCGCGAGCGCGAGCTACACAAATTGTGCTTGCCATGATCGATTCGAACGCTTAATCCTGGTTAAATAATAATAAGATGCACCGTTGACACGCGCGCATGCGTAATGAAAATAATGCTTTTTGGATCCGATACCGCGGAAATTACCGTGGAAATTTCAAATACAAAACTGTATCTATCCATCAGATCGCTATCGGAGGATTAAATACTTTTTACGCGTGGCGGATATCGATACATTCGAAACAAATGTTCCGAATGACACTCGGAAGTTATTCTATTATTTCGTGCAATAACACGTTGTTCTCGTTTGATATTTCACGGACTTTCGGCGGACTGTCGTCGCGCTTTCACGTGTGATTTTTACGATGAATGTTTCATCGAGACTGCTCTCGCGCTGTTTCACGCAACTCGTCAATCAGCGCGCGACAATAAAAAGAAAAGAAGTCTGTTTATTTCTTTTGCAGCTGGACGCGCCACAGCTGGCCAAATAAATATAATTCCTCATAGGGAGAGAGAAAATGAGAGAGAGAGAGAGAGAGAGAGAGAAACCCAAGTGATATAAAAATATGATACAGAAACAAGTTCTATCGATGGGAGCGCCAAAGTTCCTATGATCACGCGCGCTATATACTATATACGGACTCCAGCTATTGCGAGCGAAATCCGCCGACTCATCTTATCCTTGTTCCAGCAAGAAGCTTCCGAGCGGAAGTCAAACGCGCGGAAGATGTCTCACGTTCCTCGTGTACTTTTACGAGCCTGACCGATCCGTGATCTAATTCGACGTGGGACGAATGGCGCGCGGCGGCGGCGGCGGTTCGCCGCTTCGCACGCCGTGCGATTTCTTCCTGATTTTTCGACCGGATCTCTCGCCGGGCCGTTTAGCATTGTCCCGATATCCACCGCGAGACAGTTCGATCCCTGCCCCGCGGCCCATTGTCCGCGCTCGTGAACAGTATTACGCGATTCGTTCCGTCCGTTGGAAATAGCATGCGCTCCGACGTCGCTAGGCGGCATCCTCTTTCCCTCTCGTCCCTTTCGTCACGAGCTCGCTCGTATAACTTTTTATTATTATATCGCGTTATTTATCGTCGCCGTTTCCCTCACCAATAAAACCTCCATTGTACAGAAGTGACGTTGAGCAGTCGAGTTATTTATAATGATTGCCGTTCGCGCGAACGGATCATCCTTCTCGCGCTCGCTTGCCCCCGTCTCCTCCTCCTCCTCCTCCTCCTCCTCCTCCTCCTCCCATGCTGCCTCTATCGCTGGCAACTCCGAGTACAGTACACCTGTTGGTTCTTTACCGAGTAAAATAGAAATTTGATGACGACGATAACGCTCGCTCTCGCGTGGGCTTGAGAGATGCGCCAAGGTGGCGCGCGTAGAGGAGAACGGCTCGCGGTAATATTAAATTTCTGCGGTCCGAGCGCTTTGCCTCTCTGTCGGCGCGTATACGTCGTGTCCATTATTTTCGTTATTCGGTCCGCGAAGAGGATTACACCGGGCGGAGCACGGAAAGCTCACGCCTTCGTCCGCGCATCGTCGCTTCCCGATGGAAAGACATATTTTTCAGAGTGACAGTTATTTCCTTTTTTCTTTATCTTTCCCACCATTTTTTTTTTTCTTTTCAATGACCCGGCTTATATAAATTCCTTAACGGATGTGCGAAGTGAATGTCGGACATGTGGAAATAAATCTCCGAGAGATTTTCTCGCCGACTTTCCCGCGTATTGGTATCAGCTTTGTCGCACTTACGCCGAGAATATTATGTGTACTCGTCACGTATCGGCAACATCGGCTGCGACTCGTCAACTCGTATATAGGTTTTAGCACGCCGCGTATATTTCCCCTGTGTAATAAAACACGGCACTCTCAAGATTGCAACGCTGACTGGCGATAAACGGATGAACGACACCGATATTACATGCGTTATGACGTATCATCTTAGCGGTGAATTAGCCGGCGCCAGAGAATACGTATAACGACGATGACAACGACCAAATGGGACGCGTGCAGGTGAACATTAACAGCTACATAGGCAAAGTAGAAAGACCAGATTATTGACCGCTGCCCTTCACAGAGGGCTTTGCACCGTGTTACTTTCTTGCAGAGCACAGTATTCGTTTTAGTCACACTTGAGTAACTAGCATGCGGATAACGAGGATTGTGGACATGCAGAATAAGAGTAAATGGTTTAATTCAACAAAAGTCTCTCTCTCTCTCTCTCTCTCTCTCTCTCTCGTTCGGCAGCGCGCACGCGGAAAGCCAGGATTCAGATAGCACTGCAAATTTATGAAGAATTTTAAATCGCCCCGTATTTGCGCCGGTCTTACGCGGGGAATATCCGATTAAAGAGCGAATGTATTTTATTTCGAATAAAATTTACTTTGCCGCTTAATCCCCGTAACGTTCGAAAAAGAAACACTGCTCGGATATAAAAAATTTCACGCAAAACGTGCGAAAACTTTCAATACGCAGAAAAATTTGACGATATCTTGATTAATCCAAATGGGAAAGAGAGAGAGAGAGAGAGAGAGAGAGAGAGAGAGAGAGAGAGAGAGAGAGAGAGAGAGAGAGAGAGAGAAAGAGAGAGAGAGAGAGAGAGAGAGAGAGAGAGGGAGAGAGAGAGGGAGAGAAAATAACATTCCTCCTAACGGGAGAAAAATGGTAGGAGGATAATGCGCAAATAGATCGTCAAGTTACTTCTGTATCATCTCGATCGTACGAGCGGATTTCGGAACGAGGTAAAGAGACCACTGGAGGAACTTTTTTGCCACTAAAATGGGTCGAAAGGTCGACCCCCTCCCAATCGTGCATTCCGTCCGCGACGCGACCATTTGTAATCCGGCAGAGCCAATATTCTCGTTCGCAATTATTCTTCGATAAAGCGAATTTAATCGACGATCACGAAGTGCTCGTGTCGAAGAGCGCCCGATGCATTCAATTCGTATTTTGGCCCGTGCTGCCGGGCGCTTCCCCGTCGCTGCGGTAATATAAAAACGGACGTGCGGCCCCACGCCCGCGGAGTATGGAAAACAGCCACTCGCGCGCGCTTGCCCGGTTTAACGGCCGACCGATCTCGTAAATTTTTCCCGTGCCTTTTATGCACGCGCTGTATCGTCGGGGAAAGTGCTGTCTTCATGAAAATTCATGCTCCCATCTTGCAACAGGAATGTTACGTCACAATTAGTCGGAAGCGAAAATGTTCTCGAGAAAGAGGTCGCGCGCGAGCGAGCGTTCACGCAGCACACAGCCGAAATCTCGGTCGATCTCGACGCACGGTTTAAGAACCGTGCTCGCGCGCGCGCGCGATCAATGTATCTGATTAACTTCTACTCGAAGCGTAACGAAGCATGATTCCTCGGCAGGGAATATTTATCGTACGACTGTATCGCTCGAGTACTGAGGTGTCGAAGGAGCGCGCGCTTGTAGCGCAGCCTTCGTCGGTCTCTGCGCTCGCACTATTTAAAGGCGAACTTGTAATTACGAGATGAAGTTTGCAACGGCAGAGTTACGTCAGTCTTTGCTAGGCACGGAATTTCTGGCGGAGGAACAGCCGAGAGTCTCCACGAGCGTTCCGATTTCCCGCGGCGAGAGTCTAGAGCACGATATCAAGCTCGTTAGTCACGCCATTTCGGATTTAGCCGGTCGTTACGCCAACTGCATACCGTCTTTCGGGGGCGGCTTCGGCAAGATTAGGGTTTACGTTCGCGACCGCCTTTACTCGCTCGCTCGCTCGCTCGCTCGCACGTTGTGGTCCCGCGCGGTGACGGCGTTTACTTTGGACGCGAGGTCGCACGTAGAGGAAACCGATATTCCTGCGATACTCGAGCCACACCGGAAAGGGTAAGAGCGAGCCCTTCTTCCCTTTATCACGATGGCCCCGATAATTCCCGTAGTCCGTTGGGAGGTGTATAATTGCCGACTTGTTATGTTAATCGCTTCTTTATCGATCGCCGTCGCGCACGTAACACCGAAGCTATCCGCGTAACAAACAGCTCTGTCGTAATTATTACAACGTCGAGGAAAGGAGGGTTTGAAAGACACAGAGAAAAGGGCAAAAAGGGAAGGAAATAAAGACGCGATAGCCACTTTTAATTTTTATATTGTCTTCGACATCCGCGCAACTGCTCGAACCGTATCGATCATTGCGTCGTTTCCGCGACGAAGAGAGAGAGAGAGAGAGAGAGAGAGTTCTATACTTGGCGGGGCAAACGGTTGGTTTCATTTCGCTTTTCTACGTATATCAGCGCTGAAACGCTGAAATAAAGGAGACAATAGCAATCAAATTTTTCGCTCACTGCGCGCAACGAAATAAATGGTGTTTCAGAGAAAGAAAGAAAGAGAGAGAGAGAAAGAGAGAGAGAGAGAGAGAGAGAGAGAGAGAGAGAGAGAGAGAGAGAGAGAGAAAGAGAGGAAGAGACGCATCTAAACGTCGTCAAACGACGAGAAATCCCGGCGATATTGTCTGAAACGTGCAAAATTAGTTCACAGTCTCTCCGCGAGTTTCCAAATACGAATCGATCTCGCAAAACAATCTCTCACTCTCGACAAATAGAGCTCTTCGGTAGAAGAGCATGATCGATCGACGTGATTAATAAAAATTCTCCTCGCCTCGAGAGAACACGGTTGCGGGAAGCAGGAGCTTGACGGATGAATGGCACCGGTGGAAAAAATAATAGCGAAAAATACACCACCGCGTCGAATCACAAACAACGTGCGCCGCTTATGAGAGCGCGTCTCGCGGAATTCGAAATCGCGCTCAAACTTTGCCACGTTTCCGCCACGGTTCGATATATTCCGCCTGCTGCTAAATGATTCCTCCTCTTGCCTTGTCTCGTGGGGCTTATAGTTTTCGGAGTTACGCCAGTTTTTGGCATACATTTCGGCAACCAACGACTCGCGGACGTGACCGCGATGGAGGAATTCGCGTGGGGAGATGGCCGGGCGCGTACACACTACCGGCGAACACCGAACGAGTTGTTTTTCGAGGGGGGCTACGGATAAGACGAACAGCATACGTGCAGCACACGAACGGCAGCAGCTGCGCGTGCGTTGAATATTTAACCGGTTTAAGACCCATACACGACAATACACGAATCGCGCTGAATGGGGAAGCCGCCGCTGCTGCTGCTGCTGCTGCTGCTGCCAGGAGCAGTCACCCCTCGAACGAATCAAGGCGAGCGGGGGGGTCCATATTTAATCAACATACTCGTGGGCCCTCCACGAGTTTCTCCTCGCCCATTCCTCGGACCATTCGAACGGTACTACTTTTTGAATTCAACGCAGACCTGCGGGAGGAGAAGGTGGCCCTTGCCGAATTTTCTCCCCGTATCGCGCTATTTTATCCAATTTATCGTTTCTACTTCGCAAAGCACACTGATGCGCGCGCAGTCGAGGACATTGCGACAACGTTACCCGCGATACAAATTTTGCCGCTGTAATTTTCAATCGTCAGTTTCGATGCGAATAGCCGGTGTCGATTTTTTGTTTTATAAGCGTTATAGAATTCGTACCGGCTCGCGAGAGCTAACTCGAGTCCACTCGATGGACGCCCGTAAATTCATGCAAATTCATACGGAGTTCCAATATTCAATTCGATAAACGCGGCCCGCCGAATATTATCTCTCGTAATTGCGAACAACCGAATCGACGACGACGACGACGACGACGACGAGCAAGGTTTGGCACAAGGAGGCACCGGCCTGTGAGTGTTACGTAAGGTGAAATCGCGGGATAACGCCGACTTGGCCACGAATCGAATGAATGCGAGATGCGCGGTGATTCAATGTCCGTAACGGCGGCTAACGAAAACGGTAAAAGTTTTCATTAGTGAGGAACAAGCGTTCCTCCGCGTTCCGGTTCGCGACAGTAATTCCGTCGGTGTAGCGTGATCCAATTAGAGGTCAACGTAAGACCCGCCGATTGCCGATGGCTATCTCGTTAGGTTGACGGTCAATTCCTCGTTAAGCGGACAAAATTCCGGAGCGAGGAGCAGGAGGAGACACAAAGGGAGCAGCAACGGGGAATATTTATCGGAATTGCTAAATACGCGCTCGTGACGCGGTGGCGGCGATGGCGGCGGCGACGGAGGTGAACCCATTAATAACCCCGCGAGTAATTTGCTCTCGGTCGCGGAATCGATCGAGTGGAAAAAGAAGAAGAAGAAGAAGAAGATTTCGTCGTGGAAAGTCGGGAGTCGAAGGTGTTCGAATTACTCGGCCCGCGATCTCGGTCCACGCTTAAGGACTTTCGACGTAGTCGCGTGGAACGAAATACTTCCTGAATTAATTACAATACGGTCGTTACCGTAAATTAACTGCGTCGCCCTCCTCTCCCTCTCTCAATGGGCGCGCGCGTAATCCACTGGCAACGAGAGACCTCGGTAATCAGCGAAGCAAAATATATATTATTGCGATATACTTGATGACAATGCAGTCATTGCTTAATCATAAATAGTCGATGGTAATAATGACTGTCCAATTAATGAAGTCCGATAATTGCATATGCATTATATACGCTTACATTTATGCACTAGGCTAGGCAATCTATGAAACGGGCACGCGCTTATTATCTCGAAATCATTATTCTAAAATTATTTATTCATCGTGTATCGTGCCTTATCATTGTTTCGATATTCCTCCGCAAAGTAAAGCGCGCACGAGCCTCGATGACATCGAGACGTAAAATTCTTTTTCTAACCTAACACCGTTTACACGTTTTACCGAGGTCTTAACTCTTAACGCGCAATCGCAGCAAATTGAGGGGGAAGCGTGCTCGATAGCCATTTTCTCGATAGCCAAACACTCGTTCGATGAAAGTATCAACCGAGTTGAAAGCAAAGCGCTCTAGACCGCAGTTGGACTTTTGCGATGCAACCACCAATATGCGTTTCGTTCGGTGGACAAACGTAACGACGAAGAGTCTCTCGAAAGTTGCCTATAAATTACGCGTCGCGCGCGATACAGATAACACGGGCGACAGCCCGTGCATTAAAGGTGTTTAATCGTCCCGATGCTTTCACTTCACGTCCGCGGCGAACGCGACTTATAATAGCCGTCTAATTAATAAACTTGGACAATTCAACTGGGTCACCGCGAATGCGTACGTACATGTAGATACATATGCGTAACACGCGTTACTTTGAAGCTGTCAGATAATGTCGGCACTCGACACGGCACGGAGATGATTTGAATGACAAATAAATCCTACGCAATTTTTTATCTCCGTTAAATGAAAACCCGTCGCGCTCCCCGTTGGCGATTTTCGATATTGTAAAGCAGCTCTGCAAAAACTGACCAGTAATAACGCGCCGCGTATTGCGGCGCGGTAAAAAATGATGTTAAACAAAAATGAATATTCACGATGTTTTGTGCGTCGCCAAATTTGTTCGCGCGCAACGTGTGTGTGTGTGTGTGTGTGTGTGTGTGTGTATTTAGTAACATATATTAGCCGATAAAGCTGATCTTGAAATATCGCCTGTTGACGCGCGAGATACTTTGCTCTCAATAGCTCGCGTTGCGTGGCGCGTCGGTGAAACGATCGCCTTTCGATCGCCGCGATGTCATTCCACGGCGGAAACGTCCCCCCGTTCGGTGGGACGTTTCCGCCGTGGCTCAAATATTGCGTGAATTAGTATGCTAAACAGCGTCACAGGGCGTCTCGAGCGCCAGCAGTGTTACGCGCGACGATACATAAATTTTCCGCGATAAAGATTAAATATTAGCCGACGCCACTCTATTCCCTACTGTAATTAAAAGCTGAGTGCACCCGCTTATTACGTTGTAGCCATATGGCGGATATGACCCAGTTACATCGACAAAGACAAGTCACGGTATAAGCAGCGCAAAGTACCCCCGACCGCGTTTAGTCGTCTCGCAGACGACCGTTACGTTTATCGCGCTATACCCGAGTAAACATATCCATTATCGTCGGCGACGGGAGTGTATTCGCCGCAAGCATCGATCGCGAAATTCCGCGGCGAAAACGAAGATATTGTTTCAGGGGAAATCGCGCGCCGCAGCATACACGTCGTGCCGCGCTTCGTGGAGTCACGGTGATCGATTGAGAGCTTCGAGTAAGGCAAACGCGGAAATTGCGTGGTGGAGACTACCCGCACACGAATCTCGGCTCGTAACGGAGAATAACAACTGCTAGTCGGCTGATGTCTAATTGCAGCGACGTATACTTGCGAGCAAGCAGCAGCAGCAGCAGCATCATCGTCTCCTGTTGATTGACAAGGCGCGGGAACCTCGATAGATCCGACAAATATAATCGATCGGCACGTATCGTGCTAACGATACTTCAAAGATTCAAGTTTAGAAGTTTGTAATTTGCAAACGTATGCATTACATACATGTCGTAATGTTCGTTAAGGTCTAACCGCGAGAGAAGCCTGTCGTGGAAAATGTATGCGTTACACAGTGAAGCATGCGAAGTAGTTTATTAGACACCGCTATTGTTCGCGACGGGCGCCCGCTGCGTTGCCGTAAGTAAATGTTCGCCATTGATCATCCGAGCGTTTACATTTCGCATTATGACACCGCGGTCGCCGTTATGAATGCCGACGATGCGTTTTCCAATGTTGGGCTTTTCACGATAATTATCAGACGACAGCGCCACGGTGTTTCTCCCGGATGCGGATGCATCTCCGTTTTCAATTTCTTCAAAGATGAAATTGACGTATCGAAGACTACGTTAACGTGGCGCGACCCTCCTGAGGGATTATCGCGTGAGAAATGCGCGTTTTCCTCTCGCGAACCTCCTCACGAACGTTCAACGTCGGATAACAACGCGACTCGACATCGACGAGGACGATAGGCAACCTTTTTGAATTGCAATCTCGTTTTTCAATTTCGCAAAGATATCATCTCATTTTGTCCACTTGCGAGAAGAAACCACGCGATATGATTGACACGGCAATCTAAATCAGACTAACACGTGTTCCTCTGTCACGTAATAATCACTCACCCAGCGCGACGTCTGGCTCTTTCCCCTTTTTTTTTCTCCTTTCTTTTTCGCGCGCACGCGCGATCGATGTGACACAGCCAAGCGGCGGCAAAATGCAACCGCTGCTTATTACGAGCATTATCGACGCCCAGTATCGCAATCTACGGATGAGAACGGGCTTTTAAAATTGGAGCGCCAGCGATTTTTTTGCGCTCGATGACCGCGCGCATTTGCCTTGAGCGTTATGGTAATTAATCGGCACGCTCGTTCGCGTGTACGTGCGTCTCCCTCGGAGCTGAATCACGAAAAGCACGACGACGACGACGACGACGACGACGACACGACACGGCACGGCACGAAAACGATCGATTGACCGATCGCTTCTCATCGGGCCGGAGGAGAGCGGAGTCGCGGAATCGCAACGGAGAGCCAGAGGCGCCGGAAACCGAGGCTCAGGACCAAGGCAAACGAGAGAGTCATTCTGCTTCCGGTCATTCCGGTTCTCCGATTTCTCCGGTACCTCGATCTATAGAAGAATAGCCGCCAGTCACGGTATGAACGGGATTTTAATTTCCATCGCAATCCATCGAATAAATACGCAAACACGGAATACCGAAGGAAAATCAACCAACCAACCGATCAACTCCCTCGACTCAGACTACATCCATTAAATCGAAAAATACGCGCTCTTCCTATTTACGTACCGGATCCGCTCGCGCGTCCGGCCGCCATTCTCGGTTTCGAGCGCGAGTAGAAATACGCGCGGCGGGCGCGATAACGCAGCCGCCGGCCGTTTCCGCTAGGGACACCGCGACGATTAATCACGCTTATAACGATCGAATCGAAATCTAATTACGGAAAAGTAATCGCGTTCGTATCCTGATGATATATAGCGGCGATTCGTCGCCAAGTCTGAATTTTCGTTCCGCAGCGGCAACGGCCCGTGGCCGGCGGGCGAGCGGACGGGCGGGGTGGCGGCGACAATAATAGCAGCTCCGACAGAGAATCCCGCGTCCTCGGGTTTACGGGTAAAAACGGAGCACGTCTGCCGGCCATTTGAGCAAGCGAACGCGAATGGGCGAGTAGCACGGCAGCGGTTCACATCTTCAATAAAAGAGATAAAAGAGGAAATACTGCGCATACTGCATACTCGGGGCAATTTCAATGTCGGCGGACGATTCTTGGACGACTCGCGGATGCACCACCGATCGCGCGTCGGACTCGCAATCGCGAAACGGAGCGCGGCCACGAATCGTATCGATCGTATCGCGCTGAATGAAGGACTCGACGAGAAATTGGACAATAAAATCGGTCGGGTTTGCGGGAAATATATTTCAATTTTCGCCAAAGAAAAAAAGGGAAGGGGCGGTGCCCGGTCGACGCGATAAATCGAGCCGCTGTGTAAATATCCCAGCCGGCATGCCACGACCCGGCATGCACGGGCATGCGGCACACTCGCGACACCGCGATATTTATCGCCGAGATACGTCGAATAATGCGAAATGTCCCCGATCTCGCGCTCGCACGCTGGCGCGAGCTTTTTCACGCGAGCTTGAAGTCGACACTTCGAATTTCGTTCTCGCGTTCGTTCGAGAGCGTTCGATCGCCAAACTAGCGACGGCGCGGCGGGCGCATCGCTATCGCGCGACCTCAAGAGAGGTTACTCGACCAGATACGTTCGAAAACGCCACGAAGCCGAGATAATTTATGTTGCTCACTGCCGCGATTAATTAATCGAGAAACTTCTCGCGCCCGCGGCGCTGCACCGACTCTGCAACGTCGAAGTAGAACCCCCCCTACCCCCCCCGAGAGAGAACACACCGTCGCGCAGCACATCCATTGCGTTTTTATACAATCCTACATCTTGCGTCCTACACGGAATGCAAAACTCCGCGCGTTTTCCGCCATTCCTTCAGCACGAGCGAAACGGTAAAAATCAAAATGCAATTTCTTCGCTCAAAGTGAAAGCTTAATTAATTTCACGCCGCACATTCCTCGCGCTGCTCCAAATCGCTCGATATTCCACGGTTAGGCAAACAGGTCTCTGTTTGGGACGTGTTAATCCAAATTTCGTGATGATATCCCGAATAAAAAAACACGTTTCGTCCACGTTTGCAACTTTGCCATAGGTGCAAAAATGCCTAATAAAAGCAGCGCGAAGGTAGGGCGGAACGTGCGCGGCGCTGCAGCGCGGCACGTATCCAATTATCTGAAATTTTTGCGCCGCGAATTCGCTTCATCGAAAAGTTTCGCGAGAGTTAGGCAAAGTTCCGTCGCTCGGAAACGCATTTACAACGAGATCCAGCCGCTCTTTCGAGGCGCGTGCCTCGGAAAGACCGCTGACCTTGTTTCATCGGCACTTTGGATAGCCGCGATATCCTCGAAAATTATGCAAACTCTCTTTTCGGGATTACGAGATTCATGCGAGATACCGTTTTGCAATTTTAACGTCAATTTTTAAATATTCCCCTCCTCCTCACCCAACAATGAACAGACGAGGTCTGTTTCAATTTTCATTTAACAAGCCGATGTTTCATCAATCACACACGAGAACACGTGAATGTCCCGATGTTCCGCTCGTGTCATCTCCCGCACCCATGTATCGAGTTTCCTGATGTCTCCGTGTTTCGCGGATGTATCGCGCGCGCGATTCCGGAATCCCCGAATCTCACGGCGGATAACGACGGCACATCCTGAACATCGTTGCGCACGTAAATCCTTTTGTTCGCCGTGCGATCGACGAAGTGATCCGTGGAAGCGCGGACATTCCGGGCGAAATTTCGTAACCGGCTTAGCGCGGAAGCTACACGACGACAGAGAGAGAAAAAGAGAGAGGGAGAGAGAGAGGGAGGGAGGGAGAGAGAGGAGCGCGATGCTGGGAAAGGAGCAGCGGCTGCGATCGCTCTTACCGAAAAGGGGTAGATCGGGATAAAAAAGGAGAAAAATACGAGCCACGAATCAGATCGCTCTAAAGACGGTCGCGCTGAGCCTCGTTAGTATTCCTCAGCCTCTATCGAGATGTCAACCGATGGCGATTTGGCATTCAAGCCGGCGCGGCGAATCTCCGCAGCTGTAATCTCGTCGAACACGAAATAGATTCCGTTTCATCTTGCGCAATCAATCTTGATTGGGACTTTAACGTTGGAGAGCTTCGACGCCGACGCCGACGACGACGACGACGACGATGACGACGTTTGTTGGGTCGCCCGAGGGACGCGAAATTTCGCCTCGCGGCGCCTTGAACGAAAAAAGGAGCGCGACGCGATATAACGCGGCGACAGATGGGCGAAATAGGCGATGTTCTGGTTCTCTTCGTATCCAATTTAACCGCCTTTACAGATTTTAATATCGAAGCGCATGGCTGGCTGCGGTCGCGGAGCTGAACGGAGCGGAGCGAGGTGAGGCGTCGGTAAAATGCCAAGCGTCGACGAGTCGACTTTATGAAAATATTTTACCAATCAGATTGGACGCGCTGCTAAATGCGTCGCGAGCTACAGATCATTCCTCGCGACATATATCTCGCTTATTACGTCAATCTATTTCGTTATATAGAATAAAATAGAAAGAAAGAGTCGCGGGTATGGGCGAGACGTTATCTCTGACATTTTATCTTTGCGAGGATTCGCCTGGCGGAAGATTAAATCTCAGATCCAGCGGGGATAGGCTTTGTCGGATTTGGAAGCTGCAGGAAGGAAAAGCCCTCACGCGACTCATCCCAAGCATCGCGTTATACATTCGATCGGTTCAAAAGAGAGTCACAAGCAGGATAAATCCGCGCAAAGTCATCGGTGTAACGCGGTGCGGCGCGACGAATCAAACGATCTCTCTCGTAACACACATTCGCTGTATAATCTTGCGTGCGCAAGATTATCTTCTGGGAAAGATGAAAGGGATCTCTCTCTCTCTCTCTCTCTCTCTCTCTCTCTCTCTCTCTCTCTCTCTCTCTCTCTCTCTCTCTCTCGGTGGGATCGGACTCGAGGATCAGCGCGAAACTCATCATCGTCGCGACGCGTAAAGGGAACGGTACGCGTCGAGGAAAACAGTCCGATGACTTGACTCGGCCCCGTGAGCGATAGCGTGAATGCGCGACTCGCGACGAATCGCGCCGAATTGAACGGACCCCCCGGGGCCCCCGGCCGATAGACGCGAGTCGTACGAATTGAGCATTAGTTTTGCATCCCTCGTGTGCGCGCACACGATCGATGTGTGAAATCGATAGCACTCGACGCCTCGCGTAACGAAATGTCAATCGATCACTTCTCCCCGCGGCGAAGCGCGCTCCGCAGGTATAAATACCAGCCTAGCCCCGACGCAGCCCGCGGGCTTTTTATTCTCTCACGAGCGCGGGCATAGTGCACCGTACGTCTGATGAGTTATTGCGCCCTATCGGCGCGGACAATGGAGGGCCGCGAGGGCTCCGAGTTGTATACGTCCCGAGTGATGGAAACGATCGAGCGCAGATAGGCAAAGGTGGACGGACGGATAATTAGGTTGGAAGCTACGCGGCCGGAACGCCGGTGAAAGAAGCCCCGGCGTAAGAAATGACGGGAAATGTCAACGCTGAATCGGACGTGAGTAACGCGCCCGCGACAGACAGACACAGACAGACAGACGGAGAGAGAGAGAGAGAGAGAGAGAGAGAGAGAAAGAGAGAGGGAGAGAGAGAGAGAGAGAGAGAGAGAGAGAGAGAGAGAGAGAGAGAGAGAGAGAGAGAGAGCGAGAGAGCGCGCGCGCGCGCGATAGAATTGTAGCGCGCGTATGGCGGTGTCGTTGTCGTCCGCCGTCGCGTTTTCAACATTCCGCTATTGTCAGCGCTTTCAACGCGTCACGATACGAATTCCATTCAATTCCCGGAATCGCACGCGGGCACGCGGTGCGCGTCCGCGTTACCGTGACTATCATCCGTACGATCGAAATCATCTCATCTCGGCCGACCTTTCGCAGAAGGGCGAGAGACAGCGGGTACGAACGAAGCGAGGTACCCCGGTCGCGTGTTATCCCGGATAATCGCGGCCACGTTTTCGGCCGCCATAAATCTCATTATCGCGACGACGGGTCGCGCCGCGTCTGCGTTATAGTTTTTCTTTGCGCTCTTTTCTCTCGTCGGTGTTTCGCTCAACACTCGGCCCGGAATCCCGGCCGGACGTATACGCGCACCGGACCCTCTCTCTCTCTCTCTCTCTCTCTCTCTCTCTCTCTCTTTGCTCATCTCTTTTCTTTCTTGCGCCCGCGACGCGGTTTCTGCGCCAAAGAAGCACTCGGCAAGATTCGTCTTCCTCCTCCGGCGCGCCGTCGTCGCTATCGCATTATCTCCGTTGTCGTTCGAAACTCGAGCCCTTCCTCGGCGACGCTGCACAAAGGCATCTCGTTCCGCCGTCCTGGTAATTACCAGCCGACTAAGACGAGATTTTTGTCCACGCCGACTCGCGCGATGCATACCACGAGAGAGAGAGAGAGAGAGAGAGAGAGAGAGAGAGAGAGAGAGAGAGAGAGGGGGGGGAGGGAAGAGGGGAGAAAGAGAGAATCCCCTCGCTGCTGGTACGCGAGAGCGGGAAGAAAAAGTTTCTGCTTTGTAGTAATGTCTCAACCGCTTAATCGCGTCGCCTCGCGCGGATTATTATCGCGCGGTCGCGAGATGAGAATTTGCTCGGACGACGCTCAATTGTACGTGCGCATCTGGTGCGCGACAGCGTTGCAGCAGCTTCGTGTTTGCTGCAGTTTTTCCTACAGCGCGCGATAAAACGCATCAATTTAATGTCACGACGGTAACAGACGTCTCTTTTGAGGAAGTCGACTGCTCCGCGAAAGGCGCGTTGCATAGAAACGCGCGAGGCAAGTGTGAATAATGCTTCCCCTCGTCGAATCCATCGCGAAATCGCCAGCCTCGCGGAAAACGTACTTTCTGTTTTGGCGCTTTGTGCACGCGCGCCTCCCATCTGCTACTGGATGGAAGGAACACGCGTCAGAAACTCGCGGAAATTTCTCACCGTTATTCAACGGGAATGCAGTTTTATGGGCAACGGGGCACAAACGGATCGCACTTTTATCGGGAGAAAGGGCTTTAAGCTGGCGCGCGCGAAATGTATTTGTTCCCATTGACACAAATCGCGGCCGGCTTATCAGCCATCTGTGCGCGCGCGCGAGCCAGCGTGCGCCAGGGAATATTCAAACTTTCCAATTGGTCTCGGATCGGGAGAGACGAGACCGGGCTGTGTGTCGTCACGCGAAATAACGCGTATGGACTATTGAAATTCATCGTACATATAGTACATACAGAACCCTAGTAAACTACATTCCGACGCTCGTCCAATTAGTTCTCTCGCTCGAGAATCTCCCGCCGACGCTGAAACAACCGGCCGTTGACAAATTTCAACGGTTCAGCCGCGTGCTCGCGAGCTTACAATCGTAGTAGCGGCAATTGAGCGCGCTCTTGGCACGGAATATCTCCGGTTACTTACCGAGACCGAACGAGAAGAGACGCTCGTTGTTGCAACGCGCGGTTAGGCGGTGCGGTTGCAACCCGCGATGACGCAAAGGACGACGACCCGATTAAGTGGGCAAAGATTTATTGCTGCCTACACGTAGCAATCGTAGCTACACGAAGAATCTCCTCCTCACGCCCGAGCGTGAGGATAAGCACTCGGTGCGATAATCGTCCTAGCGCGCGCCTAGGAATACGTATCTGTCATTTTTCCGAGAAACAATTTTGCTTGCACGAGTAATAATTCCGCACTTGGCACTTCATCTCCGGCCGGCTCTGTTCGCTCGCTCGCTCACACCTTTCTCAGTTTTTTCAGCTTTCGCGATCGGCGAGCTTTTAGTCTCGCCATTCACGCGGCTCGCGAACCGTGACATCTCGCAAAGCCGATACTTCCGTACAGTCGGCTACTCGACTCTCTCGCGGCTACCCTTCGCGCCGCCTTCTGTGCATTGTACTCATTGGCACCACTCCGAGCGAATCCGAGCGCCTTTTCAACGAGCCTGCTTCGAGCCCGGTCGTTCAACGTATAGCCCGACGAGGTTAATCACTATTTGACCCAATTTTATTCTCGCGCCTTAATGCGCCTCGGAGAATAATGGAGACTTTAACGTCATATCAGAAGACCTACACTACCTTTCGGTAATTCTCCCTACGGAGAGAGAGAGAGAGAATCCTAATGCCCAGCCGCTCGATTCAGGGATTTCGAGATAACGAGCGCGCGAATGACGATTAGGGATTGTCTCCGGTCTCCACCTTCTAGTTGTTCACCCCTTTCCGTTCCAAGAAGAGCTTTAATTGCAATTAGTCAGCCGTCGTGCGCGCGTGAGTCGTTCCCGTTTCGGCCCGGCTAGAAACGCGAAGCTTTGTATTACACCTTTACCGAATCGTCACCTTCTCTCTCTCTCTCTCTCTCTCTCTCTCTCTCTCTCTCTCTCTCTCTCTCTCTTCGAATACAAATACAGACACATCCGCTTGAGCCGCTTTTTTCTTTCTTTGCAGTCGCGCACGGAATTATCGGCGTTACATTCAACGTGATTTGTCCTACGACTGCATCTTTTCGAGAGAAAGAGAGAGAGAGAGAGAGAGAGAGAGAGAGAGAGAGAGAGAGAGAGAGAGAGAGAGAGAGAGAGAGAGAGGGAGAGAGGGAAAGGGCACGCATATGCTCGCTTTCGAGGCCCGCCAATTAATTTCTCAGCACGGCTTATCGAGATTCTTCGACGATGGCCGCGAGCGAAAGGGTACGCGCGCGCGTCGAGGTTGGTTTATTCCTGGCGGCGTAACAAGAGGAAGAAATAGAAGTAGAGGAACAAGACGAAAAAGAAGACGGCGACGGGCGCAGGACGAAGGAGGAGTGAGGGGCAAGGGCCTCGCTTGCTCGGTCGGAGAACACGAGGAGAATCGTAGAGCCGAGGTCAATGTTCTTCGAAGGTGCATTGCCTCGCGGACGAGGGGAAAGGGAGTAAAGGGTCCGCGGAGCAGGCTTCGCGGCAGGCAGTGACCAAGGACGAGCGAGCGCGAAGAAGCGCGTGGTAAGAGGAGATAGTTAAAGAGAGGCAGCGGAGACTGTCGGTCGCGCGCGAGCGCGCGCGCGCGCGCGAGAGAGAGAGACAGAAAGAGAATGAGAAGAGGAACGAGTCGGATAAAGAGAACGAAGAAGAAGTAGAAGAAGAAGAAGAAGAAGAAGAAGAAGAAGAAGAAGAAGAAGAAGAAGAAGAAGAAGAAGAATGGCGATACACGGCGATGCTGGGAGAGAGGCAGCGAGACTAGCACGGCAGGTGCAGCGTGCGCGCGCGAGCGCGAGCGCGTTCCGCCGCTCGATAGGATGCAACATTACGAGGATGCGAATTCCCATAATTACAGTCGGGTCGTCGAGCTGCGAGCAGATTTCGATATATTTCGCAAGAGGAAACGCACTTCTCCGCGATAGTGGTATTCCTTCACCGTTGCGAACAGACGTTTCCGTGAGGTACAACGTTGGGATAGACGAGATATGCGTACGTGTGTGCATTAATTTCCGATACACTTTCGTCGTCTTCGTCGTTGTCTTCGTCGTCGTTTTCGTCGTCTTCGTCTTCGTCGTCTTCGTCTTCGTCGTCTTCATCTTCGTCGTCCTCGTCGTCTTCGTCCTCGTCGTCCTCGTCGTCTTCGTCTTCGTCGTTTTCGTCACCGTCGTCGTCGCCGTCGCCGTCTTCGCCGCCGTCTTCGCCGCCGCCGCCGCCGCCGCCGCCGCGTTTCCGCAAAGGGAATTGCCGGGGGTACACATACACGGGGCGCACCGATGCGCGTTAAATTTGCATACCACTACAATCTAATTCGAGGCCACGTCATCCGAAAGGACATAATTTCTCCGCCTGCAGGAAATTCCACCTTAACCCAAATCCGCGAGCAGCCTGCCGGTCTTTCGGGAATCACGGTTCTTACACGGCGGTCTCTCGACCGAGCTGTCTCTCGCCGCAAATGAAATTTCGAGCGAGCGCGCGCTGTTGTGCGCCGCTGGCTCTTCAATTAACGAGCTCCGTTTTTACAGGGGATAATTCAAAAGTACGCGCGCGACCCCGCGGACAATTTTATCGCAAAGTAGCGGTGCCCGTTCGCGTTCACGATAATTCGTCGCATTCGCCGCGGCGTATAATAATTCCAGGGCGACGATAGCCGGGCGTAATGTGCGCTCGTACGAGCGGCACAATGCATCTCGGTGAACGTAGTCCGATGAAAAAGGATCACCGCGGATGGGCATAAATCAGCATTACATAAATTAACGGCGCACCACTTTCTCTCTGCATAGCGACGACACCTACACAGACACAAGCGTGTCTGTGTATGTGTGCGTGTGTGCCTGCGTGCCTGTGTGCGGTGCGATGGCGTGAACAGTATTATCGAGAATTGGCTCCGTCGATCTTGTCGCGCGAATGGCTTCGTCGTGTGGTCATCGGCCGCCTGCAGCCGGCGATTGCGTGCGTTACGAATAGCGTAGCGATGGTACAGAATGCGCTTTTCGCGAGAAGAAGAGAAAGGGGAGCAGAGAGAGAGAGAGAGAGAGAGAGAGAGAGAGAGAGAGAGAGAGAGAGAGAGAGAGAGACTCTGCAAACATTTCTGGCGAAACTCCAGAATGCGTTTGTTTACGAGTCTCTCTAATCGTTTTCCGCTCGCCTTTAACCAAACTGTGAATGATACAAATTTTATCTGCACTGTTTACTCGCGCGTTTAATCGCTCTTTACCGCGAAATACGCCATCGGAAATTTATAGCCCCGCAAGTCCCGCGATCCATCGTTAGATAATGGCTATCGATGTAATCAACGAATTGATATCTAGTTAGAGTTTTGCGCAGAAAACGTCGCGTCGCGCAAGCTTTGTACTGATTTGAGATGTAACACAGTCTCTCTCTCTCTCTGTCTCTCTCTCCCTTGCGCTCTCGTGTGAAACTCGCTCGCGAGATATTCCCCGACGCGATTTAGAACTGGCGCGAGTATACATAACTCCCGCCAGAAAACGTAACTAGGATAATCCCCCGCCCGCTCTTATTTCACGTAACAACTGTCACACGATACGTATCTCTTTCGCTTTCAGCTTTCATCGCGTCCCGAAAGGTACCCGACACATTGCACGGTGAAGCTCTATTTGTCATTATCTACAATAATACCCGCGCTCGTACGCTATATCGGTTTTCTGTCAACGCGACTCTAAATCCTCATGCGAGATCTATGCGTAAGTGCTTCACACGCACATACGCATGCACACACACACACACGATTAGGATGCTCGTGTGCGAAGACTCGCGACACGCGGCAACCACAACGCGCGCTGGCTTCTGCATGAAAATTGCATTACGGTGGCAATAAGTATTGCTACCGTAAAGACGAGTTTACAGTTGTTTACGACACGAATAATAAAGGGAAGCGCGTAAACGACCGCGCACAGAGGCAGAAAACGACGACGCGGAACCTCTCGACATAATCGCTCCGCGGGATCGAAGTAAGATCCCCTCGAGACGCCAACGTTCCATAAACCTACTTCCTGCTAAAATAATACCGTCCTCTCATGGCGACAGGGATGCGCGGCGACGCCAAAAGGAGGAACTGGAGCGTCTCTAGTGACAGTAATTTGAAGCGACAGGGTTCCAATTAAAGCTCTTTAGAGGTAGAGCTTGGGAGTGGCGGGAAGCAGCTCCTATCCGCCGCCGCCGCCGCCGGCGAACAATGTCAAATTCAGCGCTCTGCGCGCTGCGGTGCTACGCTCGGCTTGGATTTACATGCCGCTTTATTATATAGACGCGCCTCGCGATTGAACGTAACGCGACTGATTCTGCATCGCGCGCGCTATCGTCCTTACACACCGAGAGTCCATTGCAACTTGGATCCGCCCCGGCCCCGGGGATTGAGAGCACCAGCTGTGCCGACGGACACGGATAGCGTTTTGCACACGGGGCGATAACGTCGTCCGGTAATTCACGGGGATTATTCGCGCGGCGAAGGATCCAGGATGTCCAACTCCGATATCCAATTATCCGCGTGCAAAACGAAATGGCGCTTCGCGCGAGAGAGAAATCGGTGGCGTTGCGTAATTTTTACACCCGAGTTCTTGTTCCCGCAGTCGCTCGATAGATCGGCTAGAGATGGATTATCGCGCGATAGAAGGGGGGGGGGGGCGAGAGAGAGAGAGAGAGAGAGAGAGAGAGAGAGAGAGAGAGAGAGAGAGAGAGAGAGAGAGAGAGAGAGAGAGAGAGAGAGAGAGAGAGAGAGAGAGAGAGAGAGAGAGAGAGAGAGAGAGAGAGAGAGAGAGAGAGAGAGAGAGCTTGTCGGGTACTCGGCGGAGTAACGGAGGAAGTCGAGCCGTGCGGTCGCGCGAGAAAACTCGCGTCGGACGATGTGCGGAGTGGTACGTTACATAAATTTGTATTTGCACGCGACAGTACACGCGCGTGCGCGCGCTCCAAGCCTGCCAGTGACATTCCCATTACACGCGCATTGATAATCAGCGAGGCACGACAGCGGACTGTCAATGAAATTACGATAGCTATTTCACGGATATCGGCGGCGGCCGCGATGCACGTAGGCGCAATAAGTTCTCTTTCTCTCCTACGGTCTGACTGACGTCACTCTTGCGGGACAAAGAGCTATCGCGCGGTGCGGTCGCGAATGGCGGCGGAGCTCTTGTGGACTCAGCTCGGGACAAATATTGAATCTTATGTAACCTGCTTAGATTCACGATGACTTTCTTCCGCATAAAAACGCCTCTCACAGACGCCTCTCGTGCAAACCGGCGCTCGATCGTTAACGACAACGGCGAACTCGCGTGCACACATCCGCGCGGCGGCTCTTACACGTTACGTAAAGCGTAAAACACTCTCCGCGCGAGGATAGAGATAAACTCTCGCACTCGGCGTGCGCGCGCGCGCGCGCGCGCGGCGTATGGAAAATTAATTTCCGCCGTGCGTTTTATTTCGGAATTTTTCTCACTCGACCTCTCGCGCTACGCTACGATATAATGCGACGTGGAGGAGGCAGAGGGGGCAGAGCGAGTAATTCCGAATAATAAATCAAAAGAAGTTTAATACGCGTTGCGCGTCGGTCAGTGCCTTTAACGTACACCGACATTATTACGTACAACTCCGTAACCGCTCCGGTCGCTTTCTCAACACCGCTTGATCGCCGCTCGAGCCGATTCTAATTATTCTCGACCGATACACACAGCGGCTGGGTTTAGCGGATATATACGAGCGCCGGTTAATGTGGGAGCACCTACACGCATCTTTCATCGTCGCCGCGATTGGTCAATGAACTGAGAGAAATCCGTGAATGAAGAGCGGGATTTATCACGCCGGGAATCTGCGGGCGCACTGACAAATTCCCCCGTCAAGCCCAAGCGAGAGATAAACGTGCTCCAGAGTCGTACGAATGGTTGACGCGGAATAGCAACAAAGAGCTTATTAGCGGGAATACTTACGAAACGCCGGCGGAGCTCAGGCGAGGCCTCGTTAAGACGAATTAGCGGCAAAATGAACGGACCTCGAGAGCTAATAGACACCGCGACGCTGCCGATGTCAAAACGTCAACCGCAAGAACTCGCGAGATTGTCGGTGATTTGTCCTCCGTGAACGAATCTAGTCTATTCTCGTCCGTCTCGTCGGAGACGCTGACGGCGCGACGAGACGGTTGCTCTTTGCGTGGAAAAGAAAGGAAAAGTATACACGCGGTATCGCGATCTGTCGTCGCGGCACGCGAGAAGAGAAATTTTCCAACGTCAGAATTAAATTTGTCGTCGACGTTTCCTTTTGCCCCCCCTCCCCCCCCCTCTCTCTCTCTCCTTTACATTTATCACTCGCTCGTTGGACCGCAAGTTTAAATAATCACGCTCGGAGCGTGACAAACAAGGAGATGCAAGTGGCACGCAGGAAATAACTTGATGAGTTTAAAGAATGATACTCTCTCGGAATTAAAAACTGTACAGAGGTATCCTCGTCGCGCGCGAGATAGTCGAGACGCGGTCGGGAAAAATAAAAGTGAGGAAGAGAAATAGCGACGATGGACAAGCGAGCGACCGGGAGCACTTTGTTTCGCGCCGCGTTTCTTCGCCGGATCTCGGAAACTGCTTGGGCGAACCGCGGCGAATACCACAGAATCTACTGGCTGCTCGTGTTGGCAGCAATCTGTTGTAAGAACGCGGAAAATGGATGAAACACTTTCGGACGGACAAATAAGGAACGCGAAGGACCGTAACGAGCTCGAGTTCTCTGTTAATAAGATTCGCGTCTCTGGCTTTGCGATAGCCGCGATAGCGCGATGGCGTCCGGGAAATCCATAAATAACTCGGAAGAAAACGCGTCAAGAGTAGCTACACGATTATTTGTAGCAAAGGAAGAAACGGAAACGATAAAAAGCTTAAGAATTTACTCGGTCTGTAAACGGACTGTAAAGCGACGACGGAGAGAGACAAGTCGTCCTCCGATTGTTTGCGCTCGCGAAATGCGGCTACATTTCTACGTTTCTACTTCACCACCACCCTGTGTTCATCGTGTTCCCGGGGTGTATCCATCGATAGCGAGTACACACGATCTCGATCACCCGGAGAACCTGGAGAGATTGAAAGACGGGGAAGATGAAAACGTTGGAATGTTCAAATTTGTGAGAAAGCTCTCGCGAAGCAGAAGCAGAAGCAGAAGCAGCAGCAGCAGCAGCAGCAGCAGCAGCTTCCCCTCTACTCTCCTCTCCTTTCCTTTCTCTCTCATTCTTTCGCTCCTTCTGCCTCGCCACCTCTTGTGTATCGCCAAGTTACGCACAACACAGGCGGTGCAGGCGTTATAAAGCTTCTGAATGCATGTAGACCAAAGTTGCTGCGAGAAGTTGAGATTTTAATTAGAAAGTTGCGTGATTTTGAGGGTCAAAAATAGGTAAACTTTCGCCAGCTCGAGCTAGCCGACACCCCGGGGTTCCCCGCTGTTTATAAGTCCCGCGTGCCTCTTGAGGCTAGATTTATTACTCGACAATCTGGTCACCGCCGCTGTTATACCCGGTTGCGCATTTTAAACGGCAGCTAGCCGGGCGCTTCTCGCTACGAGACACCGTTCGATCGTTCTTTTTCACGGTGACTTTATCACGTGCCAAGCGGACAACGATTTAACGACGCCGGCGAAATCCCGTTTTCATTACATTTAACAGCCGGACGAGAAAACCCGTCTCTCGCGAAAGTAGCCTGCAGGTTAATTCAATTACGAGCCAGAGCTGGAGCGCGAGTATCGTTAGCATGACGCCGCTGAAAAAGCGATGAGGTTGAAATAAGGAAGGGAACCTGACAAGACGGCCATTGAGACAAGCAAAAGAACAAAGTTACACGTAACGAAAAGTTATATGAGGAAACTTAACTATCGCGCGACGGAACATGAATCTTGGGTAACTCGGATCGGACGAAATGTGTAAAACTTGAACGTCGAAACTTGTTGTTCCTACAGTCTGCGTTCTTGCCTTTATTTTCATTTATCTCCCTTCCCGCCCCACCGCCGCTTAATTGTGGAATGTTTCACCTCTCGCAAAGTGTTACGATTACAGAGCTGCATCGGAATCTCCAAGTTTCAGTCTAGACTAAGAGAAAATGAAGTGCGCGCTGGAATGCGCGCGAGATCCGACGCACGCATTATTTTCCTCGATCATCGCGTGCGCGCCAAACAATGTCTTATCGCGACACCCACGTTTTTTGACCTTGATCGTTATTCCAGAGTAGGTATCGTTTACGAAGCCGCGAAACCGGTTCGGATCGGTACGGTCATTGACAATGAGTCATCGCAAGGGGATTCTCGAGTCGCCGGCATCGCGCGCGATGCCCTTCTTTCTCGTCGGGTTTCTCGCTCGCTCGCTCGACTAGCCCGAAACAAAGCGAGACCGGGAAAATGGAAAAATGGAGAAAAAGGAAGATGGCAGTCTCACACACACACACAACTCACGTCCCGCGTGCCCGCTATACCCGATCGTGCATGCGCGCGCGTATTATGACCGGATAGATAAGTGCTGGAAACCTCGGCAGTTTGGATCACGGTTCGTTAATTCATCAAGTGCATCAAGTGCGTTTCGATCGTCACACACGTATCACCTCCCTTCCTCCTGCACCTCTCGGTGGTGTGCTACACGATGGTTCACGTCGGGGAGAGGATCGTTTGCACGATCAAGCGTAAACCCATATCCACCCCCTGCTGCTCCATCGCCCTTCCCCCCGCTCCGCGCGAATTTACTCTGTATACAACGGCTCTCTCTCTCTCTCTCTCTCTCTCTCTCTCTCTCTCTCTCTCTCTCTCTCTCTCTCTCTGTATATATCGTCGATGATGCGACTGTGCGCGCGTGTATATTTAAACATATACGTAAACGTAGCAGAGCGTAGTGTATGATAATTGATAACTCTCTCCATCTCGCGCTTCGGCGGACGAGAGTCGGTCGTTTTGCATCCTCGAGTTTACCTTCCGGCGCGCTCTATTGAGTTGCCGCTGAATTTCGGTTCTACGCCTGTGTGAATCATTAATTACAGCGCTGCACGATTACCAGGCATTATTGAGGGACAATGTGGCTGAGGAACAACAATCATCGCTGAGCGATCGGAGCGGTCGGCTAAATTCCGTCGATATTCGCGTCGATACGGACGAAAGAAAGCGCGCGCAGAGCTAGAATCGTCGAGCAGAAGCAGGGAGCGAAAGAGACGTTTCTCTGGGTTATCCACTTGAAATGAAGAAAGTGGGATATCTCTCTCACCGCGCACACATCTCGCGTGACGAACCGAATAAGATAAACTTCTTTTTGGTACGGCGTCCACGAAAAGAACGCCACTTTTGTGAATTCTTCGTGTTCGACCTTAAGCTCTCGGCGAGATGATCTTGCGTTTCGTCGATCAAACGAAACGGCCGGCTGCGGTAGCAAGAATACGCGCGTGTACGTGTGTGCGCGTCGCGTTCGTGTTGCGTATACGCGAAATTGCCTCCGGGGGATCAGCTGCCACAATGGCGAGGGCGTTTTTCGTGGAAGGTCCGAATAAAGGGCGAGTTTATAAGAGAAGCGCGCGACAGGCGCCTTCTCTCGGCATCGCGAACGCGATGGTAGCCGGCAGAGCCAAGTACGTAATTTTTTGAAAAGATGGCAGAATTCAATGTACATTGTGTCCCGTGAAACGACGCCTGCTGCAAGGTGGGCGCCATAGAGTTAAGAGGTGTGCGCATCGACCCTACCTGCGCCGCTCATCCCGCAGGAAGTAGCCGATAAAACTGGTTTGACGGGTATCGAGCGAGAGAGAGAGAGAGAGAGAGAGAGAGAAAGAGAGAGAGAGAGACAGACCCCGCGTCCAGTTACTCCGTAGAACGTTTCTCGCCGTTTGGCCGAGTCTTGCGCGTGTACCATCAACAGCGGTTCGTCCGCCGCATCGCCATCATGTCACTACCATCACCACCATCGTCGTCGTCGTCGTCGTCGTCGTCGTCGTCGTCGTCGTCGTCGTCGCCATCGTCGTCGTCGTCATCATCATCATCATCATCATCATCACCATCACCACCACTACCACTAGCACCATCATCACAGGCGTCAACATCGTCCGTAGCTCCGACACCGTCGGTCAGTCGCATCGCAAACGCTGACCATCATTGTTGTAAATGTTGCCCCTCCGCCTGTCGCCATTCACGCGACGCCGCGGCACCGTCATTCCCGAAGAAATACGTCGTCCCTCGCGAAACAGGTTTTTTTTAAAGATTCGCTCCACGCTCCGTCGATGACATCGATCCGCGATACCGAGTCGCGATAACCGCGGGGAGAAAGGCAGAAGGGAAGTCTTTATCCGCCGACATGATGATAAAACGCACATAATCCGGCGCGAAAGCTCGCGCGGTTAAATTGAAATTGCAGGTCCCGCCGTGCGCGCGCGCGCGGGGTTAGAGAGCAACGAAGTTTCGAAGCTGAAATTCTCTCGATTGCACACTCTCGTCCGATAATCTCGGCGATCGACTGAGACGAGACGCGGGCGGGAATCTTCGGCTTCGTTTCAGTCGCGCTGCGAATCTCACAGGCAACTCGATGTAACGGAGAGATTCGAGAGAGGCGCTCGATTGCGAGCTCTTGGGAGCTGATCACACACCGCACGACCGGCTTCTCGCGCTGCTTTCGCGCGCGCGCGCGCGCGCGACGTTTCTCATTTCCTCCGCTTTGTGTGGATCCGATGGAGCGGCAATATCGGCGATCTCGCGAGAGCGCTCGCGCACCGCGACGATGCGCGCGTTATAGCTCGATAATTAGACGCCGGCGTATCTTCTCGATCGAATCGCCTTTATCTCGGGCGCGCGCGATGCGCAGGTTCGCTCGTCGGTCACGGGCCGGAGGATAGCGATTTCCAGGACGGGGTCGGTTGGCGCACATCCGCGGCGAACGTGGAGAGACTAGTGGATAAAGTCCAGAGAGTCGCAACACGACGATTATTACATCGCGCATCACGGCGAAAGTTAATGACGTCTATTAGTCGCGCGTTAATCGGCAGCGAGGAGTCGCGCACGCGTCGTCTCACACAACTGCGCCTCTCTCATTCTCTTTATACGTGCGGTAATACGCGCGATTGATTTACGACCCTCCTCCCCCCCGCGATCGGACTTTGGCGGCGCGTTTCTAATAACGAGCGGCGCGAAATAATTTCGTGGCACAATTTGTCGCCGCCGTCGTCGTTGCCCGTTGTCGGCACACTTGGCTCTGTTCGATCTATTGCGAGACGAGGGAAAGAAGGATGGGAGGGAGAGAGAAAGAGAGAGTTCCGTGAATAATTGCGAGACCTACGCTCATTCGTCGCGTCATTACGCGCTTCTTTGCGAGCAAACTTGATCATCTCATTTGTTACCTCATTTGCGCACCCGCGGCAATGCATAACGCTAATCTATAATGCGCGACGTGGTACATCGGCGCGGTGATTTATGCCTTTCGATACGATCGATCGCGCCGTCATCCGCATGCGGGCTTTCGTCAAGTCGTTGGAAACGTGAGTATAATCGCGCAAACTTATTGCATCGAAACGCGCGTATAATGATACGAGAAATTGTCAGGGGGCGGAGAGATGGCGGGCGGGGAATGGCGGGGAATGAAACACGACGGAATTGTTAAAGTATGGCGCGCGGAACGTTTCCACGTTCCATTCCCATTAAATCTGGCTGCTTTCCTGGCTACGCAGGCGCAGCTAATAAGAAAAACAGCTGCGTTGTAGCGCTGCAATGTCCCGTTTGTCAAAAAAAAAAAAAAAAAAGGAGGGAAAGAAGAGAGAGAGAGAGAGAGAGAGAGAGAGAGAGAGAGAGAGAGAGAGAGAGAGAGAGAGAGAGAGAGGAGAAAAATAGAGGGAGGGGAAAATACATGCTACCGGCGGCGTGTTCGCGGAACGGAGAAATGAACAAACAGTGTATGCGAACGTTCCAACGGCGGCGAGAATGAAGAAGGGAATGTCAGAGGCATCTCACAGTATTTAATTCGTTTACGAGGAGAAGGAGAAAGTATAGCGCACGCGCGCCACCATCGCGATGCAGCGCGGGTTAGCGGTGCAGGGAGCCGAAAGGTCAGGAGATAGTTTGCCACGGAGGTTTCCATTAGTTTTGCAACTACAAAGGCATCATTGTCTGGGAACTCGAATTTCAACCCCGTAGTCCGCGCGATTTCTCCGCCGTATCTCCGCGACGTGTTCCCGCGACGCTTGTTTTGCTCGCTATTATTACCGTCCATCATGGCGAGGCGAGCGTTTAATTATAATTTATCGAGCTCTCTCTCTCTCTCTCTCTCTCTCTACACAGCCGTCTACCAATAATAAAATATATCAACATGCAATCGACTTGTTGGCAGCGCGCTGAACAATCCATGTCAAGCGCATTGATTAATATCTAACGTAGTAGAGCGCACTATGCGCGCGTGTATGTATCTAAGTCTACATATATAGCACGGTTAAGTCAATTAATATTGAATCCAATTTGTTATTAATGCAGCGCGCCAAGCAGCCCTGACCGAGCCATAATTCGATTAGGTCGCTCGAAAGATAAGCTCGACACCGAGATATTTATGATTACGAGCGTGTATTTCGTCGAGGCTCCTCTCGAAAGGCCGCACTTCATCACCGTTATCCCGGTGCTCTTTTCTGCTTTTTTCTCTCTCTCTCTCTCTCTCTCTCTCTCTCTCTCTCTCTCTCTCTGCCGCTCCCCGAGGACTATTACATCGCCGTCAAAGCTACTACATTCTATTAAGCTTAAGCGCGTATTTTGGCGGGCTCCTACGTCGTGGCGGTAATGCAATTCCGTTTTTCTCTCGCACTCATAAATAAACGTCGCGCGCGCGTAGGAGATAAATATCGGAGTCACGCTCCATCGGTGAGAAAGAGCGCTGTGCAGTCAGGCGGGCAGGCAGCTAGCCAGGAAGGCGAGAATACGACTTTGCGCGATCGCGACTTACGACACACACACGCTTCGTCTAATCACCGCGAGGAAGAAAAGATTCGGAGACTCGTTCGACGATTCCCACAGTTTCCCTCGCGCGTGAGCGCCGAAGAGGAGACCGCGACGCGCGCGTATATACGTACATGTATGTACACGCACACGCACATATATATACATATATATATATATATGTGTGTGTATAAAATGTATATACGCACCTACACGCAACACGACTATTCACGCGCGCATACGTGCGCCCGCCGGTGTTGGTCGGCGCGTTCTGACTAAAGTGCACTTCACCGAGAAGCGCACTCGTGAAACCCCTCCTGCCCCCTCCTACTCTATCCTCTTTCTCTCTTCGCTCGTCTCTCTCCGCGAAATCCCGGGTACACATTAGCCGCGGCTGCACCGTGGTCGGCGTTCCGCGTTCAAGGCGGTGCAAATTTGCAACGTGTCGGCGCATCGCCGCGCAGCGCCGAGCGCGGTGTCATTGCTTAGCCACCGTGGTGTATCGAGAAAAGCGAGGGAGAGGACGAAAAGAGAGAAGAGGAGAAGAGAGGGGGGGGAGAGAGAGAGAGAGAGAGCCCGGTCGCGGTTGTTCAGCGACGATGTCTCCGGTTATCGTCTCGTCTACATCTAATCAGCGACAAAGATGCATTGTTGCGGTCCGCCTGACGGATCGCGCGCGCGCGCGACGAGCCTCTCGCATTTCTCCCTTTCTACCCGATCCATCTGCTCGACAAGCTTCTACCGTTCCGTCAGTTTTCCGCTTCAGCGTCTGCGGCGTTAATCTGTGACACCGACGTGCGTCCTTATCTCGTCGGCGCTCGCATGATCCGCGATCGGTTTTGACCGAGACAAGCGAGACGATTTGTACCGGCCGACAGGCGTAGGCAAATATTTACAACGGGCCGTCGACTACGGTGCTAACGATCGCGTCGGCGTCGTTATCGAGGAGGGTGAGAGAATCGTCTCTCCGAGAAGCGTCTCGTTGCCGCGCCGAATAAAATCGTGGCTGGAATAGAAAGAAACGTAAAGCCGGTAAAATCGAGCGACGTCTGTCTCCGCGAACAAGAGGGTACTCTGCGAATCCGGATAAGAGTGCCCGAGGGTCGAATACCTGAGCTAAGGAAGATGAACCGAGAGAGACTGGATGAAAGAACCTGCCGAGTAAGCACTACAGTCGCCGATTCGTGATTTCGTCGAATATTGCTCTTTCGCAAATTATTCAGTATCGAGCGTGCTCTTTTCTTCTCCCCCTTTTCATCTCTCCGTCTCTTCTCTTTTTCTTTTCAGCCGAGTCATCACAGTTTGAGACGAAAGCGCGTTTGTATTGCGATCGCGTAATGTACGAACAAACGTGCGTACGCGTTACACGTACACGGCGCGTGTAAACTGTCAAGGTACACTTGGCGGTGCAATTTCGTCGGTAAACGGGCGTCGATGAGGATGCATTAAGGTCACTGTAAAAGGGTGAAAACTGCGCGGACGAATCTACGTGAAAGTTTGAGCGCGCGCGAATACTTTCCATTTCAATCTGGCTGTACGCAGCAAAGTTCTACTTTGCAGAGTTTTATATCGGCGAACCTTAAGAGTAAGCATCGCGCGCGGCGAGAAGCCAGAGAGCTCTTTGTAGAAAGTAGTGAGTGAAAACTAGCCGCGAGCGCGCGCGCGCTCGCGATCTCGGCTGTATGCGAAGCGCTGAAGATTCTATTCTCCAAATTTTGAAATCCAGATCACGTTCGGAATTTCCGCCTCCGCGCGTCGTTAATTTATACGAGCACGTTCACCTCGCGCGAAATTACGTTAAACGTCGTCTTCTCTGAGCCTTTTTACCTTCTCGCAATCCTCTTCGCGAAGGAATAGCCCGCTTTGCAGTATAAGCAAAATTAATGGCTCTGGTTCGTTCGAGTCGATTATAAGAACCTTTATTAATCACGACTTCATTATCCGGATGTATTGTCTCAGCGAGATAATCAATTTTTATGCAAAACGCGCGGGGCGTAAGATTAAAAGGTGACGCTCATTGACTGCGATTAATTTTCCGATTGATGAAACGTCCGCTTCGTTGAACTCTAACGTAATAATCGGGCATCAGTCATGCCGAGCTACATTGAGGACGAGCATGCATTTGTGTCAGAGAGAGAGAGAGAGAGAGAGAGAGAAAGAGAGTATAAAGAAGGAACGGATAAAGGGCTAAAGGGACTGTTAAAAGACGCTTATAAATTCCGACGCGACGGTATGCAATTTGCATCTCATGGCTGTCTATCCCATTTCCCTTCCAAGTAACAAGAGTTAAGAGCACCCGACTCCAATTTACTCGCAGTGTCACCCTTTGACTGACGTGAGATTACCTGAATGCGAAAGTGTTTAGCCTTGGAATATCGTCGCATCGATTGTATCGAGATGCGGAGAAATACTCTCGCCACCTTCCATTTCTAATTTATCGACGAAGCGATATTTCGCGATTTCACAAAGTACACGTTATTTCGGTATTTCGTGAGATATTTTTCATTCCGCAATTTCGATGCGAATTACAGTTTAACGGCACTATATGTAGCATCGTAAATTGCAACCGACATAATTTAAATGAGTAAGTGAAACGCGAGATGGACATGTGTTTTTATCCGTAACGGCAAAAATATCGTCATGCTCGGGAGAAATATGTTTTATATTATGATAAAAATAAATGTTTAATCCGCCTGGTGCGCAACATCACGATTCGCGGCAGCCAGCCCGGCGAGAGAAACAGAGGAAGAAGCGCTACAAATTGTTGCAAACGTGACTGGAAATACGGAATTGCCGCGTGCACGTGCTCGTGATACGTCGTATTAAAAGAGAGGGTCGCGCGAAAACATTTACTCCGCTCTCTTTCTCTCTCTCTCTCTCTCTCTCTCTGTACGGCGGACGCCACAATGGAGAGACAAAGAGCGTAAAGATGATAACCCGATAAATTTCCGGCGCGCGCGTGCGCGCGCGCGTTCGAATGTCGCTTGGGCGAAAATCCACCTAGGAAATTTGCACATCAAAGCGTCACCGAACGCGCGGACTCCAAGGCCGCGTGTCGCGACTGCAAGACGTACGGCGGGGATATCGCTGTGTTTGCACGATATTATCCGGCTATTAATCAGGATTGCGCGACGCTCTCGCGATGCTGGCAAGACACGCGCCTCCTTGCTTCAGATTCGTATTACCTAGTACTCACCGACGCGAGGCGGGCGAGAACATAATGCGCGAACCTCGATTCATCACAGGAAATCGGAAAATTAGGAATTCACGATCCAAAGCCGTAAATCGGTATTGCACGGTGAAAACACGGAAGGAGGGGCGGGGAAGGGAAACGCGCGCGCGACCTCGTCGCGTCGCGTGATACAGAGACGAGAAATTCCGGGCACGGACGAGACGCGGGATATTAGCGCGCGAGCGACAACGTTAGATGAAGGTGGTGAATTCTTGGCGAAACAACTCCGGTCCTCGGTGTTTGGGAAATAATCAGGAAAGCCGTATAGAATACCCAATGCGCGCACCGCTCTTTCAATTATATCCGAGCTGCGCGTGCGAAACTTTTTTTTCTCGCTCACTCTCGCTCTTCCGCGCGCAGGAGGAGCGCTCGAGAAAAACATTCGTTTTATCTCGTTGCAGAGCGCCACGTCGCGCGCGCGGCAAATAAAACGCGGTAAGAAACGTTACGTGCGCTACAGCCGGAGAATATAAAGAATACAAAGAGAAAGATACACAAATGCGAAAAAACGAGTTCTTATAAACGCGGTTAATTTATGCATTCCACCGCGAAACCTCGCGCTTGCATCCGAACCGGAATAAATTTTTCAGCGTTTAACCGAGCTACATGCAACGAATAACGCAGCTTTTGCATTACGTACCCGCGGCCCTGGCTCTATAACTCTCATCTTACAAAAGCGTCGTCGTCCCTCTGTGTCACACGACACGAGTCCTCTCTCCTTTTCCCCCTTTTTCGCAACAATGACTCACCTAAAACATAAACAAGAAAAGCGGGTGTGCGTTAGTATGACGCAACATTTTCCTGATACGAAAGAGAAAGAGAGAGAGAGAGGGGGGGAAGGGGGAGAGAGAGAGAGAGAGAGAGAGAGAGAGAGAGAGAGAAAGAGAACGAGATTGATTCAAGGCGTCATACGCGATCTCTAACGAATCGTTTCCGGCTCTACTATCGCGTTCGCGTATCCACGTGTCAAGGAGCCCCACACACACGGTGAAATAAATTACACGCGGTGAGCAAATCGGTCATGCCGACCAGATTCGATCGGCTCGTTAGTCTGTCCGAAGATCTCTCACGAACAGAATTATCGGGATCGGTGTTCTCCAAGTCGGAAACGTGTCATAGAGAAAGAAGGATCGCCCGTGCCGCCGTAATCATACCGTTGCGCCATAGGTGCAACGCGCTCGTCGTGTTGGCTACCACCTTGCTATTAACGTCGACAAATTGATGTCAACGAGCGTATCTCGGTGACGGTTCGATTTGCCCCTGGAGGAGAGATCGTAACCGGCGAGGTGCAATAATCGATGCGAGCCGTCGCGTTGAATTTTCATTTCGCGCGCACGCTCTTGCAACTCGTGTCAAAGCGCCGTGCGCGCGCGCGCGCGCGCGCACGGCGGGCAGTGGCGAGAGACGCCGATATTTCGTTAAAGCAGCGTCACGCTTTATTAAGGCTCGCCCGTGACTTTTTTCCTTAATCACCGCGCACCAAAGTATCCGCGCTGGCTTAGAAGCCCCAGCTGTGGATGCATCATTTGCACGGCTAAACGCACGCCGGGATAAGAGTGGCGAATTAATAGCTGTGTTTAAAAGCTGATGCTTGCGCGTGCGCGCCGTGGAGCAAATACTCGGTGGTTTCCAGCGATTTCTCGCCGCGATTTACGAGCCGGGACGCACAAAGAACGTTCGCGATGTTAGAGCTCGGTATCGTGCACCACATCCATTACAATGCTCCTCCGTGGTCGCGCGCGGCTATGGGACGAGCCGCGTGTTGCACGCACACGCTCGCACGCCGGAGTTGGAAGTGTGTCGAGGGTCGTATATATCTGAATAATATTGCGCGCGTCCACACCGGAGCGAACATCCGCGTACGAGCGCGATATTTATGATTTACTTAGCGACTTACGTTACGTCGTGCGCACGCGTCTCACTTTCTAATTGCAGAAGAAGAGCGTTATTGCGGTAGCACGCGCGAGAGAGTCGCGCTTTATCTCTAAGCGAAATGTTAATTAAATACGAGCCGCGCGCGCGCCGGACTTATCGGACAACTACGATAAAAAAAAAAAAAGAAAACTGTAATATCTTTATGCCCCATGTCGCGAATATGCGTGCACACACGCAACAGAGAGAAACAGCCGTTTTTCATCCTCCGTCTGCCGTTGGCCGTTTCGCTCGGCGACGGGGTCGCGCGTCGTTATATCATAGTGCGGCCAGTTTATTCGCTCTCGCGCTGCGGCGCGCTCTACGAGACCTCCGCGAGAGGTAAGAGGATCAAGGCATCAAGCTTTAATCGAATTTCAGTTGGAATTAGCGAAATAATCCGTCAAGTTATATGACTTGTACGTATTTTTGCCATGCCCGGCTATGCGCTCCGGGGGTCTCTCTCGGCTTAAGACTTTAGCAAAAGCACAAAGTTTCCGAGTGCCCGAAGCTCGGTGCGCGCGCGCGCGCGCGCGCGCGTGCATACGTCCTGGAAATCGCGTTTGTGTGACCGAAGGTACTCGCGATTTCATCGCCGCCGCAGGGTAGGTTTAGGTCTAGGTTCAAGTTAGATTTAGGTTTAGGCGCGATTATTCGCGGCGCGTGCAACGCCCACGGATTAATTCTCGCTCACTCGGCGCATTATTGCCCCATAGTGCTATCATCGACACGCGAGGATATTCACCCGCGGCGCAGGCCGTAATTAATTTTATACTCGGAGTATATCGTTGCGGGCGATTACGATCGTCGATTCGCGCGGCGAAAGTGCCTCCGTTCCGCGGTAATTGTATCCGCGTAATCCGTCGGGGTTACCACACGTTTACACGCGTAGCCGCGCAACGTAATCGGTTCAATGGCCGAATCTTGCGACAAATCGCCCGCGACTAAGCTCGTCCGGATCATTCGGTCGCGCGCGCGCGCGCGATCGAGAGAGAGAGAGAGAGAGAGAGAGAGGACCCACCGCCCCTCGTTTTAATCGCAATCATTATTCATGCTCGATCGTAATCGCTCGCGCGGCCACCGATGGAATCTCGATGGTAATCCGACTAATCTTGCGTGACTCTTTGTGTAATTATCACTCGCGTTCACAAAAGATCGCTGACATCGACACGCGAGCGCGCAACCCTGTGTACGTCATAATTAATTATACTTAAAACACATCGTGTACACGGGAGGGCTTTATCGAAACGACGGGTTGCCCGACGATTTAAACCCGGACGGAAACGAGCGGAAAAGATCGATGATTTATCGTTGCGTTTACTTCAGCCGGGATTAATGAATTTCAACGGGGATTTAATGATCCGCCGCACGTGAACCCATGGCGGTTGTGCAGTCGTACAACGCGCATCCTCAAGTTGGTGTCCGCGCCGAGACGCGTCGAACGTGGAAATTGCAGCAGCGCGCATGGAAATTGCTGACGCGCGTGAAGCGCCATTTCATCGACGATCCTTGAAATCTCGCCGAGAATATTAGCAGTTTGGGTTCGTTTTCGTTCTCGCGGCTGAACGCTCACCGAATCATTTACGCGCCGTAATTGCAACGACTCGCAAGCGCCGCGCGCGCGCGATTGCCCCAAACTCGCGTACCAAGCGATATTAGCGGAATCGCATTTCCATCGACACGCGACGATAGCGGTCTCGTGTGTGTAGGTTGTGATTAATTTTAACTACGATCATCGAGTGCCCTCGTTGATGCCCCGATGGCGTCAGTACCGAACAATCATCGAGATCGATGATCGCGCCGGCAGCAGCCGGCGGAAATGTCTGTGCGCGCAGCCCTACGCGGATGATCGATGCTCGAACGCCTGTCGTGTCCCTTTCCCCACCGTCGTTCTCACCGTTGAATTTCGAATTCGGTCGAGTTATCATTTTGCTTCAACGATCTTCGTGGCGGTGTCGCCGCGTTAAACGCGTCGAATCTGCCGGCGCGCGACTCGCGTCGCGTCGCGTCGCGTCGAACGAAAATCCATACTCAAGTTTTCCGTCGGATGTCGCCAAGCATAATTTATCGTTCGTGATTTATAACGACTGCTTGTCCGCGGTTGTGCGCAACGGCGCAACGCGCGATCATTTATCCCGCAATTTTCAGACCGACCGGGAATATTACGCGGAACTTTTAACGTCAAATTAGCGCTACGTTATCGTACGTTAATTACAAAGTCGCGACACGGTACTTTGATTGAACAATATATGTCACGAGGTTGTGCGCGTAACAAGACGTATAGTTTGAGATGTGCGCAACCGCTCATTCGCCGCGCAGCAAGAATACACGGGGGATGTTATAAATCGTACGTTTTACTTAACGGTTCATTTCACTCGTGAATCTCGTCTTTGCCGCGCGAGAGTCGAGCGCGCCGCCGCCGCCGCCGCCGCCGCCGCCGCTGCCGCCGCCGATCGACTCGCGAAATCATTATCGCCGGATGCGTGTTTCCCTATCCCGCGTCTCTCCGCGTTCAGGAAATGTCATAAAACTTTTAATGATCGTATAATGAAACCGCGCGTACACGCTACCTAACCTTCCTCGGACGGGTCGTTAAAGCCACGCTCTGCCGCTCTTCTGTGCATACATTCTGCTCCGCGCATCGCCATGGCGCGGCGCGGCGATTTACTGACCAGACTCGCGAGAACAAACAAGGCGGAGCTTTATAAAGGGAAATGGAAAGTCCCTCATCGTTACGGTGCGCGATTGTCGATTGTCGACGGAATTCCACGTTCGATTTGATGCGCTTCGCTCGCCGATCACACTTCTCACTTTCCAATCGAATCCCGAAATATTCACATAGCCGATTACCTGAGTATTGTTCTTTCGATTATACTCTCGCGACTATTATCGCGCTCGCGCAATTGCGCTCGAGCGATTCTCGTATCGCTTTTCACCCGGCTCTGCAATTCGTCGAAAACCGAAAATCGAAGAGTGTAAATTTGTAAATTGTTTCGCGAAATAATCGCGACAAAGGCCACAAAGGACATCTGGAAAATTGTCCAACTGTGTGAAAATAGCGAGCCGGAGGTGAACACTGAGCGATTACTTTTGTCGCACGGCAAAGTGCTTCTTCGTGCCCGTTGTCGTTTCGCCTCCGATAATGGCGCGGCACCGTCCGCAGGTTGAACTTTTTGGTGCTTACGAAGGCGGCCCGATTCACGCTGCCGTAAACTGGGACATCCCAAGCCGTGCAACTTGGACAGATACGAGATAAAGACTCGGCACCGGCTTCGCTCACCCCGAGGTTATCAACACCCTCGCCCGAGGCCAGCTATAACGGCCGGACGTTCAATTATTTATTTAGTCTATCTTATCGCGAGACGACGATGCGCGCACGAACCCGCCGCCATCGGTCGTGAGCTCTCGGCAGCTTCGTTTCCCGACGGAGGAGGAAACGGAGCAGGCGAAACAGACGGTGCAAATCGGACGACGTTATTTAACTAACGAAACTGATTGCTCGGCTGATTGGGGGGGAGGTGGGAGGGGGGGGCACAAGAGGATCTAATTGTAATCCGATAAGAAATCGCAAACAGTCCCTCGCAATAATCCCTCCATTTCGATAATCTCGTAGAAACTCGTTACATCTTTCGGCAGTGTCGCGCGCGCGTGTCATAAATAGATGATCATTTTACACATACGCCATGTATACGCAGACCGGTGTGACAAGCACATTTAGCGACAAAACTTGGATTATTCAGTCACTCGAAATCGTGTCTACATATTCATACATTGTGGCTCTCGATTATTATTCAGAGACACAGCAACAACATTCAAGCTGTTATTCGGAAAAAGCGGCATTTGTAATGTAAAATTGTAATGTTAAATCACGTGTAAAAAGGCGAAGCGATATTTCATTTAATTTCGCCGAATTTGCTTTGTCGAATAATCAACAATGCTGCGCGATAAAAAATTTTGTTAAATCCTGCATATTTCACCCGGTGACTGCTACAAAGAGAGAGAGAGAGAGAGAGAGAGAGAGAGAGAGAGAGAGAGAGAGCAATCTACCTTGTCCGTGAATTTTAACGTATAAAATATGTCGCGAATAACGCGATAATAATAAATATATCTATTCAGTTAAACCAATTTCAATAACACGTTAGACTTGTGTGCACACTGAAATAAAAGATATCGCTTGAACGAATTTACAAATGTGTGAAACGTGTGAAATACATCGAATGTATATGTTAGATTCTTCAACGCCAGAAAACATCAACAAGATCGACACTGTCATCCCACTGGGGGTCTCTAGATTATATCGCGACAAAGACAAAGGGTCCGTGGATTCGCGTTGCCTGCAGAAACAGAGGAAGAATCATCGCTCGACGGAGAACAGGTCGAGCCGATTGGACGCGAGCTCGTCTCGCGACGGCAAGGAGCACGATAGCGTGTCTCGCGCTCTGCAACATCAGTCTCGTCGTGCGCAGAGAAAAGCATCGCTAACGACGTGGTTCGACCTGCACGTCCGGTAGTTCGCTCGTCGCCTCGAAACCCGTTCCGTCTCGCGAGCGGTGGTGATCGCTCGCCGGGGGGTCGGTCTTAACGATCCGGAGAGCGTAGCGGCTAAACGTCATGCCCGTTTACACCCATAACTGTCGTTAGGCGCGAAAGCGTGGGTGACCCGCCGCCACACGTGGTACCGCCGCCGCCGATCCTCGGCGCCGCCGCCGCCGCCGCCGCCGCCGCCGCCGCCGTAGTCGAGAGGAGCGCGCTCGGATCTCGCTTGTCGCGCGGCGAGCTGCTCATACGCGCGAACGATCACGTAAGAGCCGTCTCTCAGAAGATGAGGAGTTAATCTCGCGCTAGGCATCTTCCGAGTTCGTCGAGGGCCGAATCAAGGGGGAAAGGTCGGGGGATCGCGCGACGCGCGCGCTCTCGCTGTCACGCTCCGAGATGAAATTTCAATAAAGCCACGCGCCCACCCGTTCGCTCAACTTCACCCTGAACTTTGTCCGTGAAAGCGGCGGCGACGGCATCGCACTATGAAATTCGCTGAGACGAGCGTGTGTCTGTTCAGCCCTGACGAGCCATGAATCGCGAGGAGCTAACGCTCAAGTTTGTTCAACTGGCGCGAACGCGAAACGAAGATATTCGACCTTTCGAGTGGACACTACCGTTAAGATTCAGTTTTCCGATCGAAACCGTGTACCCAGGTTGATGCCAGCGTGACGCCAAGAAGTGTTCAAGAAGCGTTACTGCCACCGCACAAGTATGCTCGCGACCAAACTTCCGCGAAAAATCGATACGTACAACGCAGAGAACTCGTTCGTCGCGTCACGTCACGTTTGAGAGGAGAGTCTCCTTTATGAATACGCGAGAGAACAGACTGACTGCGAATGTACTAAACGATACGGAAGTCGAGGGAACGCCTTTAGAGGCAAAGATTTCCTCCGACGCGAGGAAGGCACGACGGTAGAAGTGAAAAAGAAGAGGAAAAGAAGGAAGAAAAGCAACGAGAGTAATGAAGAGACTTATGTAGCGTTTCAAGCGGGGAAACTTTCGCTACGTATATAAAGCGAGGTCAATTCAAGGATTACGAACAAGCGACGATGACACGCGCGCGCTGGAAATGTCCGTCGTCCGAAGGCGAACGAATATCGTGAGATTTGTAAGCAACAAAGAGCGTGATATATGAAAGAATATAAAGAACCACGTCGGACTTGCAGAGTTTAAAAACGGATAAGAAAGAAACGCTGTACACACGGTAATACGTGTGCGGCAAGGTAAAGCTGGATTGCGATCAAAGATTCCCGGCTCGGAGAATTTTAAACGCCGCTCTAAAACGGCGTGCAGTTGGTTTTCTTTCCTTTTTTACCCTTTTCTTTTCCTTCCTGTCCCTCTTTTTCTCTCTCTCTCTTTCTTTTAACGGAAGGTAAGACGTTAACCGTTGAAAAATAATAAAAGAAAAAAAAATTCGTACCATATGTTGGCTCCCGTCCGAAGATCTTGCTAGGCAAAGCATATCGGTGAGCAGACTCGCTGAACAGGGCTGCGCGCGCGCATCGATCGTTCATAAATTTTACGACGCATACTGGGATCCGCGGCACTAAATAAAGCCAACTTTTCCGCGTCGTCGTTGAACTTGCATCGTATGCGCAGCAATTTTGAAACTTTATGGACAACGATGAGAATCGCCTTTCGGGGTTTACGGGTGACACCGCGGAGCCGTGAAAGTAAATATCTCCTCCGCACCTGGCGCGGAACGTTATACGACGGCACGCATGTCAACCGTAAATGGTACGCGAAGCGGCGCGTACTTAAAAGCGTACTTTAAAAGATTCGACGCCTCGACGCCACGTTACTTCCTCTTCCCGATCCGAGTCTAACGGCTTTCGAGACGGATATAATATGATGGCGTGAAGTTTCGCCTCCGTCTAATCGGAAATTACACGGTAGCCATCTCGAGAGGCACGTATTATTCAAGCTGTCATAAGCTCGCGCACGCGAGAGAGAGAGAGAGAGAGAGAGAGAGAGAGAGAGAGAGAGAGAGAGTCAGTCGCATCTCGTACCGTTCGTATACACACATCTTATTCTCGTCGTTCAACCTGCTACGCGGTCGTTTAGCGGTCCACTTTCCTTCGCTGTCCATTTATCCCGGAGCATCATCGTCGTTGCTCTCTTCACGAGTGCGTACCTTCGCGGCGCGACGGCGAATTCAAAAGTTTCTGTAAATGATTTAACTGCGAGCGCGGGTTTAACATTCGGAGGCGACGGAAGCAACGAGACGACGGGACAGCCGAGCCGGCTGTTGTAAAAGCAAAGTTACGGAATTTTATGTTGAAGAAGGAGCACCCGGAAATTTATATATCTTGTTTATGCTTCCAGGGCTGACCAAAGCTCCCTTATGCGTCGTCACTCGGAACTGTTAAGACTAGAATGCCGCGCCATTTCACTCAAGTCTCGGGGGTTTATTGTCTCGGGTCTCTCTCTCTCTCTCTCTCTCTCTCTCTCTCTCTCTCTCTCTCTCTCTCTCTCTGCGGTATCTCGCAATGCCGGGGATTCTTTGACTTTAAAGGTGCGCGCGCCTTTCGAAAAGCTCGACCGACGCGGATTCGCGAAAGCACGGATTTCATTAACGTCCCCGACGACGTCTCGGGATATCCGCGGTTTATAGATTACCGGCGCTCGCTCGTGACTTTGCTGTCCACCGTAAAACACGGGGAATGATATTCTTCCTTTTGTCTCTCCCTCCCGCGGCGTTTCATCGTGGCGATTAAATATAAAACAGTTTCCTCTCGGCAGCTGAATTATGACTCGGAAATATCGGGCGCTCGCGTGAACGCTCGGCAACACTCGTCGAGATGCTTGCAAAGTCAAAGTACTCGCGGCAACAGAGAGAGACGACCCGTTCGAGCGCATCTTCGTCTCGAATCACTCTCGGCCCCCGCACGTATCAAATCCCGACGTAAAGTGTATCGTGTACCTGTCGCGTGTCGCGTGATTGCCTAATTTATGAGCTCCTCCAAATTCTCGTGGGAGGCCTGAGACTTTTCCGACGCGACTCCGAATTGCACTTTGCACAGGAGCGCGTGACGCGCTCTCGTTATACCGTTTGCGGCGTTTCCACGCAGCTGTCACAGGATATACGAGTAGTGCGCGCGCGCGCAGCTTTCGCCGGCGCTTTTACGGCTCGTCGTAAGAATTTACAAGCGCGGACCACAGCTGGATATAGTCGGAGCGACGGATGAATCCGCCGCCCCCGCTTCCTTTATCGTTCTGTCACCTGACGATAATGAGGTCGATTATCGAAATCCGCTATCGCCGCCGCCGTCGTGCGCGTTCATCATCTCCGCGTCTCTCTCCCCGTCTCCTCCTCTATACTTCTATAGTGTACACTCGTGAGCCGTGAGTGAGTCTCCACGCCCGCCGGCTAATACACAGCCGCAGCGTTTCAGCGTTCCAGCACGAAGGCTCACATATCGGCAAAACATCGCTTCCACGATGTATTCGATGCATCGAGCTGCGGCTATCCTCGTTGCATCCAAGAGAAACATTCTTACGAACAACAGCGTCGAAGCGCGCCGTCTGTTAGCCCGGTGCATAATGGGCTTTACACGAGCGAGCGATTACTGAAGCTCGCTCTCTCTCTCTCTCTCTCTCTCTCTCTCTCAGGGCGCGTTTCACCGTACGACATAGCAATCGCGCGCGAGCGCACGGAGGCAGACACTCGTCGTCGTATAGTCGACGTTTGAGAAGGAGCAAGTTTACGCTGATACTCCGAGGTCACGAGCTTGTTAGGACAAGCCGAGTCATGATATTACCCGTTAAGCCCGCCGTTTGCATATTACACGCGCGAACGCATTTATAGTCGTACGTCAAGCACGAGACGAGCCGTCACAGCCGGGAGAGCGGAAGTCCCCGGCCCTCGGCTGCGCGACGGGATGGATGGCCTCTTCCTCGTCGTCGGTGTTGGCGCGTCCAGCGACACCGCCGTATATAGCGTTTAAGCGTATTGTATTTATGGACACTTCTCGACCGCGAAGGAACGTCGGACCGCCCGCGCCCGCGCCGCGCGCACGCTCGAGCGACGGGATAGACACGTTCGCGTCGACCGTGTCGGCGATATTATCCGCCACAAGTGCGACAAGTGTGCGCGTCGTGTTCGCGAGCGAATGCGCCCGTAATGGGGCATTCAATGCGCGACGACGAGCATCGTACGAGGTCGCAAACGCAGAAACGAGAACATCTTGCGGGCGGACAGACAGGACCGACAGGTTGCTGCAGCCGCTAAGAGGCGAGCTATAGGGTCGGCGTGTTTACGTCGGCGATACACCAACTTTGTAGCAGTAAAACCTTGCGCGAACGAGCGAGCGAGCGAGCGAGCGAGTGCGACCCTTGTCACACATCTGCATGCAGCAGATTGCGCGTCGCAGGCCGCGGCGACCGAACGCATGCATTAGCGATGCTGCTTTACGACGATGCGCAAAGTTTGTAAGCGCTGTAACGTCGAATGTGCGCGCGCGCGCGTGTGAGCCGAGCGATATAATTTGGCCGAAATTACGGGCTCGTGAGTGCCCGTGACGAACAACGATGAAAAATCGCGCCCGCACGCAGCATTATCTCGCGGCCGATCCCGCCGCGCCGCGCCGCGCCGCGCCGCGCCGCGCCAGATCGTCGCGTCAACGACTCTGTGTTTCCACGATCGATTGCGCGCGCGGGGCAATAATTTGGAGCGATTATCTCCGCGACCCGGGCGGCTTCGCTCGCTAATTCGCTTCGCCGGCTAATTAATTCGTCGATGCCGCGATATATAGGCGAAAGCAGCTGGTTCGCGCAACGGCTGACGGATATGTATCGGGCGACGCCCGGGCATGGTGACGCGCAACGGAGCGGATGGCGTGCGGATACATAGTTAGTTTGTTGCTTGTCATAATACCGACAGCAAACGGCACCAACTGGAAACAGCGTAATATAACCACTAATATATCTGCCGACCGTCGCGGCGGAGAAACCCTCGGGGCTTTCATAACTTCCGCCTACCGATCCCTTAGCGGCGCGCATCGATGGGATGACCCGTCAGAGTGCACGGCCAGGTTCATTACGACGGCACGTCAGTGCCGACAAACCCCGCCGCGAATCGTCAACGGTTGAGCAATTGTCTCGCGCGACGAGAGCGTCCCATGAGCGCGCTTCGCGAGCCCCGCTACGCGCATCGTCTTGTCATTGTCATTTGATATGTCGCACGAAAGAGAGAGAGAGAGAGAGAGAGAGCGAGAGAGAGAGAAAAGTCGCATAACTCGCTAAACGTTTGAGCGATATATTCCGCCGGTCTTTATTCGGCCGGGTAGTCAAATGGAAACGTGCGAGAGAACGTAACCCAGTTCTACACTTTCACGAGCGATTTCAAGGCTTAATCGTCCAAGAGCGCGAAGGGAGTCGGCGAAGAGAGACGTCACCTTCCTCGGCATCGCTCGGCGATCCGACGTGAACGCTCGAGGTGTTAATTATTACGACGACCAATGTCCGTGCTCGCCGCGATCGGCGCTTCTATATCAGTCGATGTGCTTCTTCCGCGTCAGCTATTTATAATCAGATCACCGCGGCGCGGTCCGAGCAATTTCACCTGTCAGAATTTATGCGACACAATAGCAATCACTGGGATCGGCCTTATTATTCGCCGCGGACTGATTATTAATTAGCATCGCGTCGAACAACATGAATCCGCACGGAATCGCGCAAATGCATCTCCAGAGAGAGAGAGAGAGAGAGAGGCGCGATATCGTTTCAGCGCACCGGCCTACATTGAGTACGCAATAATAATCGTGTCGGATCACGACACGACGCCTCAGCAATTCTGCGGTAATATCCTAACGCACTAACTATCCTAACGCGCGAACAAGACGCAGAGCGCGAGAGGAAAAAACAACGGAAGAAAGAGCAACGGTGACAAAGCCACGCGACGAGGTGAAATACCGCGACGAGCGAATGCCGCGGAACGATGCGCCGCCGCGGCCGGGATTAACGGGACTCGCAAATGCATCGGACCCATAAATACCTATGAGCGGTAGATTAAAGAGAAGAACAGATTAAAACAGCAGCTGCGCGCATTCGCACTTCCGGCGGCGCAGCGGTTGCCCTAAGCTGATCGCGGTCTAACCATCTACCGGGGCTGCGTCGGCAATGAACCCGGCGTCAGCGTAAACCGCACGATGCGGTTTCTCGCCGAGTGTGCCGTAGACGCGTCACTTTTTGTTCATCTGTTCATTGATCCCGCAGTTTGTCTATCCTGGCGAGAGGCCAAAAAAAAAAAAAAGAAACGCGCGATGCTCTCGATCGATTCTTTGCATTCTTCGCGCCACTCGAGTCCATCCGATGTTTCAATTTCATCGTCCCAAAACCTCTACGAAATGAGTGTGTACCACTGTCACGCGTAAAATACCCGTGTGTTTGTGCAAATACACGTGAAAACGTGCGCGACTACAAAGAAATGTTTGCTCGATACAACAAATATGTGTGTATTCGGAATACGCAGTAAATTTCGCGCACTCGAGTTTTTGCAGTTAATAGATTGATTGCCGAAACAGAGTGTCGCTGTCTCTCTCTCTTTTTTTTTCCTCTGTCCCTCTCTCTGTCGACGCAATGTCGATATTTCAGTGACTGCATACAACCGCAACTCCGCTCCATAAACTGGTTAATAGTCGAATTGGCTTTACCCGTGTGTTTACACGATGAAAAAATCGTTGGAAACAAATGTACAAAATTAATTGCGATGCAGAACAGACGAAGAAAAAAGAAAAACGAAAAAAGAAAAAAGGAAACTTCACAAAATTCAGCACTCAAAATTTTAATGGAGCGGAAGTATATATTTTGTGTTATTTTCGTCCCGTAGCAGCAATATATATATATATATGTGATAAAATTAAATCGGCCCTTCAATATGGGAATTCAAAGTGTTTCTTCAAGCCATTTTCAAGTCACGGCACAAAGCATACTTATTCCGCAGCATGAGCGGAATTTCAATTTGGATCTTAATTACACAAAGATATTACGTTGGAAATTGAAAGATCGCCGTGAATAATAATTTTCCTCGACGTTTTCGACAGAGAGTTAAAGGAAGAGTTAACTCTAAGTTAACTTGCTCGGAGAACTTGTCTGGAGGCGGGTAAAATTAGAAGATTCGCGAAAACTGGGACACCCAGTGTATAAAAAATCATATCATCATCGTTTGCATATTCTCTTAATAATTTTCAGCGTTATATATTGTTACGCAACGTTAAAAGAGTTGAAACGCGCCGCCTCTGCATAATCACACCGTCGAATTACCGTCTATAAAACAAAACAATGCATCCCGCGCGCTCGCGCATCGCGCGCCAGGTCGACTCGGCTAAATGCCGATGCCTTCGGCGTATCTTCGACGAACCAGGAAATGCCGAGAGGTACGGTTGCAAAAGTCGAACGCTGCCACGGCGGCTATTCAGGACGCGCAGATGCACGAATGGATTTCAACGAGCACGGCGCGCTTCATGCTTTCTGAACCTAGTCAAGCTCCCGGGCTCCGACTCTCTTTACAACCTCTGATAACTCGGTGAATTCGCAATATGCCGACTGCCTACGCCGGCGCGGTATATTATGAGAGATAGAGAGAGAGAGAGAGAGAGAGAGGGAGGGAGAGAGGGAGGGAGCTAAACTGACCATTACTTCCTAACGCGTTGCAACGCGGTGTGCGTAATATCGGTGCGTGTGAGGAGAACGAGAAAAACACGAAGAAAATCGCGGACTGGCGTCAACGATCTGAAAACGACTAGTCGCCCATTAATCCTTGCACTTTTCGTGATACGCACTCGTTGAGTCACGTTGACATTGACGTGAGATTTGCAGAACTACGTGCGTACTACGCGACTACGCGCTGCGACGCGATGCGAGACTGGCCTTTAAAATTCCGAATAACAACGTTAAAACGGAAAAGAGTTTGGCGCTTGCTGTTAGCAAAGTGCCATCGGCGAAGTTTGCGTACCTTCAGCTTTTGCTACCAATTACCGAGAAAAGCCACGTTATTCTCTTTGTTGCACGAAAATTCGTAAATCCGCGCACAAACGGTGTAAATTTGTCGACAACAATATCAATATTGTGTCCAAAGCCTCCGCTTCCGCGGTCCTTCGCCTCTCTGACGCGTTTTCGTGAAACGGCCGATAATTTCACTCCATCGTCCCGACTGCCACGTTACGTTCCCTGCAACCCGTTCTCGAGATGCGAAGGCATAGGAAACTTTCTCCGTGCCTATCCACCAGCTACTCTCCTTTTCTCCCCGTTTTCTACTCGATGACCCCGAGGCGCCCGATATCCCGTCTCGCATTCGTTTTACGTTTCAATGTAGCGATAGGACGTAATAACGGTCCAATCGTTTCTCGTCGAATGATCGAACCGCCTGTGTACGTACTCTTCGTTCTCACGATCTTACATCGTATAATATTCTTCTTTTACGCCGCTGATTTAAAGGCACACCTCCTCAAAGATCGTCGAGGGAAAAGCCGTCCGCGCGGACGCGCGAAGACACGAGAGGACTGTAATATGATTTATCCCTTATAGCGCTTATCTCGAAGATTACCGCGGCGAACTTTCGCAAAGTTACTACCTCAGATTGTCCCGAGACTTTGCGCGCTGATTTCTTTTTGCAAAAGTCGGAGGAATTCCAGCAAGATTGTTAGTGACGCCAAGAGTACGCGCGCGGGCGCCAAGTTGCATAATTATATTAAACCGCGACTGCGCGCGTATTTCGCGACAGTTTGCGCCGCGTGATCTACAGCCGTCCGTCGTCGTGAATGACGAACGAGCGGCGGGCATGTCTGTCCAGGTATTTCGTCCTCGTACGTTTTACGAGCGCGCGCGGGCCGCGTAAAAATCCCGGAATTCCGGCCGCGCCGCGCGGCTGCAGGCGCCCCGAAAAGTCTCATTCGTATGCAAATGCGCGCGGTGATTCAAAGGGTGGCACAAAGGCGCACCTGCGCGCTCTGGGCGCTCTCGCGAGCCGCGTCCGCGTCATCGCGGCCCGGAGAGACGAGCCGTGTTTTGGGTCCGTTCGCGCCGAGAAGAACGAACCGGTATCCTTTCGTCGTTGAAACGCCGCTCGCCGCTGCGTTATCGCGCGGTGCCGCATTTCTCAGCCGTGAGCAAACGTCGCGCGCGTCGGCTTTACGTGGCAGAGCTGTGACATCATCGACCGTGTTATTTCAGCTTCCCGGCAACGGATACGTTTCTCTCGGATACGTCTCGGGCTAGATAGGGCATTTGTACACAGGTACACAGGCGGCCGTGCACGCACCCAACCACCCACACGTACACACAATATGTACACACCGATGTAGCTCAAGTCCTGTAACGCTCGAGTGGCAGTCGCTCTGAATCAGGAGACGAAAATCCGCAGCGTGTTGCGTATCTACGGAGGCGTGTTGACCGAGTCTAATTTTTCCTCGTGCCTCTCTATACGCGTTTATCGGCGAAAAAACTTGATTACATACATCGTGTTTAATATGCATCAATATCGGTTGGTAAATCTACAGTAGCCTAGCTATTTACTTGCCGTGTCGCAGCGGTTCTCAAGCTTTCTCAGGCTACACGACGTGCGAGATACTTGATGTCTACAAAGTGAAGCATACTCCAAGTTGTATGACCCAAGAGTTTCCCGCTCCGACGAGCTCGCAACGTATAGCCTGCCTGACCGCACGACGTCGTAAACTTTTCGGCCCGATCCCGCTGCTCTAAGAACGTTTTTAATTCAACGCATCAAACTTTAACATTCCGATTTTTCCCCGATATAAAGTACGCCGCCGTATAAAGCTGACCAAGCCGCCGCTGTTTCCTCTCTTTCTCTCTCTCTCTCTCTCTCTCTCTCTCTCTCTCGTAGAATTCGCGGAGCGATAGTTTGAGAAATCCTGCCGCGGTGTATCGCGCATTCACGAGCAGACCGCAACGCGAACGAGCGTTATCGTTAATAAACTTCGTTATACGAACGACGCCGTCGGGAATTCCAATCTGCACCGTCGTCGCCCCATAATCGTCGGCATCACCGTCGTCATCGTCGTCGTCGTCCTCGTCGAAAAAGACCCGGGGAAATCAATCGCGCCGCTTATCGGTCCGGTCGTAAAACGGTAAACGGCCAGCAGTGTGCGAGTTTCGCAGGAACGTGACGATTCGGCCGATTTCTCGCGAGTGCGATGCGATAATGACACCGCCAGTCACACCGACGGTGCGCGAACGGACCGGCGTAATTGCCGTGCAATTATACGCCGCGCGCAGAATGAACGCGCCACCGGGTGTGTCGTGTGCGCTTTCGCCGAGAGAGAGAGAAAGAGAGAGAGAGAGAGAGAGAGAGAGGGGGGGAGAGAGAGAGGGGGGGGAGAGAGAGGAGAGAGAGAGAGAGGGAGGGAGAGAGAGAGAGACGCTCGCCTCGGGAACGAGGGCCCCGATTTCTCGAGAAAATCCGCTCGGAGGACTGCACGTCGCGACATATCGAAGAGGCTGATTGATCAATTGGCCAGGTTGCGCCATGCGGTCGAACGAGGGGAACTGGTTGCGATTGACTTACACTCTTCGTGCTCGTGTTTGATATACGGGGCGTACCAGATGTGCGGCGAGCTTTCTGTTACCTGAGTTCGTTTCTCGACGAGTCCGGATAATCTCAATCCCTTTATTTTTCCGGTGTTACTTATCCCGTCACAAATTAACTAGTCTATGCAGCATATCTGACCCAAAACACTAGAGACTGCGCTCGTGTATATGTAGATTAGGTCAAGTTTCACGCAAAAATCCTCGATCCTTGTTTTGCAAACAATCACGTCAGACACGGATTTTTATGTATTACAGATTCGGCGAATCTGTAACAATGGAAACTTCTATCCTTTCTGCTCCCTTGCCGACCTTATTGCTTTCGTTCTCTCGACACTGAGCAATTCCGCAATAATCAGCTGACCTACCGAGAGAGAGAGAGAGAGAGAGAGAGAGAGAGAGAGAGAGAGAGAGAGAGAGAGAGAGAGAGAGAGAGAGCCTTCTCACCGGAGAAATTGCAGATAAACGGGACGTTCGTTAGAGAAGTCGTAATGGAGAACATAAGACTTCCACTCTACCCTGTGTACGTGACTATACAAAAGCGTGGTGGAAGGAGACGAGAGGTATTACCGATACTCCTGTACCGCGGCTCTACTATGCGACAGTGCATACGTGCTCGAGCTGCTATCGGTGTTACGCTACATACACCGCGACCCTGCAATTCTGCGCCGACCGACATGCTCGCCGGACACCCGTCTAATCGACTGCTTGCATACACTGCGCGCACCTGTTCCACCGAGCAGTCCGGGCGACCACGTTTTGCATCAACGTTCGGTCCATACGTGCTGCATCTATCCGGTTCTACCCTATGACGACGAAGACGAGGCCAACTCGTCGAGCGTCCAAGAGGACCGTCGACCTGGACGTCTGACTGCAATCCCGAGGGTCGGTGCAACCGCGACGAACGTGCGACCGCGCGTAATCGAAACAAGAGGGCGATCAGGAGGGAGCAATATCTGGACTGCAATCGGCACGCAACGAAGTCGTACACCTTTGAGTGGGTAACTCGAGAGAGAGAGAGAGAGAGAGAGAGAGAGAGAGAGAGAGAGAGAGTCGGGATATTTGATCATTTACATTACGATCAACGCTTTCAATAATTAGGCATTGCGTATACACGTATACATGTTTTACTCTTGGGTGATAGGTAAACGTATGATGCAATCTTTGCCATATCTTCGTAATCGAGCCTCGTAACACCGGTCGAGGTTCCAGTTGGTCCACGACGCGATCGTGCACATTCGATCGAGGGTATGAATAGTCCATGTACGCGAATCAGCGGCGCGGTGGCCGTTCGTTCGCACAGATCGAAATGCCAAGCCGTCTCGGCTCTCTCTCGCCGAGTAAGTGTTGCGAAACACAGCAGCGAGAGAGAGAGAGAGAGAGAGAGAGAGAGAGAACGCGAGAGCGCGCGCGCGCGCGACTCCCCCTCGATTCCGATCGTCGTATGCTAATTAGAGGTATACGCGCGACGTATCGCGCCAGCGATTTTCGAGTCCGCGCCGCCGCGGAGAGCCGAAATGCTCTCTCACCACGTGCGCGACATAATTCACAGTCCGCGCACCGGCGCGCCGGTACAAACGTCTACTTCGCGGAGAGAAACGGCTGGCTAACTCGGCTAATACGATGCTAATTCAATGCGGCGACCGACTGCTCCTGTCTACAATGGACTTTGCGCTCGCGTGTAACGTGCGCGAGCGCGTACATGACTCTAATCGCGCGGCACGAGCACGTTGCTTTTCGACTGTCGAGACCACGACGACGACGACGACGACGACGACGACGACGACGACGACGGTGACAGCAACAGCCACGAGGCGAGCGCGCGGGAGAAAAGATAGCAGTATTCTCAGCCGGCTGAGAAAGAAAGAGATTCGTCGATACGTCGTTAATCGTTTTGCAACGCTAGTTAATTTCAGCCCGCGCTGAAATTGCCCAACGGCGCACGCACACCGTTCTCGCATCGCTGAGTAATCGTTTTATTCGTTGTCGATTGCCGATCCGTACACTACATTGCCCAAAATCCCATCGAGCGACGCGTTCCATTCTCCTCTCGTACACTCTGTACTACGGACTACGGACTCGTACTCTGGACTACGTCCAGCTAAACACGTCTCTACTCCCAGCGTGTAAAAAGATAACTGTCCCGCAGCATACTTGTCTCAAGAAACATCGACACACACACGGACGAGATTCACCACAGCGATTCTCCACCATGCGAAAAATTCGATCATTACATATTCTATGACGACGACTTTTGACTCTCGGAGCTAATGAGGGTTAAGAAGGCCGAAACAGCCGAGGCTTTTCAGCCACTCGTATACTTAAACGCAGTTAAGGAAACGAGTTGACCTCAAGCGTGTACCGAGTATCAAGGGGTTAACACCTAGTACCAAACAGACGCGCACGCTTTCTCCGCACCGAGTACGGCGCGCACCTGTCCCAGAGGCGAAATCAATGGCACTCGGAGGGATAACCCGCAACTTCTCCCCTTCCGCTCTCTCTCTCTCTCTCTCTCTCTCTCCCCCCATTTCTCTCCCTCCGGCCGGAGAATCCGTGCCTAATAATTATCCGCGACGCGAGAGGCCGCGCAAAAATTTAGGTTTATGCGTTCGTAATTGGCTAATAAATTTCTCGCCGAAGCCTCGCACAACGTCGCGTAATTGAGGCGTAAAGCACCGCTATACGAATTTCGTCCGAGACGACGGCACGTCACGCGTTACGAGCCGTCGTCGCTGCGTTACTCTCTATGCACTCGCCTGGAAGATAAACTCGTAAAAACGTTCGTAGCCGGTACTTCATCCGACTGAGCAAACTACGTCACGTACTGCCAAGACTTTTTTTATACATTATTACGAGGTAACTACTGCCCCGAGCTAAGTATGTCGGTGGCTTATGCCTTTTTTTCTCCGTCGCTCCTCTTTTCTGCGGTTTCAACGCGCGCGCCCGCGCGCGAGAAGAGTGAACAAGAGAGACTTATTCTCACGGGAAAGGAACGTACTGTCATCGTTATGAACATCGTCTCATCTGCCTCTCGCGGCGTCTGCCAGGATCATCATTTCCATCCTCCCGACGCACCAAGCTTTTCGCCTTGAGAAAACGAACGTGACTGTTGAAAGGCGAAATTTTGCAGAAGCGAAAACAACCGCTGTGAAGGGCTCGTAATCATCGCCTGGATAATCACGACGAGCACAACGTGCTATAATATAACTCGTACAATTTCCCGTCCGTACATGTAATAATCATCACCGATGATGCATCGATTAGACCTTGGATCTGGAATCGAGTTTATCGATAATACTTTCGCGTCATGTGAGTAAAATTGCACGGTCAAGCTCTTTCATGAAACGTTTATCCTTTTAATAAAAAGCGCGTGTCAACATTGTGAATGTATTTCTTATCGAAGCGTTGACTCGATCTCGAAATATATCGAAGCGGATGAAGAGAGAGAAGGAGAAGGAGAATGAGAGAGAGAGAGAGAGAGAGAGAGAGAGAGAGAGAGAGAGAGAGAGAGAGAGAGAGAGAGAGAGAGAGAGGGAGAGACAAGGAGAGATAGGGAGAGACAGGGAGAGACAGGGAGAGACAGGGAGAGACGGGGAGAGATAGGGAGAAACAGGGAGAGACAGGGAGAGAGCGAGCGAGAGAGAGAGAGAGAGAGAGAGAGAGAGAGAGAAGGAGGGTGAGAGTTAAAGAAAACGAAAGAGTGAGGAAAAAAAGAAAGAGTGAGGGAAAGTGATAGAGTGATGGAGAGAGGGAGGCAGGGAGAAGAGGGAGAGGGAAAGAAATAGAGAGAGAAGAGGGGAGAGAGGGATGGAGGAGTAAGGATATAGCATATATAGCATCTGAAGATGAACTTAAGATGGTCTGGAATAGAAATGTTAAACGTCGAAATTTATTGGTTATACGGTTACGCGTTACTATGCAAAAAATATGTCATGGAATTTCAAACTGTATGCGCCTAATACATCGTATGTTGGAGTCGGATATTATTAAATTTATATTACAGGGATTTTTAGTACGATTTATAATATTTATTCTAAATTTTAATATGAATAAGTTAATATGGCGCGCACGTAGCGCGCGCGCGCGCTTGTAGTGTTCTAGTATTATAAATTTTATATGCAATTCACGCGTACTCAGCGCAGCGTTTTAACGCGGCACGGACGTTTATTTGTTCGTTACCTTCTACAGCATGACCCTTGTACGCTCGACGAAAAAATGTGAAACTTAATTGCAAACTTGTTCAGTCCATGTGTTTACATAGCTCCAACGATAAGAAATATACACGCGTATTTCACTCCGCAACTGTTACTTTTACTAATTGAGCGCTCGCGTGCGCGAGCAACGGAAGAAACTGTACAGTGCGGTGTAGAAAAAACCTTTCATCCCCCAAATTTCGCAGTCGGAAGGGATATTGATTACTGTTACGCGTGCAAACTGCATAGAAAAATCGAGTTACTGCAGAGCTGCACGCTGCGCAACTGTAAATACACAGACGTGTGTTTATACACGTGTACAATGCGGACAACGGTGCCATAAAAGTGCGCACAATGCTCTACGTGCGCTCGCCCTGGATTATTCCGTACGTGACGAGCGAAGCACGCACAGCTCGTGTCGCGCCGGCTTCAACCAACGGCCAATTAACTGAGAAAGCGGGCACACACGTCACGATCGATGCTTATTGGCTTTTTCTTGCACTAAATTAATTACGAGCTAAAACGCACATGCGTGCGCGCGCGTACACACACGCGCAGCAACGCACAATGCTATCCGCGGCAGCTCCAAGAGCATCAAGAGACGCGATAGTGGCGGTAGACCCCAAGCGCGGCGCAAAAGCTTCAAGAGCAGGGGATGAAAACAATGCGTTCCCAAGAGCGGCAGGGAGGGGACGCGGGCGCTTTGCTAAATAATTAATTTACCCGAACCGTTCGATGTACCGACCAAGTCAATTCGTATCACTTTCGCGCGCGGACAAAGCGCGTTTTCTTTTCCCGACTAAGCGGCGTGACTATCGCGAGTGATAATGGACGAGTGGCCCCTTTACGCATTCGATGCATCCGAGCAACGTGAGAGAAAAGCGTAATTGAGGAAAACAATCTTCGTATATAGATGGAAGACGAAAATAAATTGTGTATCTGCGCGTTATATACGTCCGCGCGTACCGTTCGTTTTCGCCTCGTAGTATGCTTTACTGATAAATGCGGACTGATAAAGCGCGGACGGCGGAATGATTGAAGTAACCGCGTAAGCAGAAACTTCTCTATTTTCATTATCACTATTGTGAAGTAACTTTCGGCATTACAGAGCGGCAGCACGAAATTAATTGATTTAAGTGTCGAGCGAGCCACCTGAAAGGAGGCGAATTTTCGGTTGATGTCTTTTGAAAATTGTGGCGGGTTTGAATGAGCGCGCGGATTAGCCGGGCAGATTTGACGACGAGGCTGGATGGGCTTTCATTAAAAGTTTCATGACAAGTTCCACGTTCCTGGTCCGTGTCTCGCGAAAAGACGGTGCAGCAGAAAAGGAGGATAATCGAAAACTTTTCGCACGCGATTCCGCATTACCAACTACCGGTGTGTTAGGAAAGAAAAAAATAAAAAGGAAAATATTTGCAGGGATTTCTGCAAAATTTGAAGAAATGGACGTTTTCGCTCGACAACTTTGTGCTCGACGTTTCGCCGGGAGCTTCCGCGTCGCGCGTAAGCACGAGTCGCTTATAATATATGGAAGAGCCATGGAAGCATATTTCACACGGAATGACCAGATCCTCGATGCAACATTGCGTCAATACATATGCGCGCAACTATGCAACGCGTAGATCATCGGTGCGATATTGCCACTGGTCGATAGATTTCCGATGCTATTGTAGCACGTGATACCCACAGTCAGCTGCGACACATGAATCGCCGCGCATTGATATCCATATACAGCGAATAAAAAGTCAATAGGACAGACCGCGAATACAAGCGAGATTGGTGCCGACGACAACGTGCAATAAAACAAGGCGCGCTAATTGCCACGTTCGCTTGGCCTCCTTCGAACGCGGATGACACGTTCGACGCGCGTATATTCTTTAAATTACGATCTACGAAAGTGACCGTGCGCCGAATGGGAGAACCGTCAAAATCAAGGAACCGCTCAAAGTCCGCTCTCGGCTCTCCCGTCGGAGAGGACTCGGCTGGTCCCGCGCACGTTGCACGACGTTAACGGCAAACGTGATACTTCATCGGCGAGATCGAGATGATGATTAATATCGCTTCCATATATATGCGGCGTACTTGCCGTTTCTTTCTCTCTCTCTCTCTCTCTCTCTTTCTCTCTCTCTCTCTCTTCTCTTTTTCTCTCTCTTTCTCTTATATTCATTTTAATTACTCCTATGAATAAATGCATTAATTAAACCGCCGAGCTCGCCCACGCGCGCGAGTCGTGTAAACTGCCAAGAGAGATGAGCGGCACACACTGTGGTGATAGTAACGGACGTCGGTATGCGTACGTTAGGATGCACCCGAGGAATATCGCCGCGATGAAACAAATAGTCTACGCGTGACTTCACCTGCAGCGAGTCATTATTGTAAGCGACCCTGAAAGTATGGAGGCGGCTAGACAGGACTCGAGCCTGAGATATTGCGAGATGGTTCGAGTTGGAGGGAAGACATTGAAAACACACGAGTCTCCGAGTAGGTACGAAATATATCGCTCAGAATACGCTCACGGACAAAGGTAGTTGGTTCGAAAAGGATATAGTGCTCTTTGTCTCATCTTATTCGGACTCTTGTCTTAAACATCTCTCTCGTCTAATGCATTTCTTCCGTGATATTCCGTGACGTCGTGTCGTCGTGACATGCGCGAAAGCGCGTAGAAACGCGGCGGAAAGGATCTTCTTCTTGTGGCGCTTTTGAAAAATCGCGCGCGCGCGCGCGCGCGATCCGGAAGAGACGTGTACCGCGAGCAGTATAGCTGTTCACTGTCCGAAAAATAGTACAAACAAATCGACCGGGGAAAGTACGAGATCGGAGAGAGGTAATATCTGGCGTGTAGTACCATCTAACTGTAAGATGTAATTTCGGCGTTTCTTGCGTTAGATGATTGGCAATCTGCCACTCGCGCGGCGGCCGACTAACTTCCTATTACCTTGCTATTACGTTTCACTTAGCACGGCGCCTCTGCGACTTTATTGACTTATTATTCGCATTTCGCTAATGTCCGAGCAGCGCGGCTCTTATAAATGTCGGCGGAACTGCACGTTATTACGAGAGGGACGAAGCGTTATTTCCATTCGCGGAACGAGTCGCCAGATAAAAACGTGCGAGGTAGGAAGACGGTTTAATCATTATAATTACGCATTCGCATGGACGCGCCGCGTAATTGGTGTTTTCCATTGAGCGAACTGTATGGTCAATGGCATTAGAGAGGGAAAAATGAAAACCTGATCTCGCCAACGTATACGCGCACGCGGCGCACAACGACGGTGTTGTTCAAGTATTATTATGTTTAGGCTGGAAATATATTTACAAGATACGCTCACGCACGATACTCCGCTGAAGCGCCGGCATTCCAGGAGTGTAACAGTTATCTCAATACCGTCGGGGTTCAGTTGAAAGTTTACTGATAAAAAAGAAAAAGAGAAGAGAACCGACTGGGTAATCGGCGAAAGCGATAGGGTTATACTCATTAAGCCGCAAATAGCTCGCGGACGGACGCATACGCGCGTATTCTATCGCCGTTATCTAGAATCGATTATTTCGCGGTAATAATTTGCCGTCGCGTTGGACGGTAGGATACAGCCGCGCTACCGCGAGGGATTCGCGAGTGCTCGAGCGAAAATGGAAAGCTGAGATTAACGGAAATGCCGCGAGCCACGGTAACGCATAGCGCGGAGGTGTCTCTTAACGCGACGCGACGCGACGCGTCGACTTTAGGGCTAAAAAATGTATCTGAATCGGCATGCACGTGAGGGACGATGTGACTAATAATCTAGTTGGAGATTACGGCAAATTACAGACTGGCGGAGAGCTCCGAGCTTCAGCTGCGCCGTCTCGCGCGAAATGGGATTCCATTCTGTTCACGTACGCGTCAATCTCACGACGTGTAAGAAGTAGTCGCGCCAGTCGTTGCCGACGCGGCTAGCAGCCTTAATCCATTCCAGAACGTCGGGTACCGGGTAGATTCGACGTTTTCCGCGAATACTTAGTCACCGGCGCATCGACGAGCGTGCTCGGCGCACGTGGAATCGCAAATGAGAGCGCATTCAACTGTGTGCGTCTGTGTATGCACCCGCACGCGCGGATAAGAAGCGTAACTGATTTTCGCGGTCTATCGAATCGCGCCGGAGACTTTGTCGGCGCCGTCCTTCTTCGTCGTTTTCTTCGCGACGGCGCGACGGCGGCGGCGCAGCGAAGGTTCGAAGAAGGTCGCGCTCTCTCTCTCTCTCTCTATTTCTCTCCGCCGCGTCGAGAAATCCGTGCGCGCTCGCGACCTTCGAAACGGCAAGTAAATATGGGGCCAGGGGGCATTTTTTTACACGATACAGCAAAGAGAGATACAGATACTAATTCAACTCGCTAATTCAATTCCATTCGGACAATTCCACAAGCCGAGCCGTATTTCTCACACTTATAAGCTTATCAAGGGTAATAGGTTGTCATAATCCCCGCGAAAAGGACGATAGCGCATGTGTTACGCGACAAGGTTACGCCAAAGGCTGCGTATCCCATGATTACAATCGCAAATCACGTGCTCGCATAAAGTGTAGATTGAAGCGCATTAACATATTTCGCCGTTAACGAGAGTACGCCGTGGCCCGCGATCGCGCAAAATACGCTCAACTTTAAAATTACACGGGTCCGCTTTGCCTCGACGGAGCGTGTCAAAGTCGCGCAATAGTCGCGCCGTTAGAAGGATCACGTTACAAGCGGCGTCGTCGTCGTCGTCGTCGTCGTCGTCGTCGGATAAAAGTTCCGGCAGCTTGACGTAATGAACGATGCTATTAATAGACTCGATTACCGATTACGCGCGACAAACTTTACGGCAACTCATCGCTCATGTGAACGCGGAGCGTCGTTTAAACGCGTATCACCGAAACGCAACGTTGAATAGAAATTTGTCGTTCCGCGGCTATGATATATCGTGACACACATCTTACGTAAATCGTTGCGCAAAATCACCGGTCTGCCCATTGTTCGTTCTCTGCACACTCCGACCGGACACTCGGTTAATTACAATGAGCTCTTTGTTAGTCTCACCTGCAACAGAAAAGTAACAACATCGATTATTACACACATGGCGCCGGGTGAACGCGTGATCGCTCGACGCATGCTACACACGCGAACGCCATCACGAATGCCTCATTACACTTTCCGGTCTGCCGATCGCGTAACGTCGGTCAAAGTAGAATTTTATTCGTCGTTCGTTTCCGGTAAGTCGAGCGAAATATACGAGAGGTACGCGCGCGACGCTTGGAGGTAAAATGCAACATGTCACGTCTGTCATCGTCACGCTTGAGAGAGACAAGTCTCACGCGAGGAATCAGTACAAGATGATGGGGGAGAGAGAGAGAGAGAGACAAGGCATCCGCGTGATGACTTTGAAAAAAAAGTTGCCGAGGGCCGCGTAACAATAGGTATTGTTACGATGTATAATATCAATCTTTCTCTATTCGACAGATTGGATTTATAATTGTTTGTATCCATCTACAAACATTCCAGACGCACAAAAATACATGCCATAACGAGTACGCACATCACCGTTGACCGAGCGAGCAAAAAATGTTTCACACGGCCTTCGAAACAGGCTTTTCAAATGTCAGAGACCGAGACGTTCATCGGATCGGAAACTAATGTTTCTTCTACATTATTGGGAATCGATATCTGACTTGGAAATAATTGCCGCGAAATCGCCTACTAGCAGCGCGCGTGTTCTTTCATACGGATATTTCGTCGCGGTACAGCGCCCATGTTCCCTCCGCCCTCCGCTAAAAATCGATTTCATCTCGCGCCCCGCTGGGTCCCCCTCGTTCGATATTACGTACAATACATCTGTTGATTTCTTTTCCGTTCTCTCGCTCGCTCGTCGCAGCAACGAGGCGCGATGCACGCGTCCGTCGACGGACATCGCGCACGACAGCTAGGACGACGGTTGCGAGGAGCGCGACGACGAGTGTGTCTCGCGCGCACGGCTGGAAAATTGGTCGACGCAGGGAGCGATCGATATTGAGAATTCTGGATACGGCCTGCACGAGCAGTGCAGATTAATGGTTGACCGAGTCGCGATTACGACCGGTCCACCATTCTCACGGCCATATTAGAGTCTCCCTTTCTCGACGGGGATCGAGATTAAAGCTTATTACGCGCGCAGAATTGATTTCGCGCCCGGTCCCTTGTCCCACGACGAATCGAACGGTCGAATGGGCGCGTGGTTAAACGCGTCCATCGCATTTGCATGTCTTTCGAATTACACGTCGCGTAGAGGAAATATTTCATTAAAACTTGCCGCTGATCGATCGTTCGCGAGCAAACGCGATCGCGCCAATTCGCTCCAAGGCAAAGAAGAGAGAAGAAGGGGGAACGTTTTGAATGGAAGGGCGATTGTCTCGCGAATCGCGCGGTGAGAAACAAAGATATACGTGGGACGAGTAAGTGGTGCACGTGATACGTACGTCTCGCATGCGATTACGTTACATCACACACGCTTTAAACGACCGTATCTCGCGTATTGAAAATCACGCGGTGACGTCAAGTTTTCATGTAGAGAGGGTGCGCCGCCAGCGTATCGCGCTTAAAAGTCAGTAGGTCGATTGACGGCAACAACCAATCGACGACGACGACGACGATGATGATTCGTTCGCGCATAGTCCTACCGACCTACCGAAAACTCACGTACCGACAATCGGACTTGCGCGCGAGGGAGCGCGAGCAGCCGCGAGAAATAATCCCGCGCTTTCGATCTTTATCTCCGCACCCAGCGCGATTCCCGCTGCGACACGAATCGTCATTTGCATAAAATCACTCGCCGCTCTTCTCGCGATTGCGTACGGCGCGTATGTAACGAGAATGGAAAGAAAAGCCCCTCGCGATACAATAGACGAAGTGGCGTAATTTAACGTCACGGTCAATTTAGCGACGACTGAACATCTCGCTCTAACAGCCGCGCCATTTACGTCCTTTCGGAACTCTCGTCGAACTTAAATGACACGCACTTTTCCCCCGTCCGCTCCTTCTCCCTCCTCTCTGATTGCTCCTCCTCCTCGCCGCGATCTCGTTGAACGAATGAAAAAGGAGCTAGAAGAAGTCTAGCGTAGCCCGTCGTAGATCATGTTGTGTCATCAAATTATGTCACCTCGCTCTCTCCTCCGCGCCATGTTCCGCCAGGAAATAGGAAACTCGTCTTCGGGACAGAAATGACGCGCGCGCGTTCGCCGTTTTTCCAAGGCGACTAATACTGAGACGTAGCGACTATGCTTCTCCAGCGTGTGTAACCGTACGTAACAAAACCGTATCGCGTATGTTCTTGACGGACGAAGCGCGCCAAGCTGCATCTGACAGTCGTCGTTTCTCGCGACGGCAGGCAGGCAGGCAGGCAGGCAGGCAGGCAGGCAGGCAGGCAGGTTTCGCGTTTCGTCCTTCTATCTATTTATACTGTAAACGTCGATTGCCTATGGTGTACGCGACCTACATAGGACTGACTCGTCCCGTCGAAAATAAAGATACATATCGAACGGCTCGTCGGAACGCGCTCGTCCGCATCGGCGGCTGCTGCTGCTGCTGCTGCTGCCGCCGCTGTCGGTGACACGTGTTACGCTCCTTCCATCGTGCTGCTCCTTCTTGCAGCTAACGCTCGAGTAAATTGATTTTCATTGCGCGCGACGTTGATACCGGCGATAGCATTACGACCATTGTTTCGCGAGAGGTCTCGTTAATTTATCAACGTACCGCGAACGCGCGCGTGTATGTGGTATCTCATGAAAAGAATCGTGCGGGATAAAGAAATGAGAATCGATTCTCGATCGAGCGAGAGGTAAACGTTCAAGTATCCGTACTAAATCACCCGACAGATAGATGGATGATCACGTAGCTTTGCGATCGGAAGGCGCGCGCGATTATCCATGTTCTTTTGTTCCTCGGTTACACGGCCTTTTCGAGGCAGAACTTTACGGCAATACGCGCTTCGGCTCTTGGGAAACTTTTAGACGAGAGAGGGAATAGGAGGAATGGAGCCCGGTGGGGCTGGTAATGTAGGAGCGTCATTTTATGCGAGGTAAATGATACTGCTACCCGCAACGGTTGATGCGCAATTATTTCCTTCTGTGTTTTCTTCCAACGACCGCGCGCGATTGAAGGAAACGCATCTCCCCCGATGAGTTTGCCCACCCGACGACGGGATTCTCTCACGTTCCTCTATCCTAAATTCCTATCGGATCTTACGAAATTAATGCGGAAGAAAAAAAGTTTACGAATTAAACATCTATGTATGAATCTCCGCGCTTCTACTTTCCGTCTCTCCTATTAACTATCCTCCTATCAAGACGAGTATGGAAGTAAGAGAGACGAGTCCGTTGCGCAAGCAATCGCGCGATCCAAGAGAATCCCGGCGATTCTTTACTCGGCTCTCTCTCTCTCTCTCTCTCTCTCTCTCTCTCTCTACAGCCGCCTGGAGCGACAGGGGAAACGTTCGAAAAGTGCGCAGCAGGCACATACCGACGCATGAATGGTGGCGTGGCTGCCGCGTATAAATAGGATGGCGTCGCACCGCGGAGAATCGGCCGGCCGAATACTTGAGATCGTGAACGTTGCGCCGCGCGGCGTAACACGCGGCTGAATGGAACAGCCAGTCGGCGGCGAGAGGGCGAGAGAGAGAGAGAGAGAGGGAGAGAGAGAGAGAGAGAGGGCGAGAGAGGGCGAGAGAGGGCGAGAGAGGGCGAGAGAGGGCGAGAGAGGGCGAGAGAGGGCGAGAGAGAGAGAGAGAGAGAGAGAGAGAGAGAGAGAGGGCGAGAGAGGGCGAGAGAGGGCAAGAGAGGGCGAGAGAGGGCGAGAGAGGGCAAGAGAGGGCGAGAGAGAGAGAGGGGGGGGAGAGAGAGAGAGAGAGAGAGAGAGAGAGAGAGAGAGAGAGAGAGAGAGAGAGAGAGAGAGAGAGAGAGAGAGAGAGAGAGAGAGAGCGGCCAAACGAGAGCAGGCACGCGCGAAACGCGCGCGCACAGCGAGCTATAGTTGGACGCGCAATGTCAAGGGAAATCGACGCGCGAGCGAGCGACGACATACGGTAACGTCGCAACGCATCGTTTCATCCTGCTGCGCTGGTAGCCAGCTCCGCCTGGCCGCTCGGCTGCGCTTCACTCGCTGTAAATGGCGTGTAAAGTGCTCGAACACACGGGACAATAATGTCGCACGGTTAGACAAGTATGATTAGATTCTGCTAACGTGGGAGGAAATCGGCTGTGCGCGGGATTCTATCTCACGCAACGCAACGCGTGAGACGCACCACTATCGCCGCCTCGAGAGAGAGAGAGAGAGAGAGAGAGAGAGAGAGAGAGAGAGAGAGAGAGAGAGAGAGAGCGCTTCATCTTGAAATCGTATTCGTAACGTCAGAGAACAATCAAGTTGAAGTAACGTTCGATAAATTGTCGAGAAGAGCCGTCGTGCAAGCGACGGCGATATCCTGCAAAAGGCAAAACAAGAGAGCCCACGTGCGGAAATATCGATCGTGAAAGCGGCAAATAAAAGAAATAAGAAATTTATGCGCGAGAAATATTTGACTATAAACTCATGTGAAACACCGGATGGACGACAGCCGGACGACGGGAAGAACGCGATCAAACATCGTAATTTTTTGGGCGTTTCTCTTTCCCGACGGGATGAATCCACCGCAAATTCTGACTGTCGCGTAAATCAATCGCCCCGCCGCCTTCTTAATTGTCCGTCCAAGCCTGTATACGTCCAAGCCTGTATACGTACGGCAGACTGAGAAGGATACAGCCGCGCGATTATATTCGATTAGCGTGGTCTGCGTGTAGCTTCAAGTACCGTTCGTTGAAACGTAAAGTTAGCAGCATCGGCTAGTTGCTTTCAAAAAGGTTCGCAACTCTCGCGGCCCGCCGAGGGCAAAGTTCACTGCTATATCTTCCCTCCTTACCTCCGCCTTCGCGGTTCCTTCTTTCAGCCGACGGTCGATCGACGGTGATCGATCGGCCGTACGATTAAGGCCAAGCGATTACCTCGATCCCCGTGACTCTAGGTGGCTAGGCGACGGAGGCAGGCGTTGCATAATTAATGAGCGCCCACAGAGAAATATTCGAATAACTACATCGATACACCACCCGCGACGTCGAGGCGCCGCGATCTCGTTGACGTCGAGGGAGATCGATTGGGAAGTCGCGAAAGTTGGACAAACTTTATCTATAGCTTCCCTCTCGGCCTTCGAACGCATAGTCGATTGCATGTCGAATAAGTCGCGTGGGTGTTACATTAATTACGTCGGCGGAGTTGACGCGCAAACGTTTAACGATAACGGGCCGAGTAATTTTTTTGCGCTTGTTCGTTCACTCGACGAATTATGACGATCGGAAGAAGCGCGATTTGTATCGAGCGAAAAACGCGATTATTATTACGCGATTATTATTGGAACGTATATTCCCCCCGCGCGAAATTATTCAACGTTGTAAAATCTCAACGCCGCTGACACTCTGCACGGCGCTGATCAGCAAAAACAAGCAATTTAATCGGTTATTAAATTGCCGATAAATTTCCCTCGCAAATTCCCCGCGGAGACGGAGAGACAAAGTCGCGCGCCGAACAAACGGAATAATTCAAGTAACAAGAGAAAATAATTAGTCCCTCTCTTAGTGTGCGGCGATCAATTAACTGCGAATTCCGTCCGTCTGTCAGCTGTCTCTTACCGCCGCGCCGCACCGCGCGTTTCCAGTGATGGAAGAACTATTACGAGGAACGCGCAATGTGATTTAACCTCTAGTTATTTCTGTCATAACTCCGGCGAGCGTTTAATTGGCATTGCCATAATGTGGGACGATCGCGTATATTTGAATTACCGCACCGACGGGGTTCTTGTCTTCTCTCTCTCTTTCTCCCTACCTCTCTTCCTCGACTCGTGTCGAAACAAATCCGATTGCCACGTCGGCGCTATTCATTCCAGTCGCAGTTTCATAGCTTGACGATCGATTATCACGCGCGTACGAGATTCGCAATATTAATTATCGCGACCATTATAATTTCGCGATTAATCACGTCCAATTGCACAGCATCATTAATTTCGCGCCGTACCACGTGCGATCGTCGCGTCTCGCGCCGCTGTCAGTGCGTGCGTGCGTGCGCATGTGTACTCGCTCTCAACGAAAATACGCGTGCAGCGAAAAACCGGCGAAACTCGGTCTTTCCGAAACGTCCGCCGAGTCACATTAACCCTCATAAAACTCGTTAACCTGCGATGCGCTCGTGCTCGCGCGACAAAGGGAAAACGCGTGGGAAGCCGCGCGCGCAGAATCCCTTGTGTAATAAGGTTTTATGATTTCGGGGTGGGTGAACAGGCGGGGGCCTCCGGCGACGCACTCGCGGGACGAGCCCGGAAGACGAATGCAGCGAACGGCCGCAAAACGCACTCGCGACACACACAGCGGCATGCGTTGGCGCGCCGCTTTGTCTCCTGCGTGCGCGCGCGCGCGCGCGCGCGCGTTCGTGTGCGACCCGATGTATTACGCGCGACATTACGGCCGTTTTATCTAAGCAATTAAAATTCTCCGAATGAGCCGTTCGCGCGAACACGTCAGTGTCGTGCGCTCGACAATAAATAAATCAATGGAGCGCGTGCATTTCTTCGCTCCGTCGAGCGTGACGGCCTGATCCCGGACGGACGTCGATCGACGCGGAGCGAGCAGGGAATAGATTCGCAAAGGCAGCGCGCGCGCGCCCGCGGAAACCCAGCCGTAATTGTTTGAAATTCGAAGGATTCTCGCTCGAGGCTATACGGGTACGTTACACAATGGCATCGTGAGAAATGCAAAGAGAAGAAAAGATTGGTCGCGAGCTGACGCGACAATGAACCCAGCCAGATGCATTTTTGACATTTGCAGTGTCGTCAATTCCGTGAACTGCGCGCGTCGCGTTTATTTTCAACTATTGGTTCAACGAAACACAACACGGTCGAGCGGCATCCGCCGCGCGACGGAAAGTCGGTAACTCGGCTAAGTTATTCTTGTTATTTGCGATTACATCGGTAGGATTTCCGCGTTCGTGAACTCGCAAAGATCGTAAAGGAAGCCGCGAGACGAGAATGTACACACCGGGATGCGCGCATCGATATTCTAATACATTTTGTACACACACACACGGCCCTCTTGCGCGAAGCGTGTAGTCGTCGGTGTGTGATTACAAGTTCCGGGATTTCTATTTCGATTCTACCCTTTCGCAGAGGAGATATCGCTGGAATGCCATATTAGTCTAGCCTCTGTGTAACATTCGCGCGCGGCGAATGCGAAGGTACGCGGCACGATACCACCGTCAGAATTACTGGCAACAGCAACAGCAGCAGCAGCAGCAGCAGCAGCAGCAGCAACAGCAGCAGCAACAGCGGCAGCAGTGCGTCGTATAGGTAGGAAATATACTGTCCATACGCGCCTACACGCACACGCACACACACATACATTACCCGCGTAAGCCACATTACAAGAACTGAAGAGCAACCCGACCCTGCGCCATTCCATGCGAGCGTGTAAAGCGCCTTTGTTCGCGCAATTGTGAGCGCAATATTAAAGGATGCTTTAGGAAACGTACCAACGTGCCTCTCACTGTCCGCGATAATAAGTATGACACATTTAATCTCGCGGCAATTCTCGACAAAGGCAAAAGGCGAAGCGGCCTAATGATAATCGTCGAGAGTACTTTTGTCCCGCAATTATAGTTTTCACGCTCGCCCGAGCACTCGCCGTCGACGACACGATGGATCGGCGCTTATGCAAGACAATCTTCAACTACCGTCCGGTCATCGTCGAAACTCCTCGACGATGTTGACGACCACACGTCGACGCGTCGATCGCTCTCGCGAGCGGCCTCTCCCTCTCGCGAGAGAATACAGAGCCGCGAGTCGCATTGTTGCGATCTCGCACGCCAGATCAGGGAGCAAGGTGGTGGAAGGAACCGGCACAATGGTGACACGAGAGGGCTAAGGTGACATATGGGGCAACCGATCCGTGACGAGATAGAATTACAATCTCAAGGGTAAGCCCAAGGTTCATGCCTAGTTAAAGCGGCACCGCTCGTGTTCGCTCGAGAGCCGCGCATTACATGCGACTTGATTAAGCGCGAGTCCCCATCGTAGGGCTCTCTCTCTCTCTCTCTCTCTCTCTCTCTCTCTCTCTCTCTCTCTCTCTCTCTCTCTCTCTCTCTCTCTCTCTCTCTCCCTCTCTCTCTCCCTCTCCCTCTCTCTCTCTCTCTCTCTCTCGCTAGTACGTAGAGGCCATGCCGTATCACGTCGGGCTGTACAATCACGCGGTTTGATTTAGACGCGCGAGTCGAGACGCGTTAGGTCGTAAATATCGGGAACAATGGCCGCCGACATCCTGATCGCGGGTCCGACGTTGAAAGTTGCTGCTCGTTCGACTTCTCGCTCTCGCTCTCGCTCTCGCGCGCTCGCGTCGGACGAGCGAACGCGAGCGAATAATATTCGCTCAATGCGAGCATTAACCGCGTTGCTTACAGACAGAACTCTCGGCGGCGCTCGCGCCGCCTCGCTTCGTTTCCACGGGATAAGATTGAGTCGCGACGAGTACGGTCATTTTATCAAATGACTCCCCCCCCTCCATACGTGAACGGACGGGTGTAATCAGTCGTAGGAACGCAACAGTGAAATCGATAGCTACACATGTAGCTCGATGAAATCCGCCGGCAATAAATTTCTCGCGTATTGATGCAGGGGAGATGGCGTACATTTGCATATTATCTGCCAGAATGCTCCTTCCTGATTTAACATGTAATTTCGAATTCCGCCCGAGAGTCACTTCCTGCCGCAGTGACAATGAATAATTTGTGTTTGGACAAAGTTGTCGCGCGATAGCGCGATCCGTCCCACAGCTACCGAGCAGCCGAGCAAATGTAAATGCACGCACAGCGCGATCGTCCGCACGGGCGGCCGTAATTGCACGCGCGTCGTTGTCGCCGTCGTTGCACCTTTTTGCAACGTTAACGAACGCCAAGTGTACAACAATGACAAAGAACGAAACACGGCGACCGGTTTTGCAGGGCGAAATCGCCGGAAGGGCTCGCGCGCGCACGGCAGCGTCGGTAATCCTCTCGGACACGAGGAGGTCGGGAGAGCGACGATCTAAACCGAACAACACGCTTGCCGAGAGCGTCACGCGACCCCACGAAGGGGAAGGTCAGAGAACCCCCGGAGAGAGATCCGTTCACGTCGGACTCCATTATATCGGTGGCTGTTCTCCTTCTTCAGCCCTCTTCCCCCGCACTATGATGGGATGTGCATGCAGCACACACGTTACACGGGGGTTGACCACGAAGAAAGATACGAGAATGCCGCATACTGACACCGCATATACGTAATACACGACGCGGGTCACGCCGTGTCGTTCCTGGCCGGCTGTCCTAGGTAGGTAGGTAGGTAGGTAGGTAGGTAGGTAGGTAGGTAGATGGCTGCCTACCTAGCAGATACCGAGAGGAACCAAAGGTGCGGAGGTACGCGGCGGCTGCGCGGGCGAGAACGCACGTTCCACCTGCTCGCATAAACCACGGGATATCCACTTTGCTCACGGCACGGCTAGATACGTTCGTATAATGGGCGCATACGTGTGTAAGACCCGGACTCGGTAACACCGAGTCGGGTGCAGAACGGATCGCATGCCGGCCACGTAATGGCGATTTACGTTTCCCCTTTAAGTCGGGCTCTGCTTCGGACGCGGCCCCGTTCATGCCGGACGAACGCCAAGCGAGCGCGATCTTGCGTTGCAGTAAACGCCGAGTCGTTATTACGAATCGAACGAATCGCGATTCCTGCGATTGCGGGGCGTGATCGAGAATTTGCGGCGACTTCTCTTTCTATTCTCGCGAACTCGAGAGGGAGGAAGGAAGGTGAGAGAGAGAGAGAGAGAGAGAGAGAGACCGTGCGCCGAAAAAAAATCGCGCTTGCACGCTTCGCGGAAATTGATAGCTGCGAGACGAGACGATCGCGCATCGCGCGAAGAATCGCGTCGCTAATTCGCGTCCGATGGAAATGATGCATGATTGTGTACAGCTCTAATCGGGCGCCGTGTATATTTTGAGTAACACGTCGAATTACTGATAAACAAGCACCTATTAATCTGTCCGTCATCCATTCAACCACTCTACGGGGGAGCAGCGTACTCGTCCATGTGCGAAACACGGTTCGCAAACCGATGTATGTACGCCGGGGCCACCGAGCATTGTTAGTGCCGACCGATCGACGCCACCGGCGGCGTTTCCATGGGAATTCGTAGCGAATTCGGCCGTTGTATGCGAATTCACACGGCTACCTCAGTTCCTCGTTTAATTAACACCGCTACCAAAGCGCAACAATTCTGTATCTTTCACGCGGCCCAACATTGGAAACAGAAACCGGTTGGGTAATTGGTGTGATAATTGGTCGTCATTTTATGCGTGAGGATGAGGATTCGCGCCTCGCGACAAGAACAAGAGAGCCCGACAAGCAGGAGACGTCGCGATGACATTAATGCTGCGCGACAGCGTTATGCAGCAACGTCTCTTAGCTCGAATCGTGCGCAATCGCGCCTTGGGTTTTACAGATGAAAGTAGTATTACGTATAGATAAAGATTTGCATGTCGTATGCAAAATTCTTCAGCCTTCACGTTTTTCTAGTATCTCTCAGCAGTACGCTCGATAGAGCAGGCATGCAGGCGCGCGCACGATCGAATTTGTACAAACAAGAATAGAATAGAGAAGCGTAGTCGAAGACCGAGAAACTCGGCCGCACAATCGATCTTTCTTATCGGTGTTTGATAAGACAAAAAATATTATCTTAAAAGACGCACGAAAATCGGAAATTTAGCCATTTTATTTCCATCGTCGTTCCATTGTCGTGCGACAGTACCTGACGCAAAGTTTCAATATTCAGAATTTTACCACAAATTTCGTTTTTTCGATCGATATGCAACAAACACAAAGTAAGCCGAGCAGCTACTTGCTGAATATTGATTCTGAATAGTTGACGGTAATATCTTGATGCTCCCTTTGCCGCTTATCGCTCGAATTAATCTCGCCTGACTGATACTTGGCGAACGACAGAATTGATATCGGCGAGTATCAAAGGCAATAGGATTTCGTGTCGTCGCCGGTGCATTGCACACTATAATTAGATCGGAGACCGCGTGATTAATTGCCGTAAGTCGAGATGTTTGCACCTGCGGTGAGTCGATAATTCCTCGGATCGATAAACACAGGATTGCTGGTAACCTAACCAATCCTAGCAATTGATGACTACACAGTGACAGCATCCGTCCTGCGACGCGCAAGTGCGACGCGCGATTGCGGAATTATCGCTGTTTCTATCGGCCGCGTTTTTGCGAACACGCGAGCAAGAGAGTGAGCAAACTGCAAAAGTTAAAAACAAAAGATACTCCCATCGAACAGTTGGTTAAGCAAAGCGCGTTTCTCCTAAACACATTGTAATCCTCTCACATAACGTTCGTAAAAAAGAAAAAAGAGAGAGAGAGAGAGAGAGAGAGAGAGAGAGAGAGAGAGAGAGAGAGAGAGAGAGAGAGAGAGAGAAAGATCAGTCGTCGCCTCGTCCCACGCTTTTGTACAGTCTCAAGATAAATATTACAAAAGACTGTTACGGTACATTCCTCCTTTGAGTTCCGCGAAGTAGTGCATGCAGCTTTCGCAATTTGAGATAGCCCGAGCTTTCTTGAATTTCGGTAGAGATGAAACAAGCAACTTGCAGAAATGAAAGTCTGTCTGTTACGGCGCGAGCTTTGCGTGACAATATCTTCTCTCCCTCTGGTAGGAACAGTTAGAGGGAGACGGTCGGCTGAAAATTACTTTGTCCCTTCTTAACGATTGTCATAGTTGAACAATTACCGCGCGTTTCTCATTCGTACGGATTTTATCGTTACTTTCCAACGGGACAAGGAATAAGAGCGAAATTCTTCGCTAGAGCTTGCGAGAGAGAGAGAGAGAGAGAGAGAGAGAGAGAGAGAGAGAGAGAGAATAATCGAGAGATTGCGATATCGAGTACATAAATTAAAAGAACCAGTTTTGTCGTGAGTAATGTGGTTTTAAATCTCTCGGACATTAACGACGAGATTAAAAGCGATATAAAGACGAGACTGTGACGACGATGACGACGACGACGAAAAGCGCGAGCTAGAGGAAAGGAAGGAAAGAAAGCGGCGAGGCAGCTGTTACGGCCCTATTGTAAGCCCGTCCCCGATGCTCCGCAATTATTTACCGACACAGAGACGGCGAGAAACATCACGCGAGAACAGAACGCCCGGCGACTTATGGCGCTTCGAGACACGAGACAGTCTCTCTGATCGTGCCTCGCGCGAATACGCGCCGCTTTTGCAATGCAAATCCCTACGTCTAGCGCGTAATACGCCTCATTCGTCACAAGTAGCGATGCGGCGCCGTTCGCCGCGGCGTTACTAAATCTTCGCCACGTAAGCGCGGTAGTGTCCCACCAGATAAGGAATTAGCAACGACGAAGCGTCAGCGCGAAAATTTCACTTCGGCACGAACGCGAGGCTCGCAGGCCTCGCGCGCGCGAGCAACGTCGATAAGGGTGGCGGTTTAAGCCGCACATCACAGTGGCACAAACCCGGCCGTTGTACCACATTCAAACGAATAATGCGACACACCGGTATCGGCGTAAAATTGCCCTTGTTAGCCACCTGAATTAACATGTAGATTTAAATGTAGGTCAATGCACCATAATTGCCGCTAATATTCAGCACGAAATTATTAATAGTGTGTTATTTATACACGCATATATGTATGATCGCGAGTGATATATAATGAAAATACAACGCAGATGCGTTGTTCGATTGAGTAAACAAGCTCCGCGAATGAAAAAAAAATTTCTGTGCCAGGAGGAGTAGATGAACATTGCCGAAAATCGACGGTGGGCGCACGCAAAGCTCACATTATACGCATGTAATTCGTATTCCATTACACGTGTAAATGCGTTTATATTATACAAATGTCCCCGAAAAATTGGACAAAAATATATAGTGTAAATTTATGTTATCGCGACGAACAGATCGTGTGCCTTTATCCTTAGTATTTTTCGTCGTTAGGACGAAAATATCGCAGAAAACGCGCCGCGACGTCGGTGATTACTATCTCCGTTTCCTGCTCTCAGAAGCGAGCGAAAGCGCCGGTGTGCTTTTGCACGAAGCGATCTCGTTGTCTCCCTTTTCCGTTTTCTTATCTGAGAGACGGAGAGCGTACGTATACGTAAGTCTTAATGAGCCCGTAGCAGTTCAAGCAGACATTAAATCGGCGTCTAGCCAGCTAACAATTCTTTCCCCGGTGCGCGCTGTGAGAGCTTTTACCAACGTAATACTCGGGCCAGCTTTCAATGTAAATATTACGAGGCTTTCGCTTTGAGATTTTTTTTCCCGACATGTTATGTCGCGACTCTTCGCAATTTCACGCGAATGCAAATTTTGCTCGCATCTACCACCTACTTTCTTCCGAAAAACTCAAAAATACGCTTTTAAATATACATTCATAATACGCGCCCAACTCGGTCCCCTGACACGAATGGATTCGCAAACTGATCGCTCTGCGATCACGAAATCACTAATAACGAAATCACAGGTCTGTGAGATGCGCGTCCTTCCCCATCTGCCAGTTTGTCGTAGCACCGCGGCACAACTGCAGGAGAAACTATCCACGCGTAATTTCTTGATGAAGTGGTCGTTTGCGGACCGACTTCAGACCATGAAATCATATTTGCGGAGACTTCGACGAAGTGCCTACAAGAGCTCTCGGGTATGTACCTAGAGGGCTATAGAGCAAATGGCTACGCTTGGACTTCGTCATTACGTGTGAAAGCAAGTCCGTCCGCGGCGAATTACAAGCCGAGAGTTAAGCATAGTGGCAACTTCGACGTCTTTGACGATCGAGACGAACGTGTCGAACGTGGAGACGCGAAGAGACTGTTTTAGTCGCGAGCAATGTCGCCGTGTATATGTCGCCGACGATACGATCAACAAATATCGTCGGCGATAGAAAATAAGCATTTACGTCGATCATTCTATTTGTACTGCAACTTGCATTACGATAATTACTAATGTTTAGTAATTAATTGGGAGCCAATTTCAATTAAGGGCAGTGGTTATGCTTGTGCGTTAATCGAGTGGCGCGTCTGAATTTAGCTTCATTCGAGCGTCGAGATCGGACAAATCCCCCCAAATAACGAGTCGCGGTGGAAAGACTACGAGTACACGCTCATGGACAGGGTCAGCGGACCGTGGTGCCTACATTGAGAGAGATATCCCGTTACAATAGGGTTGCTTGCCGGGTTGGTTCGCCGAACCGACGGACCATGTTGCGGTCGCGCGTTAATATTAATTACCAGCACGCATTTCCCCTTGTAAATACACCAGTAGATGTACCGCAAATATCTGAATTCTCCATGACAAGTATATAGATTAAAGGGACGGATAATGCAACGTGCGCACATACATCAGACAGATGTTTGATCTTCGAACCTTGAAAACAATCACGTTGATCGCGAGTTCACTTACAAAACACAGAGGGACCTTGTTGCGATGTTCTTTTCGTTCGTATCTCGTTAGGTTTGTTTTTCCAATTTGCTTCAGACGGAAATCAGACGCAAACCATGCCTCACTAGAGCAAATACGATAAAAATATCCAATATACAGGGACATATACCTAAAACTCTCAACATTTCTCTTTTTATTTTGGCCTTCAGATACGAATATTTAAACTTTTAACACGGAATATACGTATACATTCAACGTATGCATATATTGCATATTCTAAATATATACATTTCTACATATTTTATGCATGTATATATGTATGGTATGTATATTCTATTCTATACTGAAAATTTAAATATTTGAATTTAAGAGCCAAAGCAATAAAAATGTAGCCAGAGTTGAGTAAGTGTCCCAGTATTGGTACTTTTACCTCAATTAATTACCTTAATTAATACTATACACTAGCAAAAAGCTGAGCAAAAAGCGAGTTGTTTCACATTAGCCCAAAATATTCTCAACGACAATCTAGATGTATCCCCTTCTCACTGTCGTAAACAAGAAATATGTGTGACGCATTAAAAGTCGAACGAATAAAGCGGGAAGAAAAATTTCCGCTCGAGACACCTCGCGAGCGAGATGGAGATGGTGATTCGTGCCGCTTGTAAATTATGTTCATCTCACCGGATTCGTGTGTAATCAACGGAAGAAAATTTCGGTCGTACGTTATGTCGTTCAGAAATTGCAGTGTGGTCCTGGCTTTGGGAAACGTGTCCAAAAGTTGGTAATAAGCAGGTAAAAATATGTTATCCTGGCGTGTAAGCCTCAAGTCTCTGAAAATCGGGAAGACCCGTATAATCCTCCCTTTACACTTGAGATGGAGATTAGTGTATATTCGCGGTAACTCGATGGTGTCCGCCGGCATATCGTACACTCGTGCCGACCCTCCCTTGCCTTTCTGTGCTTTTTTAGGACGTACCCGCCACCGACCCCGTCGTCGTTCGGGCAATTTTCAGCGAAACGAGATAACTTTGTTCCTTCGGCCGAGAGAGTTACGCCGCTTCTTTCGTCGGCTCGTCGAATCAGCCGGGCCGTGAGGACCGTCTTAGCACCGATTTCCGGCCCCGAAGAGTTCGCCAATACTCGACCGAGTAAACACACACTCCTTCGTCCTTTCGTTCGGGCAGCGAGGTGCTCGATAGATACGTGTCAATCTATCGCCGATCACGGATCTTGATCGGCCGGTGATTGGAGGCTCATTTGCAACGTGTCCACGCAATGCCGAGGCAAATTGAGATAACGTGGCGAAGTGATCGCTCACGACACAATAACGCCGTGAAAACGTGCCGACGCAAATGCGATCGAGCAATCTGGGTTATCCAACATACGTGCCGATAATACTTGCATGGTCTTATCGGCCATGCTATTTTCATTTTAATACTCCACGAGTTATAACGTTGGGCAGTCGATGATAATTACAGAATAATTAGGTAGAGTTACCAGTCATCGGGATACGTCATCGTTACGCCGGCGAAATCGTATATCAATCGCTTGCACAGCGCGAGAGAGACTACACTTCCTGTCGAAATGATTAGTATTGTTGCAGCATTGTGGCTTCTTATTGAGCGTGCGAGAGAAGCCCGCCGCTTCCTCGGAAAGTCGTAACATCGACGGCTCGAATAACACATTTCGGTTATAACTCGACGCGAATGCGGACAAATGCATTGCCGTTCAATTCGCGTTGCGAGAGAGAGAGAGAGAGAGAGAGAGAGAGAGGGGGGGAGAAAGAGAGAGAGAGGGGGGGAGAGAGAGCACCGAGAGCAAACGTAATCCGGTATTCGGAGTATCGCGTCAATTTCGATTCGTGTCATCGGCGAATAAATCGAGGAATTCGAGACACGCGGGAGACGGGCGGGCGCCGCATTCCGCGGAACTATTCGCGACGCCGAGTTACAACGAGATTGCCCGGCGGCGTAAGGAACACGCGCGAGAGAGCGCGTAAAGTTTATTACGAGTTTATCATGGGATCTTGAACCCGCAGTTTTCCCCCACGCCCACGAAGGTGAAGGCGGCGCGCGCGAGGCACGTTCGACCTAAAAATAAAGCTCACGAGTCGCCGGCGAATCGAGGTCGCGCTACGAGCGGTGACCTTGTCGGCATGAAACAAAGCGAGATTAAAATCGGAGATTCGCACACGCGTGACGTCGCCGTCGGCGTGCGAAATACTGCTGCTGCACTCGACGGGTCCCTCCTCCCTGCCGCGTGGCGCGCGTTTTCCGACGGACGGAAAAAAGGACGAAATCTTGGCGATCCCGGAGAGCAACAGGCTTCCTCGAAATAAACGGACCCATCGTCGTTCAACAGAAATCTCGAATCTTACGGTGTATCTGCGAGTACCATCGCGTAAATCTCCTCCCACCCCGCCCCCTTTATATTTTTATTGTAATATGACTTCAAGTTTATCCCCTCGGTGTTTCTCGGGGTCTAAGGTAATTTACATAATATTACCATGAGAAACGACACGGGCAAATAGAAGCGGAGTTTAGCGTTATGTGTACGCGTACACGCTCGCTCGCACATTCTGATTTTTCACACGTGCATCTGATAAAATTTCGCGGCGGAGATCGCGGCTAAACTGACGGCTTAAGAACACCGGTAATCGCGATCGTCACTGTCGATATGGCGCCTCGAGACTTTTATCGGTCGTCGCCATAAAGATAGAGAACGTCTCCTGTAACGGGCCAAGACCAAGCCGATAGATGGGAAGAGCAACTCGATACCGCGCGGCGATAAGATAAGCCTCAGCAGAAATGCTCGTCGCGTCTGGCAAATGAACCACGCGCGGTAACGTAATCGCGCCTGGCAAGATGGACGCGGGGAACGGAAAAAGCAGGGAGACTAAACGATGATGAATGTCTTGTTAGTTGCGCGAGAGCATGCCGATTCCGAGCTCCGTGTGCGAGCATTTATCAATTACGCGCCGAGCTCATCGATGGATTCGGCCGTGTTCGCGGATTACTACGAGATACGAACAAAATGGGAGCGCGCGTGTGCGCGCTCGTTATTAGCATGTGCCGGAATCGGCAGCGCATATCGCGCTCGATTACTCGATTTTCCAGCGTGCGCCAACGCTGCATCCGTATTGAAGACCCGACGAGCCGTCGTTTATAAGTGCGACAGAAATCGATCGTAGACCGCTGGAGAATAAGATACGGCGACAGTCTCGTCGCGAATTTCTGGCATGTCGAAGGTAATTAATTAAGCGCGTTTCCGGCGCTCTTCGCTGGCGCATAGCCAGATCTGCCTGAGATCTCGCAGCAGGTTGCGTCGGATATCCGCGAGAAATTAACCAAGACCGCCCCCTCTTCGTGTATCAAGGAAACGAGCCAAATTTCGTCTTGCGAAAGAATAAACTTTTTAAGAGTTCTTTTGCAGACGGTTTTCTTTTCCAGACGGAGAAAAAACTCGGTTTGTGCAACTGACTTTCCTGTTGTCTGGGGATCAAAGGAAAACTTGGTTGCAAGAGAAGAAAGGTTCGTGTACAAAATTTCTATTCACTAAATTATTTGTATTATCTTAAGCAGGTTTCAAGGGGATGTCGCGTATTTGAGATCTTTATCGACAAAATGGTGACATTTTTCTGCAAAATTTACCGGCCGCACAGATAACAAACGCTTCTACATTTCAATGGAACCATGTCCAAAAGTAAATTGGAGTAGTGCTCGATATGTGACAAAAACAATAAAAAACGAAAAACTTAAAAATTGGCACATTGAACTGTCAGTTAACTATTTGCCTGATATAAAAGATCTGTAGGTTGTACATGCCAGTACACGTATGTTTTTGCTCCGTTAAATTTTGAAGAATATTGCCGTATTTTCTATAAATAAATTTAGAAATTTAAAAAGCACGCAAAGCTCGCAATAAAATTTCTATATGTTTATGCGATTATTTTCCGTTAAATATAGCGAAGTAAAGCAGCACACACACATTTGCGTTAAAAAAGATTTGCGTTTTCAAAGTCAATGCATAGAAAACATGAGAAAAGTAACGCGATCATGTCATCACTGCCTCTCTGACACGACGTTGTAACGATACTTTTTAACTTTGTTATCGAGACTTATTGACATTGTTAGTCTTTGTCCACTTTGACGTCCGCAGCCGAATATATGTAGACAAATGTTTTTTTTCAGTTGCAATAACGAAGATACCATTTCTCGTTACCGAGTTTTCATCTCCGGTCGGTCCTCATCCTGTTGCACAAACTGATATTTTTCTTCTCCATCACGAATCGTACTTCCGCTGATATTTCGGATACAGCGCCGAGCACAAAATTTCGCACAATGATACGCCGCGCGTCGGTTTTGCCCGGATGCAAACAACCGTTAATAACTTCGTAGACGCGAATCCGAACCGAACGGTGGAGTCTTCGTTGTTCGCCGGCCAGAAGCAGGAAACGCATCTGTCGGCTTCCGAAAGTGGCGGATAGACGTAGCGAGGGTGTCAGACGGTAGCACGTATATGCAGAAAACATTATAATAAACTTGACGCACACAGGAGGGGGAGTCGAACACGCACGTCGAACAAAACGCTTTTGTCATTGCGCGTAACAAAGCCGGTCGCGTCGCGTCGCGTCGCGACGTGGCGTGGCGTGGCGTGGCGCAGAGTAGACTCGTGTAAGCTCTTTCTCTCTTTTCCTCTGTCGCATGGGGATAAAACGAGGGATTTGCGGGCCGGCTCGGTAACCGCGAGGTATATAAAACGGAAACCGTACACCGTGCGCGGGATCGTGTTGCTGAACCGGTCTCGCAGTTAATCGTCACAGCAGCCTCTGTTTCGCCCTGACGCACTAATCGCAAATTTTTGCTCCGTCCGCATTTGCTACTTCGAGCCGATTTCGTGCGCGGCCAAATGTGACGAACCGAAAGATGCAATCGCGACACGAGGGCTGAACAGGACGGGAAAGCGCGGCGTGCGCGATTTCGTCGTTTCATCGCATGGCTTGGGGTTCGCGATGCACCGCGATACTTTCTGCCGATTAGACGGGAGCCGTCTTTATCGCCCCTCGAAACTACATCGGATGAGTCATTCGACGGGGGTCCGCGCGCACCCTTGCGAGACAGCAGTCGCGCATCGACGAGGGTGGTTGGCAATAAACGAGATCACAGTCCGAAGTCCGGCGCGCCAAGAGAGACGATAAAAGGGCGGCGTGGAAAAGCCCCGGTCGCGCGCGCGTTACCGATCGTAATTCCACGCTACTTCGGAATCTCGGGGGACGTGGAGGAGCCGTGCGATTTACGACAATGACGAATGACGCGAGAGAAACGCGCGTCGCACCGCTGCGCGCGCTGCGTGCTGCGTCCTTATTCGCGGCGCGATAATTGTTTATCGCATACGTGCGAAAGAGAGAGAGAGAGAGAGAGAGAGAGAAACAGAAAGATACGAATCTTATCTACGAGAGGCAAGCGAATCAATTTGAAATGAGAGTGTCGGCGACATTTTGTGCGTTATCTGGTCTGGAGCATCTCGGCCACACCACGCGAGAATACACTTTAGCGCGATCGCGCGACGTTATGACACATACTACCGGGAAACACCTGAGGCACAGAATTCTTGGACGTCGTTTCGTAATTTTCGTGTCGACCGTCTCGAAATAACGCACCTACAGAGAGAGAGAGAGAGAGAGAGAGAGAGAGAGAGAGAGAGAGAGAGCCGCTCGTCGTGACCCACTCGAGAGGGTTCGCTATAAAACTTTACGAATCCGCCGACTCCGTCCGCGGCTACGACGACGAGCGAAACATTCGCCGAATAATCGACTTTCCAGCAACGTTCGACCAATTACAGTTGCGCGCCAGACCCCAGGGAAATTCATGGGGTAGAGTACAAAGAAGAGCGGCGATACGAACGACAGAGAATGCGGAATAATCAAACTTCCGCGTGCGTGAAAGTCCCTACGCGTTTATTCTGAATTACGAGCCCGCGCGCGTGCACAACGTTCTCTCCCTTCTCTGCGCGTGCGCGCGCGCGCCTTCGTCCGAGGGTCGTGACGAGCAGTACGACGAACGGCGTCCATCGTACACAGAGTAATTTACGTACAGATTATCCGATAATACATCTTTCCGACGTGCGACTAACAACGTAGCGCCGATTCGACATCCCGTCGCCTTTTGAAGGCGATGCAAATCCAGTCCCGATAATCTTATCAGTATCGATGGTGCACACCGTATTCTCGTTTATACCGGTGTCTCATCGAGATTCATGACATTCGAGACAGAGACAGAGAATGAAAGACAGAGTGATTTGCATCATTCTCTGTGGTTTGTACATCAACTTTCGTCAATTAAGTTAACGGCCGATGGGTATTAGCATCTACTTATAAACTGTCAACGAGACGAGGGGCGCAAACGGGAATTAAAAGCACCTCGTCAGCCTCGCAGCGGAGTAGAAGGGAGCGAACGAAGAGGAGGAGGAGGAGGAGGAGGAGGAGGAGGAGGAGGAGGAGGAGGAGGAGGAGGAGGAGGAGGAGGAGGAGGAGGAGGAGGAGGAGGAGGAGGAGGAGGAGGAGGAGGAGGAGGAGGAGGAGGATGAGGAGGAGGAGGAGGAGGAGGAGGAGGAGGAGGAGGAGGAGGAGGAGGAGGAGGAGAAGGAGGAGGAGGAGGAGGAGGAGGACGTTGCCCGGCGCGCAACGCGCGCGCGCGCGCGCGTTCTAACTTCCTTCTTCGCGATATAAGTTGCAGCGGAGGAACGTGAATATAAATGAGACTAACGAGCCCTCTGTGATGTCGGTAATGACGGTGGATTACAGTCGGAGCCGAGACGCGCACGGTCAGCCCCGCCGGATTCCACGCCGGTGCTGTCATGACTCGCAGCTATACAGCGCAGCTGTACAGCACTTTTATCGGGAGAAGCCAGAGCGAGTATCCGCAGCGTTCGAGATTTGCTCGTGTCTTCTTACCGCGTACGTACACACGTAGCACAACGCTGCGAATACCGTACCGATCAGAAACTCAGCCCCGAGTGCGTAAGCGCGAGTAAAACGGCACGTCGACGGTCAGATCCTCGATCGAGCTTGCATGTCGTAACGCTGGACGCGCGCGATAAGCTCGCGGCGTTCGTTTCAAAAACCCCTGGGAATTGTTGACAGGATCGAGCTGCTCTCGAGAAACGACCTGTTTTCGCGGAATGACAAATTATCGCTTTTCCCAGTCGCAGGATCAATTTGCCGTCCGCGTATGATAATTCAGCAGCACGTTTCCAACAATCATCGTTCGACGAAGGTGTGGGACCTCGCGGGCTACCCGCCGCGCGTGTATCGCTCGATCTCGAAAGTTATTCTTCATTATAACTTTCTCGATAACGCGGTACACGATGCACGCTTATATACGGGCCTGCGACCCGTTTTTTCTCCTTCATAGCAGCCCTCCGCTATCGAAGAGACTCGCGTAAGAGCGCGCGAGACCCGCAAGAAGTCGAGGTGGTCCGCTGTCGAGCGTACTCCTTTATCATTAATCACGCGTATCGGTCGGCAGACACGAGCATGAATAATTGGCAGAGCGGTCCGCCGATCGTGAATGGTTCTTTTCTCTTGAACCAATTACGCACCATCGCGGCTCTTGCCGACGGTTACCGACGGAAGAGAGAGAGAGAGAGACCAACTCTCTTTGCCCCCCCCCCTTCTCTCCCTCTCGCGAGTATTATCGAAGAAATTGTTTCTTAGTCATCTGCGATCTCTGCGATCATAATTATCCGCACGTCATTTTCCGGCTTGCCGTATAAAATAAAACAAACCGGGAAAAGGAAAGTATAAAAAATTTCATCTCGATAGAGCCTTTGGCTACGTGGCTAAAGTCATGTTCTCGTCTAAAGTCAATTTAGGATTTTATACCGCAACAAGCTTTCGCGCGTGCTTTCGTGCTTTCGCACGCGCACGCAACCGATCCGGAACGCAAAGCGCCGTAGTAAATTGCAAATAAACTTTATGCGGTCGTGATTAACTTGAAATAAAAACGTACGGACGACGATCCAACCTCCGCCTACCCACCTGCCCCTCCAACGGCGGAACTTCTCCCATCAGTCTCGTGATCACGTAATAACTTAAACGCCGCCCGGCGGGAAAGTTTATTTCCCCACAAAGCTCCAAGTCGCCGAGACTAAAAAGTATGCTTCGCGACCTGCGCAACGTTCGTCCTGCCGTTACCATGTTAGCCGCAGGATCGCGTAAAGCCCTGCGCTATCAGACTCCACATCGGAGATTGCATCGTGATGGCGCATTGAAGATTCGGATTGGGCCAATGAGAGGATGAAACGGTTACGTCATATCCGCGGTTGACGGTGGATTACAATTGGTCAAGTCCCAATCTCCCACACACAATCGCGGCGCGATCTCGATCCGCGTCGGGTAATCTGATACCGGCTTTAGGAGAAGCCTGTATCACCAAATTATAACGGGAATCACGCCATTATCGACGAGGATACTCGTGAGGGGAGGTGCGCGCGCAGTTGTTTCTGCGATATCACCGATAATAAGCATTTTGATAAAACAGCATAATTTGTGAAAGAAAAAGCGCGCGCCACGGGCGGACGATAAAAAAAAGGCGTCTCCGACAAATAAAGCGAATCTCCTCCGGGGAAACGATGGGATTAAGGTAGATTCTGCAGGGGCATACATTCTTCTCCGCACCGGGAGGTACACAAAACTGTCGATGCAAATATTCGTGCGTGTTTTTACACAAGAATAGATCGAGTTGGAGCGGAGTAACGTCGGCATCTTCCTTTCGTACGAAAGTAACATGAATATGTTAATTCGCTCGTAATACCGCGCGACGTGAGGAATCTCGTTTCCTCGCAATTTCAATATTTGACTAAGTCGGGTTAATAACCGCGCGAGAGAATTTCCTTCTTCCGGTTTCATTCCGATATAGAATCCCTCTGAATGAAATTGAAGACGGAGTAACTGCAGTTCCGTGCATAAATTAGCATAATATGTTAATCACACCAGCAACACATATTAGCATGTTAGCGAAGCTCCGCGCTGTGTCATCCACCGCCACTCGCGACTTTCCGTATGACGTAATTAATAAATTCGTTATATCACTCAACACGCACACCTTTGCGGCGAATTAAAAATACGCCCTACCTATGCCGTGTGTACCGGCGACGCGAATGTACGGAGTGCACGCGTTTACGTAAGACAACGGCAGTGGCGTAAAAACCACCGAAGGGGCTGGGGACGGGATTAACGGAGGGCTCTGCCTCCCCCCCCCTCTCTCTCTCTCTCTCTCTCTCTCTCTTTCTCGGTCTACCTCGACGTTGTACCGCGCCGAGAGCACCAAATTAGCGAGGGGACTTATTACCGCGGCTGCAGCTGTGTGCCGTAATCCGCCAGCGCTCACCTACCGAGTCTACGTGTAGCCGAGGCTCTTCGCGGTACGTTATTGTCTCTAATTTAAACCTGCGATTTCCTGTCACTCCAGGTCGCGCACTAAGGCTGCGTACAACGTACGCTGCGAGCGTTCCGTTCGCTCGCCCATTCATTCGCGCCCGCGGTCGCTTTCGACCGCCGCCACCGGTTTGCTCGCGCGAGAATGCGGGGACTACGTGGGCTAGATCAGCAGTATGCGAAGTCGTAGTTCACGCGGACCGGTACTTGGCTTGAATCTCTCTCTCCGTTCGTTAGTTTAGAAATTAAGTAGCGCGACGGAAGTAACAATAATCGTCACGTTATACAACTAGACCAAGTTTTATTTCATAGTGTTTTATTTCATAGTTATTTCATGTGTGAATTATCGTTTCGAGTGCACGCAAAGAGCAACTGCTGCTCTTTGCGCGATTCGTTACCGTCCGTGATATCGTTATTGATAATGAGATCGCTTTTCGTCGATTCCTCCGCTTCTACAAGTCGCAAACGAAAGGGTCAACGCGACAACTTTTCTCACAGGCTCCCCCTCGGCTTTCAAAGTTTTTTCAGACTTGAGGTGAGCCTGTTTACCGGCTCTCACCATACATCGGACGGTTGAGCAGCACTGAACACAGCGCGGTTTGGTATGCACGCGGAATACGCGTGGGTTTCTTCAGCGCTGGCCACCGGCGACGCCACTGACGTGGTGGAGCGCATAAGCGGAGGAAGCAGCCACGCGGAGCCCGAGAAAAGTAAAGACGAGAAGCTTTGTGTCCGATATAATCCTCTCTGAAGATACCTATTATAAAAATGCCGTCCCTCAAGCGCGGAATGCTCGACGTTAGAGGTACGTCGCGCGAGACGGAGACACGGAGAATGTGGCAACAAGCACGAGCGCAAGGATATCTCTTCTCGCGCTAGACGAGTCGAGGAACGCAATGTTCCCCAAAGGGGAACGCGGGGATCTCATTTTACATCGCGTGCTTCTTTCGCTATTACTGATATCGCGCCAATAACACTTTTCGACATATTGTGACACTCGCCACGGAGCGAGATGTTGTGAAACGTTGCCGACGGTACGCCGCACGGAACGATCGTCGAGGTGCCACGCGAGGAGAGCCGACGTTCTTCTTTACGACGTACGGGCGATTTCCTTTCCTCTCGCTCTTTCTCTCGCAAGCCCCGCGGTAGTACACGTACGCACTAACGCGAAACCGGTCGAGCTATTATTTTTTTTATGACGTAATTATCGTCGAAGCTCGCCCTGCGCTGAATTGGCCCGGGCATGGACCACTCTCTCCCTTTCTCCTCCTCGCTCTTTCCCGCACTGCGCCCATCTATCGCGCCCATCCCGTTGGTTCGCCCTCTCTTTCGCCCCTCCGTTAGTCGCTCACGGCAGACCAATCTTCGACGTTCTGATTTTGTTACAGACTGCAGGAGGAGAGAGAAGGGAAGGGATGGAAGAGAGAGAGAGAGAGAGAGAGAGAGAGAGAGAGAGAGAGAGAGGGGGAGGGAGGGAGGGAGGGAGGGAGGGAGGGAGGGAGGGAGGGAGAGAGACTTAGCCCCACGTAATTTCCACGTTATTAATCCGCTCAGGGCCGTGCCGCATTCCCGTTTGCGCCCGAGTCGCTGCACATCCCGGCCGAGAACTTTTCCTCCGCAGATCACGTAATCACGCTCAGCTCAAGTTACTCTCGAGGCAGCGCGCAAGATGCGTGCGTGAGAAATATTTCTATAAAATTTTCTCTGCGAGTGTACGATAAATTCCGTAACGCATAAAAAATTGGCGATTACCATCGTTGTCGAAATCGAGTCTCACTACGATGTGCGAAGAATCATAATTTATAAATATAGCATAATTTATAAATATATAAGAAAGCTATGTAAATTGTATGTATAACGATAGGCGTGCAAGTTACCAAGAAAGTGCTCGCAGTAACAGTCTCGAAAGCTAGAACCATGTATCCATTAATTATTTATAAAGAGCAAACATCGCTATAATGTTTTTAATGACGATTTGAGAAAGTAAAACTGAAAAATCACCGACTGCTTGCACACTATTAATGATTTCCCCGCACGCAACTTAAAACAATTGGTGTTATCTTACTGCATGACACGAAATTGCACGGTAAAGTGATTTGAAGCAACAAAAGCTTTTAACGCGAAAATGACGATATGACGCCGAGGTCGTTTCAAGAAGCGCGTTAAAAATACATATTCTCTTCTACAGCCGGAGCATCGCGACTCTTTAGATTTTTCGTTGATTTATTCACTTCACTATATTTAGAAAGCTCTCTACTTCCCCTACGCGCACTTACCGCGAGATAGTCCCTCTGTCTCGTATATGTGAAGCTGAAGAAACTCACTTTGTATAAGCTTAAACTATTCAGAATTCTGACTTTTTTTTTATAGTTCTAGAGTTCCTGATTAGTTAAATAAATAATTCCGTCGCAAAAAAGCAGAAAAATAGGTCCTAACAAAATGAAACGTCAAGTTTACGCAGTTCTACAGATATAATGTATCTGACCGCTGCATATTTAGACAAAAAAGTTAATATATCACAAGTTCGGAAATGTTGGCTCACCCAATATAAATTAACGAAATATGAGCGATGAGATATTAATCTAGAGCCAAAATAACTAAGATCTTTGTAAACCGTATCAACCTGTCATTACGTATTATGGAGATAAAAGCCACGAAAGGTGGGCATATAACAGGTTTAGAAATGATGGACCACCAAATATAAAGAGTATGGAAATATGAGTAATAAGATGTTAATCTAAAGTCGAAATAACCAAGATTCTTATGGAGATAAAAGCTACGATAGGTTGACATATGACAAGTACGCGGTGCACTCTGACGGGTTACCAAATATAAAGTAACGCGATATAAGTAATAACGTAATAATCTAAATTCGAAATAATTAAAATCGTTACAAGACCGTGGGGGCGTTACACGTTATGAAGATATAAGCTACGAAAGTTTGAAATCGATCGATGCAGAACTTACCAAGTATAACTGAATATTTATGACAAGTTTTTATTTTTAACAAAGAGACAATATGATTAATTTTTTATGCTGTAAACGTGCATCAACGCAGCTTTACGCGTAGCCGAGTTACGAATTAGGATATTCGGAAGGCAAATGTGAACAATCGCGCGTCGTCCGAGCGGCAAACGTATTGTGCTTTCTAGCTGCCGCTTCAACAAACTGTAAGGGAACAGGAGGCCCTGACCTACATCAAGAATGCGATAAGGGATCTTCCGAGCGCGGTTCGATACTTTAGTCGATATTTTCGGTTCCAAGAATCGCAGGAGCTTTAAAGAGGACTCATTGAAAAGATAATAATTTAGGAGATTAAAAGGAAACATATAAATAGTCGTCCTCTTGTCATTGTGGATTTATTAACAAAATGGCATACAAAGGCGATGTTATTAATAGATTGCAAATGGAAATCAATTTATCAATTAAAAATATTTTTAGATATATCTTTCTGCATTGCAGAGAAAAGTGCGGTAAGATCTTCATGATTGTCCCAGATATTAATTAAAATTGTTATTGCGTCTTAAGCGCGGTGTATAGTTTGATCGTGACGAATAAAATGATTGAATTTAGTATTGACAAATTAAAAGTAAAACACACGTGCGGGGCAAGTTAAAACGTAACGTGATGTACGTACAGTTTCAGTCTGTTCGGGGCCATTCTTTTTACTTTTACGGACGAAACTATTTGTCCAATTTGTCAGGAACTCTAAAACTGTTAAAAAGAAAGCCAAAACTCAATAGTTTGTGAGTTTTCACAAAGCGAAACGCCACATACACATCTCTCTGTCTCACGAATTATTCATATTTGAGAAGCGTTGTGTTACTCTTCCTTCCTTTCTTTCGTTTTAATTTTAAAGTGCAACACGGAATGAAATCCAGTAAGCCGAGCGAGAATACATTCCACCGTGGAGATGCATGAAAAAAGTGCGTGAAAAGCGAGCTTGCGAAAAATATTTTTCATTCGAAATTACAATCCCCGTGAGCGGATTTATTTCTCATTTGGCGCAGCTTTCACGCGTCACACAGAGGAGAGACTGCCTTGCCTCGGTCATTTTATACGACGCTGAATCAAAATTGCATAATAAATGACGCTGATCGCGAAACGAATATCTGAAAAAAGTCCGTGCTTTTTCCTCGCGCGGTGTAACTGCCTCTGTTCACTTCAAAGTGCAACGACCGAGATTCCCGCCGCCGATGTATACCGGATGCAAATAGTTTTAATGGAATCACGCATCAAATTACCCGCAACCGTATCCCGTCATATAGATTTTACTCCCACTGCTCGTACTGACTCCTATACATTGTTTTACCGTAATCTTCTTAGCGCTGTCACAAAAGGCTGTTAAATCCGCTTACACGTATACGCGATCTGGATCGCACAATTCATCGCGTATCTGAGCTGCGGCGGCTCGCGATGGAACTTACGACGCGAAAAACTCATTAAACATTTGTTAATAACATCGTAAAACGTAATATTTAAATACAGTACGGTACGGCACAACGATAAATCCGTCGAATTTTATTTATTATCGGATGATTATCCTTGGAGAGGAGGCTCGTGATGTGCTACCTTATTGCGCCTACGATACGCGAGGCGCACTTTTTTCATGCTTATTTCCGTGAAAAATCGCGTGCTTGTGCAACTTTCGAAATATAAAATTATATTTCTGTTAATTTTCACAGGCGAAGCATGTCATCGATCCGGCAATGCTGTCGACTACACTCGCCATAAATATTATGCGAGCTATAAATAAGCATTACGGAAGGTATATATACTTTTTCCTAATTGAAATCCGCATAGGTTCCGGCGCGTGTGAAATCGATATACGTGCCAGTGCGCGTGTGTACTCGATTATTCGCTGTACACATGCAGTTGCCGCTCAGGAAATTAACTGTCAAGACAGCCTCAGAGCTGTGCATTCTTCGGCTCGCGGTTGTTATTCAATCCGCGATCCGCATTGAACAAGAAGGAATACAGCGTCAGAGTCGTTATGTAACGTATTATTGCATAACGAAGGCGCGGGCCGAAATTTCAACTTAAATAATTGTCTCGTCTGCCAGGGGTACGTACGTCGAGAAATAAAAATCAAAATGCGAAATAAATTAACGCCCGATAGCATCCCACCCGATAGAAAACTGCGAGAGAAATAATTCTGGAGATAAAAATTCTTCGAGTCACTCAAGTCGTGTGTGTGTGTGTGTGATAGCTTATTTCATCTTTCGTCGCTCTCGAAACTTTCAACGATCAGAAAAAAACTCCGAAAGCAGATCAAACAGGTGACGATCGTTTATTATGAGAGCATGGTTACAAAGGAACAAGCGGTTTGCCTCCCTTCTCAGGATTCACATCTGTCACAGGAATCCTCCCCACAGCACACCGTATGTCCGTGAAACTACCTGCTCTACGTACCTACTCGGGAAAGATTTTCTTCAACGCATACCTCGAGACTCGAGATTCAACGTTTCGTGCCGGTAAATTCTTTCATCTCACCGTTCCAGCTTCTCACCGTTTTGACTATCGCGTCAGGAAAATCTGACGAAACTTCATTCGCTTTGTATTGAGAAAATTATATACGCGAGAGACGCGCGACGCGAACAAAAATAAGAAACCAAGTATAAAGATATACTCATCCATGAATATAAGTATACGACAAAATCCGTCCCATCTGCGTCCCTTCCTATCTCGTTTACATCACCGATCGCGGAGTGATAGCGTTCCTGGAAGATTCGACTATCGAGAGAGGCGACGTTACATTATGCGCGGATCAATGACCGAAAACTATTCGAAGCCCATAAAATGCGCGCACGTGCGCAACCATGAATACATAGTCGCGATCGCGATCGAGAGTCTCCTGAAGCGGAAAACCGACCGACGGTCGCGTAACCGATAAGATAGTAAAACTGAAGAAAGAAGGGATATATCGATCGCGCTCGTGACACATTTGCCGCTGATCGAGTCGCAAGGTTCTCCCCCATCCACTCGTGGAATGCCAAACACGATCCCAAAAACCTCGTACCGGGTCGGGTCAGGTCAGGTATCGCGTCGCGACACCGCACGTTTCTCAATGCGTCGAGCGCGCATATATCTCTATTTTTTCTTCTCCCCTCCCCTCCCCCCTCCTGCCCCTCTCTTTCTCTCGCTCTCGGCGAGTGCACGTGTGCACGTTCCTCGTCTTTTTCATGCTCTGCTTACAACATGAGTGGTGGTGAGTTTGTCACGGGTTTGCGGCGGAACTTTCGCAGACACTTATGAAAACGTGAGCGACATTTCGAGGTGTGTTTACGTATACGTATACGAGCTCGCGCGACATCGTGTCGGTTGTAACACAATGGACTGCATTTTTATCGAACGAAAGACGCAATCAAGGTAAAAATAGCAGCAGCGGGACGCGGGACATTTTTATTGATTTGATCTTTAAACCGACTTCACCGATTACCGATTATATCCGGAAAAATGTCCACATAGTCCGGATAAACCGATTACCGTTGGCGACATTAGAAATGGATAGCTGGAGATCAAGCGACACCTCTTAAGATCAATCATTTATATCGCAAAGCACGACGATATTGCCAAGTTGGAACGATGGCTTGTGCCTGAGATTACACACAGGCCACTTTCCAGCTCGTCAATTTTGTGATGAGCAAAGTTCCCCCCCAGTCGATTATCATAAATTTATCGTCCGCTCGTAGAGACGCACCTCTATGCGTTAATGCGTGCGCACGCGATGGAATGTTTTGCGCGTACATCGCACCATTTTACGATCGCGCGCGGCACAACACGTCGGGATTGAGATACGACCGGTCTCGTAAATACCCCGCCCGAATCGTCGTCGTCGTCCGTCGAAACATCCAGTGCTCTTCGCGTGTACGAATGTAAAAAATTCTCTCCACACCCGAATGTACGTAAGAATAAAGTTGCGCTTAGCTACGCGCGGCGAACGAGTGAATCGCGCGCGCGCTCGGTTGATCTGCGCCTTCGTAAAATTAGCCTCGCTCTCGAGGATCAGCGTCGCTCTTCGGCCGCAGGATACAGAAGGCGAGGATGCAGCAGCTGCTCCTGCGCATCATACGAGAGGCGTCGTTGCTGCTTTTATACTACGGGCGCCCCTTTACCGACATATTTATCGTCGTACTCAAGTTTACGATCCGTTACGAACGCGGCTGCGAGGCTCTCTAATACTCCCACTCTTTCTTTTAAAATTTAAATCCAACGCTCCTACGCTCCGTGCATGTGCCTCAATTAGAAACGTCATTTTGCGATAATGACATTGCACGCTTTTTCCTAATTACTAAATATACGTATCCTTTTTTTTAATAAAGTTCTATTATAACATATTTGAACAATGTCGTATTTTAGAAAAAAAATTGCCTTTGAACGACGCTAAAATATCTATAAAACGTTTAATATACTAGAGAGAGGGGAACGCTGCGATCGGGAATTCTCTTTTCGGGCGATAAATTCTCCGCTTTCGGTTACGCTCGAAAGTTTTCTTCGCGGCCAGAGATAGGCTAATTTTTCACTCGGTTGAAACGCCTCGGATCCGGCATCGGCACTACGCGCGGAGTACATTAATCAGTACTTATCGACGATGCTTAGATGTATCCGCTCGACCGGCATTTCCAGGACGGACAATGGCTAATCGTCGAGGGCCACCTGTCCCCGTCGTAATCTCACGAGGTGTAATTAACGAACCGGCGTTAACAGGCAGACTCGAATAGCGGGTCAAAGCACTCACGGAAACTACGTCTGTGCGCGGCTTAATGGAGTGTCGTACGTTGACGATGGTGCAACAAAGATATCCTGCTACGTCTCATGCTCGAACGTCGTCATTATAATTAAAGGGCTTCGGGCAATAACACGCTACGCGGGGCGCATTTTACGGGCGCGTACCCATGAGAAAAATCACACACCGCTAATGAGATTTAACGCTGTTCTTCGCGAGTTTTGCGTCTATCCGACGAAGCGTTACACGTACACGTTAAAGTGGATGTATGAATCTTTTATCTCACGATTCGCGGCCCGGTCTTAAATTCCACGTCTGAACGGTGACGTAAATATTGAAACGTATCCAGAAGAAGAATCGAACTCGGTTAACATTAGCTATACATTTACGCCGATATCTCCTGATCGTTTCCGACAATAGGAAAATCATAATCCATCTAAAATTTATAGAAACGTTTATGCGTTTCTTTGCCACATACGTAGAGAGAGAGAGAGAGGGAAAAGAAGAGAAAATTGCGAGCGCAACTTTTTTAACTTTTAACGAGACTCCAGATGTTACCTAGTTACTAAACTATATGCGTACGATCATGAATGTACGTCTGCTAGCGCCGGTTAAAAGAAAAAATTCGAACAAGAACGTTAATTCAATAATATACGACACAGTGCAACATCAACGATTTGCAGAGAGTCTGTAAGAGCATGCGAGCAGGCGAATACAATCAACAGAATGGTCACGTACGCTCTTTCTATATATTCTAGGCTTTATCTCTTTTATCATATACAACTATAGATATTGGCCGGAATTTTTAAGCTAGGAGTGCCATTTTCTCGCGTGGTTTTCGAGCATGCAGTAACGGTTTCTTTCTCCCTCTAACTCGCGCCGACGAGCACTGCATTCTTAGTTTTTGCAGTTCTACAAAAAGACCACGAAACTCGGGGGGCAACCGATGCCCGGAGCTCACAAAAGCGTTAGGAAAGCGTCGCGCAAACTTTTACTTGAAACTGCTTACTTTGTTGCCGTCACAATGACCGTGCACCTGTTATATTTTGCCACGTCGAGTAACAATTAAACAACGCTAAGTAACAAAACGCTTAACCGTATTGAATTACTGTTTGACGTACAAATTGCAACAGAGATTTTCCGATTCTTTAAATATACGCACGCCAAGATGAAAGAGAAGAATAGACCAGAGAGAAGCGAATACCGTTGCCATATTTAATATCGCTCTTTACAATTCCGATTCACACAAACACGATTGCTTGTGCGTGTACGTGTGCGCTTCAGAACACGGCGAATACACGGAGATCTCGCTTGAGATAAGTATAGGCATAATAAAATCTTGCATATACTTATTTTCGAGGCAAAATCTCTAGACTTCCCGATAAGTTCCATCCAACGTTTTGCTTCTCAAGGACGATATGAGGAAAGAACTGGTTTCTCATCGCGCATCAAACTCGTTTCCTCGCAACAAAATATACAGTCAAGAAATTTCAATGTTCGACGGAAAAACGACAATAATAAGAAATAAAGCAATTTTACAACGTCACCGCCGAATCGACATAATTAAAGTTAATGAAAATTCGAGCGCGAGACGCGCACCCCCTCGTACGGCATTTAAATTAATTATTTCACAAAATTTGCGACTCACACTGCTCTTCTCTCGCATATTACGCCGCTCGCGTATTACACCGCTCCGCAATTGTTATCGTCAAGCGATGACGACCACCAATTAAAAATACGAAAGTCTCCAATTAGACCCGCTGCTTTTCCGTGCACGTTAAAGAGGTCTCGCTGACACAGCCGTAGCGGAAAAACACTCATTATGCTCCCGTAAGAAAATGCTGGTGGATCGTTGAAGAGGTGAAAGGTAAGGGAAGTGACGATTTTCCGCGTCTTTATTCTCACCTCGGTGCACAATTGAAAAATACCTTCGAGCCCTTTTCCGTTCCCGCTGCCCCCTCCCCATCCGAGAATCACAGAGTCTTGACATACACGATGGAACGAGAGGCTAAGCGTCGGCGTCGGCGTCGTCGTCGTCGTCGTTGTCATCGTCGTCGTCGTTGTCGTCGTCGTCGTCGTCGTCGTCGTCATCGTCGTCGTCGTCGTCGTCATTGTCAGTTTGTTGACACTGCACGTGTTGCTGATACCCGTACACACACACACACACACAACATCGACGCCAACAAAACAAACGCCCGAGGTTACCACACCGAGACGAGAATATCGATACATTGTAGCGCCGTTGCACACCCGTATCCGCGAAAAAGTCAAAACACCTTCGTTCAAAGTCGAACAATAGCAGCACGCCGACGTGTGGCGTTAAAGCTAAATTAAAGCAGGACAGTATTGTATTGTGTAGTAGCGGGGCTACTTGAATTATCTACCACGGTGTTGGATATCTACGGTGCAGACCACAATAGCGCGTGTCTACGAATGGATTATACGAATTATCCGTTTACGTGTAAATACCGCATCATCTATATAAAAAACGCCCGCGTATCCTTTTCATCTTTTTTTTCTTTTTTCTATAACGCGAGATTTCCACCGTGGTTAAACCGAATGAATAGAATTCGCGATTATATTTTTCTTCTCATTGAAGAGTGTTTCGTCGCGTGTCGGAGCCGTGTGTCAAAACAAGGTCAGACAGATATCAAGGCGAAACATAACATCATACGCGTAACGTATGAAAATTCCTATCTCTTTTTAGTTGAATAAAATAAAGTTGTCGAGTAATTCGCCTCTTTTTCTCTTTGTATAAAAATATATGTAATCTGTCAATGTGATTATCTTTATTACGAGTCTCGCGAATAATAGCTTAAACATAACGCATAGCTCTTTTATTTTACGGCGCATAAAAAAGTACTTCAAACGAGATTCGACATGGGGATTCGCATGCACACCCGCGTTCAGTGCAAAAAGCGCAGAGTTAAATAAATTGCGTCGAACGATGTAAACTAGTTTGTGTACAGCGCAACGTATTAAAATGGACCGCGTAAAAAATATGCGCCTGGATTTTTATCAACGCGCGTGCAAACCAAATTTAGATCGGAACGAACGGCATTTCGTTTCGCTCTCGTTCGTCTGAAAAAGCGACGAAAATGAAACGACGGGCGAGCGAGGTTCCTCGCTGGCCACTGGAACTCAAAATCGTGTTCCCTCATTCGACGCAATTGCTACGACTAATAACAGCTGCATCGCATCGGGACAATGTCTCTTTCTCTCTGTCTCTTTCTCGTTATTTTGCAATTTTTGTGCGATTCGCCGCGCTTAAATGTCTAAAGTCGACATAGTGGCTTAATTCGCCAAATTTCGCTTCCGTAAATTAGTTACTCTTTAAATTAAATACTTCGGTGGGACGTAGTTTGCGCTTCTCAACCGCACGAAAGGCTAAGCTACCGAAAAAATGAAAAAGACACGATGAAAACCGTCGATGGCGGAGTTTTACTCCGAAACTGTACACTCTACTGCACGTGGAACGCGTAGTTTAAATATAGCACGCGCGACGATCGTCGTTTTCGATCACTGAAAGCAATTTTGTGTTTCCGGATTATCGACGTTTCTAACCAAAATTCTCATCCATCATTCGTCTATCGTTTTTCGTTACCGACTCTCTCTCTCTCTCTCTTTCCCCCTCCCGCGCGCGTAACAGATCGCGCGAAGATCGACGAGATTCGGTCGTTACTCTAAACGGCCATTTTGTTGAGATATTAAGTCAAGCGTGACGTCATCGCAACGGACATTGCACAAATCGTACTACTGTCCCCATCGTATTACACCGCATTTCGCACGTTCTACCCGTTCGAAATTTGACATTGTCACGAGCCGATATGTTCCGACTGTTTGTTGTACAAAAAAAGAGTGACAAGACTAACCTTATTTAGCTGCAATCCCTGCAACAGCGGCCGGTGCTCCTCTCTCGCGGCGGCGTCACTCCAGTCACTCCACCTCAGGAATCCTGCTTCAGGTAATCCAAATGCCGGGTGTATTTCACTGTCTTGTCCAAGTCTCACTGACGCGCATGGAAACACGTTATTAAAGAACCGTGTCACTGCACTTTTCGAAGTTACGACTACGAACGCGAAACGATCTCCCGGGAACGATGCCGACCACCATTGACGAATTCACTACTCGATCGCGACCACCGTGCACTTTCGATATTTGTGGCTTTCAATAACGTCTCACGATCCGCGAAACGCGTGTGCTACGGCAGCACATCAACAGCAGTTTGGAACTCTGCCCCCACGTGGAAGCGAGCAACCGCTGGAAAACGAGCGTCCGTCACGTCGGAACGACAAACCGAAACTAGCGCGCCGTGCGCACACTGAGAAAGGGGAGCTAGGCGGCCGCTGTTATCCTCGTCCCTCTCTCGCGCTATCCCTTCCCCACGCTCCCCACTCACTCGCTCTTACGTACTCACCGCGCGCCTGTACGAATTGCACGGCTCCCTTCTCTCGTCTTGCTCGCTCTTTAGCTTCTTTCTCTCCTCTCGGTCATCGGTCGCGTTCTCTCGTTTTCTCTCTATTCCTCTCTTTTCTCTATTCCTTTTCCCTCCCTCTCTCTCTCTCTCTCTCTCTCTCTCTCTCTCTCGCTCGCTCGCTCGCCTGTGTGTGCCCCTCTCTTCTGCCTGTAGTCCGTTACCCTTCTGCCTCTTTCTCTCTACCTGCCTGCCGAGCGTCCGACGCTCTTTCTTCCACGGCCGATGACGATCCCTTCTCCGGGACTAACCTCTTATGCCGGTATGACCAACTCGCGCGATCCCTTTTCCCTTTTCCAAGCGTGCTTCCCATGGTCCGGCGAACGTTCACCACGTGCAGCGTGCCCCTTCGCGGTATCCTCGCATTCGGCCCACATAGCCCCTTGCTTCCTTCGCGTTATGCATCGTTGCATTCGATACGGGCAAGTACAGACGTGACGTGCTTCTTTTCGCGCGTTTTTCTCTTTCTCTCGAAGATGGCGACACCACGGGTTACGACGAGTTTTGCAATCAACGCGTTTTCATAAAGGCTTATAGCAGAAACGAACTTAAGCAGTAAGCGAATCAACCAATCACAGTCGATTATGTATTTTATGGTCGAGGAATTATCGGCTGTGATTGGTCAGTTTTCTTACTACTTATGTCTTATGTCTACGTTTGAGTTCGCCTGTGTGTCATGGTTCTAATCAATGCCTCATGCTCATGGGCGGGTGCGAAAAAAAACGGTCGACTGTGCAAAGGAGAATTTGAATCCGTTGCGTTGCTGTTTAGTGTCGAGGCACGGAGAATCACGGCGCCGAAAGAGAACTGAACACGCGCGCAATAATAGGTAAGCGCCGATAAACTCGCTGAGTGGATACTCGGCGTTAATCCGTGTCGAAAATCCGCGACGATATTTTTGCCAGGAGCGTTTTTGCCAGTCGATATTTAACGCGACGTAGATGGAAGTGGTTTTAATGGAGCTCTCGTGTATAAATCGTTGTGCTCGCTGTATAAATATATCAGCTTTGCGGCGATCACACACGGTAAGCTTCGCGTGCCGGGGTGCCGGAAAAATTTATGTCCGTATTTCACAAGGAGTAAGTATATCTGTACTGTACCCTGTCTGGTAGAGAAAAGGTTTCTTTTTCTGCAAAACGCAGTCCGCGTAAGCGTACGCGTAAGCTCTTTACATTCGCGCTCATTATATTTATCAAGATACACCGTAATGTATACACGTGACTGGTAATAACGCGGCGTACGTAACGGTACGGCAGGATGTGTGTGTGTGTTTCGTATTTTTTCGTTCACGCAAGGATATACGGGTGCCTTTGAACGGCCCATCATATTTGCAGGTTGTACGCGAGAGGAGGTTAGGATCATCGCGATAACGCAGCCAGCCGCCGCGCCGTTCGTGTGAACAACGACGCTTCATAAAGCGATAAATAATTACGCGGTGAGTAGGACGTTGCTCTGTTTTTTGGTAATCAGGCGTGAATAACAGCGGGTTAATCGTGCGTGCAGCGCGTACGAAAGTTTATGCTTTGTTCCGTTTTTAATGCATCGAGGTTCGTATCGATCAAAGCGCAGGTGGAACGTATCGCGAGGAAAACCTGGGCGAAGTGTTTCTCGAAACGAGTTGCGAGTCATCGCGCTTCTTTTGCAAACGACGCGTTCGTTAAAATTTACCATGTAATGTTTGCAATATTTATCGTCGACGCGCAACACCTACCGAAATACCCGCGCGTGCGACATTCGATTCTTCGTCTTCGAGAATCGTAAGTATAACGTTAAACGAGATCCGGCGTCACACGAATACACGTCGCCGCGTCGTGAATCCTTTATAAAGCATAAATTTCCGGAACGCGCACGCTAATTGACTCGTATATTTCGCCCATACGGTAAATTACATATATACCCGCGCGCCATCCTGTCGTTTTACATTTGCGAAAATTTACGTTATAATAACGGTGTTTCGTCTGAGACATCGCACAGACGTCGCGCTCGGCGTATGTTAACGGTGTTAAGGATCGGAAGAGGAGGTTTCACGAACGGTAACGCGACGCGCAGTGCTCGCGTCGTCGAGTTAACATTCATATCCACGTACGTGTCAAAGATGCAGGTGCCATTGAGAACGCTAAATTGCATCCACATCCGGACAAACGTACGACCGCAGTCTTGTTTGCTCCGGTAGTTGCTAGTGACTGAGCCAACGGAGCCGGTTATGTAGCGGGAATTCGCAGAAAGGGACAAGGTTCCTTAGTCTTCTATCCCCCTTTCCTCTTGGCCCTTGTATCGGTGCCCCGTTCAACGGGGCTGCAGCTTCTCGGCCTCGCAATCAGTTACGTTTGTGCGCCCGGACGGCATTACCTTAATTAAGAACGAAGTTTTCTCAAGCTGCCCGTGCGAGCACTCGCTAAACTAAGTTTCCTATCGATTTTATCTTAATATCCTCAAGTTCCGCAGTGTTCCCTTTTTTATCTCTCTCGCGCTTTTTTATCTACCGGCGACTAAATGATTTTACATGCATAAGACGCCCCGTCATTATGTCGCAAACTCGCTTTAATGAAAATTCCTCAAAACTCCATTTTTCTTTAAGCGCGACGCGAGATGCGAAAATTGTTTAAGAATTTCCTAATATAGTTGTGTCTCTCTTCCTCCCCCCCCCCTGTCTCTCTCTCTCTCTCTCTCCCCCTCTCTCTCGAGTTCGAGATTCACTCACGAATGATTTACGACGTTACACTTTACGACCTGAAGACGCGAGCGTCTTTATCATTGGGGAATGATAAAATTCCGATCCCCGCTGAAATTACGCGAGAGGGTCCTCGTTATACTTATTGCGTAATAATGATCATTTTTCATGCCTCACTCTTCATAAGAGGATTTCATCCGAGTCCAAATAGCGTCACCGCTTCACAACGATAAAAATTTCGTCGTGCGTCTCATTGATTCGTTAGTCGTAAAGTGATTAAACGTAAAGTTTCTCGCTCGCTTGTTTTCAACTTCTGATAGGGTGAGAAGAAGAGGGTAGGGAGAAGAGAAAGAGAGAACCTCGATGATTCTCCATCGAAAGTCACGGAAGTGAGGGGTAGAGTTTGGGACGAACGAAACGGAGAGACGGACGACGGACGAAAGTACGCACAGGGGAAGGAGAGTAATAGAGGAGAGAAACGCGGAGTTTCTAGAGGCGAAGAGGGAAGTCGGGAGGGAGGCTGGCAGGGCAAGAATCAGTCGGTCGTGGCAGAGCCAGTCGTGGTCCATACTCGACTCAAGGCTATCAACCTCTAAGCATCCATTAACTACCAACCGCCGGTGTATATACAGACGCGGGCACATACACAAGCGTATGCACGCGCGAAGACAGCTACCCCATCCCGCGGTATTTCACCTTTGCCGTCCGCAATTTCGCGGTTCTGAGCAACACTGCTGATTAGACCGCAAACGCTCCCGTTGCCGTCGCTCGCACGCTCGCATATGCCGACACCTGAGCGCGCGCGCGCACGCACGCACGCACGCACGCACGCACGCACGCACGCACGCACGCGTACGCCGGCGAGAGGTATTATCGAATTGCGTTAAAAATTTCATTCAGTACTTTGAGCACAGCGAACGAGCCGAGCGGAAACGTTGTATACTTGATTGCAAAACAACTTGAGCACGATGAAATGAGGAGCGCATCAAATAATGTGCGATTGAGAGTCACGGAGAAGCTTGCGCGGTAATCGATTATGACAGGAGCCAAAGTGACGGTACACAGTGTGAACATTATCCTTTAATCCTCTAATCTGACAGATGAAAGTATGATAAAAATACATGCGCTTTCGCCGAGTTCTCTGTTGCAATTGTCAAGTCGGATGTCTCGCGTATGCCGTAACACTTGAGCTCCTATCATGAGCGATTATTGTACAAAGCCATCAGTAGTGGCTCTGTTAACTGTTCGAATGGTAATAAACGTCGGATACAAATACAGTTTTAATGGAACCGCGCATCGGCGAGCAGAGAGAGAGAGAGAGAGAGAGAGAGAGAGAGAGAGAGAGAGAGAGAGAGAGAGAGAGAGAGAGAGAGAGCAAATATGTACGATAACACGCGGTCGCGCGAGATGTCAAATTCGGCGTGTTACTGTTACAATACGCACGCGAGCCTCGAAAAAGAGACATCGTTGAAAAGCAACAAGTGAAAGTTCAGCTCGCCGCGAAGCTACGTAGTCGGAAATCGTGCGCGGCGCGCATTATCTCGTTTCCCACTCCGCTGCCTGCGCCTGGTATAATCAGCCCGATCGTAACCAGTCGTAAGATGCTGGGCTCTTCGCTTTAGCTCACTATTGAGCATTATCAGGCTTGATCGAGTATCGCCGATCAATGCGAGGAACGGCCCTCGCGTCGATGCGCATCCGCTGTTTCCCGATCAGGGTCGGCGCGATGAATTCGACTCGACTAACAGCCGGCGATGGTAACACGGCGCCAGCCGAACGAGTCCGTTCGTTCGCTCACGGCGTGGCTCACAATGAATCTACCTGGCAACGGCAAAAACTGGCCGGACAAGTAAGCGGTAGCGAAATACCTGACGCCGAGTGGCTAACGCGGCGAGGTAGACGCTATCCTAGACGCCGCCTTGCGTCTCGCCGAACACGTCTCGACCTGCGCGAATGCTCAGCGCGTTAACGAGTGTACGAGGTGGACTGTTATCTCGGTCTCGTCGCCTGATGATTTACGACGGACGTTAAAGACGGACTTGGTCTTTTGTGATCATGCGTGAGGAGTACGCAGCGGATGCGCGAATCCGACGTCCCGGACAGAATCGCGTGTGGCGTTGAACGAGATTAACTCGGCATTGAACAGAGTTCACGCATCGCGCGAAGATGTTTGGACTCGCTTTGAACCAGCGCGGCGAGGAACGTGCGACGTCGCGAGTAAATTAAGGCCCGTATGGAGAAGTGAGCAGTGTTTTCTGCCTCACCTTAATCCGAGAGTATAGGCACTGGCTCACCTCTCTCTCTCTCTCTCTCTCTCTCTCTCTCTCTCTCTCGCTTCCCCCCTTGGACTTCGATCGATTCCAGAAGATCTCGTCGGGATCGTGACCTTGGTTCGGTCATTATAGCCGCCATAAATCATACGGGAAAATTACATCGCGCGCTCTCGTGATGAGAGTATTACTCGTCGACGAATAAGGGAATATTCACGGTGAAATCGGACGAACCGAGACATCGCGCCAGCTCTGGGCTCAGCCGGCTGAGGATGGCACAGTTTTTCCCGTGCAATCCTGCGATATTCGCGCTCGCAGTTTCGCGATACAACGTGATAACGGGACAGGGACTTGTGACTCGCGATCGAGTCGCAAGAGATGTCATAACGAGACAAGGACTCGACAGCGGGTGATGATTAACGCGACGCGGAAGGAAAATTTTTCAATGAACGAATGAGATTGCGCGGAGCATTTGGTGTCCAATGTGCTGTAGAAAATCGATAACCGGAACACTGTCGTTTTAGCGGAATTTCCATTCTTCGCAAAACACGACGCATTCGGCCGATCGTGCGCTTCGTTCGATTCTCTCGTGTGCTGATTACATTATCGTCCATTTTACGGCACGGAACGTTTCGCTCGTTTAATGATCGCGCGTATTTTTTTGTTCGCGCGCGCGCAATCTACGGACCCTCCGATTTCGAATTGAATTAATTTCTGCCATCCGGAGTTTGGCCTGTGTAAACAATCAATGCGATTATCGTAATCGAGGGTGGCGCACTCGCTCGTTCGCACGGACAGTCGCGGTACGCACCCCGCTGTTTTGCTGACGGATGCCGGATTGGTACATTGATTAAAAGTGCAATCACTGGGACCGCGAAATCCAATAAAAATTGAAGACACGCTTTGTCGGCGATCTGCATCGTCCGACAAATAGACAATGGCCACGATGGCGGCCGCTTCACGACTCGCGGCCGAAACGAAATTTGCCGAGATTCAGCCGCAGACTGCTGGCCACGGAAATGCTCTTTCGGAGCACGTAACCTTGCGCGTACACTTTTATGATCGACCGGGATGACGTGACGGAGAGCAGCGCGCGGTCCTCGACGTTGAATGTGCACTGAAAAATGTGAGCTAATGTGCCGCCTTCGATCGAGTGGCCGCGTACGCTTTTACAATCTATTTCTGGGGATGAGCGCGTTTTGTGTAATATCGCAGCTTGCTGAGAAATGTAAGAACTCACCGAACGAATCTCTCTCTCTCTCTCTCTCTCTCTCTCTCTCTCTCGGACTCGCTTGAAACTTGGTCGGGACTGAACTACTCCTGTAACAAGTCACCGAACTTCGTTCTCAGAAACTCGATTACGTTTTGAATAAATTAACGAGAGTCTTTTCCGAGCGCGCTCGTTACTCTCGCGGAAACTAGGACGCGACCTTCTTCACGCGACGAAGAAAAAGAAAAAGGAAGCGAAAGAAGAAACGAAAAAGAGTCCCAAGAACGTCAGTCGGGAGGAGTCACAACTCGGTGACGACGTCGCCGTCGTCGGCGGTCCAACTTTGCGCCGCGGGCTCCGGCGAAGCCTCGCAACGTCTCCCTTGTCATCGCGCTGACAAATTGCTTTGCGCAAACCGTCGCTGGGTGCTAACGTAAATACCGAGCGTCGTGTCGCAGATTGCAGCACAGACACACTTGACGCCGCGTGCACGCGGACGAACAGAGAGCAGGTCGGCCTATCGGTGAGGGTCGGATTTGAACATCTCTGCGTCGACCGGATCGATAAGCGTTTCGACAGAGGCGAACAATGGTGCGAGCACGCCGCACGGTCTTTATTTCAGGTGAGAACGGCCGTCGCGGCAGGTGGAAAATGACAGTAAAAAGTTTTCCGAAAGAATTATGAATCCCCAGCGACCGCGAGCGGGTGGGTGTAAACCGTTCATTCATTCGTATCCTAACCGCACGCTTTATGGGAATTCCATCGGAAATATTTCAATACTCGACGGAATAGCGGCCCATGGGACACGGTCCTGCTTCACATCCAGCTCTCGCTCCCTTTCGTATTATTCCTGCGGCCATTTTACAGTCTACATCTACCGTGTGCTCACATTTGCCGCGCAATAAGCCACGGTGCTTAGGACACTGTATGTGCTTCGGTTATCTAAACCGAACGGGAGATTGAAACTTGCAAGATCACAAGATTTATTTGATTTATAAAAATAAATTATAACAATATATATATATATATACACATTCTCTTGATACCTCCAAATCAGTTATCTCTATATTCTTGGTTATAACTAATTAGCAACTTTTTGTTTCAGAGGTATTTGGTAGAATTTGCGGTCACATTTCTAAGGAAGTTGCAGCTTCGGTGAATGCGGGTGGCGTACCGGAGAATTCGATTTGAACTGAGCAGGTCCGAAGGTAGGTTCACAAACTCTCTGTACTTCCCTTTTAACCCTTTGCGGTCAAAAGCTGGATGCCATTTGTTCGTTAAAATCCGAATTTCTCGATCTAACCGACAAATTGTTCTTTCCTTGTTTCAGGTCTCGTAACAGTACGTTGGCGCAGAGTTCGAGATATTGCGGTGAGTGAAACAGATATAAAAATATAAAATACCTAAAATTTAAATTTATAAGCAACGAATGTTTAAAAAAAGTGATGTTTGGATTAGGGCGCTTTACGAATAATAGCAACTATTCTATTTATGCTTATTCTATTTAACCGAGTCGTTAGAATCTCGAAAAAATGTTGATTTATATCTTGAATTAAAAAGATAATATTCTTTGGGCTGCAAATTCTATCTTGAATTTGTCACAACGTCTATTTTTTTACTTTTGTTTAGTCTTATATATATAGTCTAGTCTATTATATATATATATATATATAGTCTAGTCTATTATATATATATATATATATATATATAATGGTTAATCTAAATTTAAAAAATTTGCTGTTTGGCATACAATTATTATTTTTTTCTTACACAACTCATTTCTTTTAATATAGATTTAAAATTTCAATTTAGATGAGAGTGCAAATATTTAGATCATTTAATAGGCACATCATACGCAAATTTCTTAATAAAAATAATGAACTTTGGAATAATAAATTTGGGATGATAAAATCAAGTAAATAGAAATATAATTTTCAATATAATTACATTGTCATAATTTTGAAAGAATTATTCGTGTGTCAGGAAAAAGCAAGAACGTCAATTTTCATATTGGACATGGTTAGCGATTGAAAGCGGTTTCTTTATAATTGACTCGCGCTACGTGCTACGTTTAATGGTCCAACGAATATCATAACAATTCTCAAATATAAAACCGAGTTTCCGTAATGTTATATCTGAGTAAAATTTCAATTTTCCGGGCCATAAAGTATACGCTACATTGGAGTATCCATGAGCAGATCGCGAGTTTGCCGAACGATTTTCTAAATGGATATCGATGAAATGGTATATCATTTGTATTAGAATTACAGTAATTTTCCAACGCAAGAGAAATTTCGCCGTTCTTAACATACAAGCTCCATCATATTATTTTCTGTATTCTTTGTAGAAAATTATTTTAGCGACCGTATACTCGCGTTTCTCGCGAAATATTGCGCGACGTTGAAGACCAATTTTTTAAATGAAATCCAACACGCGGCTCGAAGTGTAATGTAGACTTCGCTTTGACAACGACACCGAATTACAGTTAAAAGGAGGACGAGAAAGAAGAGAGAAAGCTGTGTGAGGTAGTCAAATCAAGCGTGCACAATCGATATGTTCGTCGCGAGAACTCTTCATAATTCAGTCTCGATTCACCTCTCGAATCTCGTCGCGGTATTAATCAAGGCGTTACACTTTCCGTAATCTCCAGACCAAATTCCAAACAAATTATCCCGGGATCTCGGTGGACAAGCAGCTCGTGGCGTTTTATAAATGGCCCTCGCGGAATAAGGAATTGCGAACATTAGTAAAGGGTTGTCAGCGTTTCCTGCGCGGCGTATCCGCCGCAGCAGCTGCCGGTACCGTCACCGAGTGAAGAGAATTAAGTAATCTTAAACGCTCTTTGATACCGACGTCGACGTTTTGAAATATTTTTCTGCGTCATATTGCTCTACCGCACGTTGATGCCTTCATTTTTCACGACGATTCAACCGCCGTTATAATAAAAGTGTCGAAGAGTATCCTTGAATCACGCAGACATTACCGCGATGGAGATGCCGCGCCGTGTTTACTGAAATTCTTTACAAGCGCATACGTTCGCGTAATCAGTGTCCTAGTAAATAATGAAGACACTGTTTTTGAAGTACCGGACTGTGTATCATCGGGAGTTTTCGATACATTTATCTTCAGATTGCAAATCGCTCTCACTTGCAGAATTGATGTTGAGTAGAGTTTTTCAGTTGATGCTATTATTTTGTTATATCATTTTTTTGCAGAACAGTTTTGTAGAGTTTTATTTATAGTATTCAATTGAAGAATTTATTGTTAGAGGTATAAGTTTTACTTCTACAAGCTTATTACTTGTATAACGAAAATAATAAATTACATTGCCCAAAGATACACGCTCAGGTGCGGTACGATGCATAATACTAAAAGCGTAAACATTGCTGTTTATCTTGAATAAAGAATTAATTATATTATAATCATATATATGTATATATATATATATATATATATATATGTGTTAGGTTTCTCAGTTGGCGTTACTATTTTAATATATCATTTCTTTTGGAAAGTAGAATAATATTAGAGTAGAGTTTTATTATAATTATAAGTTTTACTTGTACAATTTTATGTTACATATATAACTTGAAAAAAAATAATTTGAAATTTCTAAAAATAATACGTGTTGCGCGTGTACTTGGCGTCTCTTTTTACGATTTTATTTAAAAAGGTAAGTTTTATACAACGTTACGGGCTTTCTGAGACGCGTCCCGCCGGGACAAGTCGCGCGACTTTGAAAACATGTTCATAAGTACACAACTACCGCGACCGCCTCCATTATTGTTTACGCCGCGGCGGCGGACGGTTCGGCGGATCGCCGCGCGTAATAATTTCGGAATTTTCACGCTCGATCACAGTGTACGCGCGCGTGTAACGTGTAATATTCGTGCGTGTGTGTGTGCACGTGACGATCCGGAGCATCTTAAGCAATAGCAGTGTTTCATGGTCTTTAAAGGTAAACTTTTATTAGTTAACTTGGTTAAGTTGAAGAAGTTAATTTGTAGTCTCGAGTCTTCGTCGTACTCTTGATGCGGGGCGCATTTGTCACTGTAATACTAATGAGGAAACTCGCTTTTTGTTATAGATCTGCTGGAGTTTGCGGCCACGCGATAGCTACCGGGACGCAGTTTCGACGAACGCCGATGCCGCACCGGAGGATCCGGTTCGGGCCGAGCAGAGTTGGCTTGAAGGTGAGGTTCACCGATCGTTTATACACTTCTTCTTGATTCATTGCGATCGAAAACCGAGCGATTGAAATAAAAGCCGTTGAATTACGATGGCAAAGGGTCAACGTTTGTATCTGCGCGTGCGCGCGCTTCCGCGAACTGAACTCAACCTAACTTAACTTTTAACCTAACGGTTTAACTAACGAAACTATATTTTTTGTTACAGATCCGCAGCAGAACGCGGCTGACTCTGTCTGCTGTGTATCGGTGAGTCAAAGAAGAAAAGACATTTTTATGGTGATGGGTGTTTGCAATATCTCGAGAAAGACAATGCGATTTAATTATATTTTTTTCACACGTTGCTCGAAATAATCAGGAGATAGTGTTTTTCAATGACCGTATTACACAACAGAATCTTTAAGATATAATATATATTTCTCTCTTTTATAGTTACTCTGAATCATTAAAAGATACAGATATAAATGCTTTAATTTGTTATTATTATTAAATTGAAGTCAAGATATGAAATTATTTGCTGCGCATTATTTGCGGTTCAATCAATATAACTCCTGCTTCGAGTAGTGTGTAATGTTAAAATTTGATCAGAATTGCGCCATCGCACGTAAAATTCACCATTATTTATCTCATTCGGCTTGATAAATTTTATGTCTGTCAAGTTTATCAATTTTTTATATTTTTCACGCGTGTCAGAAGCGATAATATTTTATTTTGAATTTACCGATATTACCGAAATTACCGATAAATTCCGTACGCGCGTTTATTCATATTACAACTTAGTCCTTACGAAACAAGACGTGCGTCTTTTTCGAATTACCGTTCGCGAAACAAAACATTTTCGTTTTTCTCTCTTGCTTAAACGTCGTAATTTTCATTCACGATTGATTCTACGCGAATCGCGTCTCGCGTATATCTTTATCTATTCTTGGAACGTTGCAATTTATCGTGTTTACTTCTTTCTGGGATAAAAATCTCATCTCTTGAACGCAACGATATATATGCTTCTTTGTCTCGCCATTTCTTTTTCCTTAAATCCGATTGAAATTAATGAAAGAGAAAAGATAAACAAAGAGAAAGAAAAAGCGACAAAATATTGTGAAAAAAGAAACTTGTCCTGGATGCTGAGGAGACTGGACAATGGACGGATCACAGGAGTCAACGAAAGTCGATGAGTGAGATCAAACGCTCAGAAAGCGTCATGTTTTATAATGCATGCTCATATATAAATCGCATTGGTTTTCGACCAGAGATAATAAAAAATAGTGCGCGATAATATGCGTTCATATCTAGCTTAATAAAAATGTGAATTGCGAGAAGCACTATTTGCTTCCTCTCTGATCATTGCGGAAATATTTATTCTGCGAAAAATTATACGCGGAACCTTGAGAGTACTAATCGATAAGATGTATATTTGACAAATGAAAAACCATATTGGTTGCACTGAAGCTGGCTTCTTTTTGCAACACTTTATACTAATATTAATCTGATATTTTATGCATAATATTTATGCGTGGTGTCAATTTAAGAAAATTTAACGAATCACTGCAACGAAAGTCTCTTCCTCGAAATACACCGACATATTTTTTCTCATGCTCGTGCTTCGGCTTCGAGCTAGCAAAAATATTAGCGACCGCGTTCCTCGTCAATGTGACCTCGGCGATGTTTACATCGTCGGCAGGCGCGATCCCGTGCATGTTGTTTACGTCCGATAGTTTTCAACATGTCTATTTCTTTATGCGAAGGCGCGTTTGATTAACCGGTCTAGATGGTATCCCAATAAAGAGAAGTGCCTGACAGTTCTTATCTCATCCCGTTTTGACGTCAACGCGAATGACAATTTAATTGATATAACTTTGTTTAATAACGATCACGCGATATGTGAAAGGCAACACGAAGACAAGAAAAAAGTATTGGCGAATGCGCGTCGACCAAAATATTTAAATGTTATCCAGCAGTCTACAGCGCCGACGATTAGAGCGCTAATAGTGAATTCATTGACGATTATCGGAGCGCGTAATTCGAACTACAGGCTTCTCCAGAAGGGAATCAAATAATGTTTACTATTGTCTCCCTTTCTACCTTTTGTGCGTACGCACGGTGCAAATCTCAATTTTGCTTTGTAAGTCATTACGATTATCGAATTACGCGACATGTAAAAGTGGATAAATAAACGACACTAGCCGCGCGTTTTCTCATATCGTTTCAACGAAACAGCCACAAAAAGAGACACACTTGTTATACTCGCGTGTAATAATCACTTCTCGTACGTTTGTCATTATTGTTCGCTCGTTCTTTCGTATCTTGTTAATACCAAACGCGTTTCCATTGAAGATAACGTAAGTTCTGGCTTTTGGGACTAAATTTAGTTCGTAGGAATTAGAAATTCTGTTTTTTTTTCAACCGAGAAACGTGTTTGTTGATGGTACGAAGGAAGAAGATAGATTGAATTAGGTTTCCGACATATCAGTCGCACAGGAAATATCTTATTATTATATTTCATGCATAATCCGATGTGACGTTATTTCTCATAGTCGTGATAATCATGTCGGTGTCGCGATCAATATTTATCACGCTGGAATATTTGACGTTTTTGAGACTACCACCGGCTACGCGTCGCGGGACCGCACTTGTGTGTTCCCCGCGTCGTAGATTCTTCGACAATGCTCCAGATGGACGCACAATCGAGACACATACGCAAACAGTTGGCAGGTAGGCGTATGAAATTACGTATGATTGACACCGTGTTATATGGTCGATGATTGCGTATCGAGTCTCTCGAAGGTGTCTCTTAAATATTCTATAATAACGTGTGCGCGGGCAAACGCGATAATAATCGAATCTTATTAATCCGCATTCCTGCCCGCCTGTGAGACGTATATTTAGACACGCGTGTGTCGCGTCACGCGTAATATTGAATATCGAGGAAGACGAATCATGCACCCAGCTGAAGGTAGATCGGCGACTCAGAGTGAGTCAAACATGAAGACCGGACGAGCGGTGCTACCGACATCAAGTCCCAAGTATAGTTCACCGGCCAAGAGTTACATCTCCCAATTTTTTTGCCAGCCATTACCGCGATACCCTCGTTACTCGCGATAGTCGGAGGATAGTCTCGCAAGTTCTTCTTTCGCATCCGTCCGCCCGACGCTCGACTACGCCCTGACGGTGCTCCTCTGTAGGTTCGAGGTGCCGATTGCAGACCAGTGATCCCGCTAACGGATAATTAGACATCGCTATGTGGGAATGACGAAGAATCGGTGCACCGGCCTCTCTGCGTAGACGCACACCCGTGGGGTACCATTATTTCACCAGTGGGATGTGCTCAAATAATTGAACGTTGGCCGATACGTGGCGGCGAGCCGTGCCGCGCATAACGGTTATTCACATGCCGCGGATCGTATCCTGCGGAAACGCCAAGCGTTTATATCAACCTGCGAGGCTCTGCACGATGTCTATTTCAAACCGCCAATCTTTCTCTCTTTCCTATCTGGCTCTCCTTCGCCTTCTCCCCCTCCTCTTCTCCTTGTTTCTCCTCTGGCAGCTTCTCTCTCGACAACGTTTTTATCTCTTCTCCGCTCTTTCTCGCGATGTATACAAGGTGTCCCGGAAGTATTACGCGTGATGCCGATCAACGCCGAAAGGTCGAGACACCGGCTCTGGCGCTGATTATTTCTGCGATCGAAATTCTGCAAAAAACAATTGTCATTCGTCACTTTGTACTTCTGTACGAGAGGGTGTGAGAGATAGTGAAAAAAAAAAAAAATATGAAACTCTCTGTGTATTAAATTTTTCGTTAAAGTAAAATTCAATTAAATTTATCCAGCAGGGAATTGTTAGCTATTCGTACGCTCACGTGGAATAATTCGGAATCCTGCAATTTCCAATCACACAAGTAACGAGAGAGAGAGAGAGAGAGAGAGAGAGAGAGTACCGAATAGTTCCGTAACTATTAATGCTTCGCTGCCGAAACAACCGTTGCAGTTTTCGATCAGCTCTCTGGTATCTATGATTGAAAGACCACATCCGGCCGACCTAGGACGCCTTGTATGCGTGCATGCTTCACCATCGCCTCCTCTGCTTCGCTCGCCGCGGCGACTCGACTCGCGATCGGCTATCGATGATCAACGTGTATCCGCAAAGCAAATAGCTGTTTTCTCAAGTGCCGATATCGCGCCGCGTTATTTTCGAAAGTGGGTATTCTTCGCGTTGTGCGAAGGAGAGCCGTGGGGCGTTAGGAAAACCATCTCGCCGCGTGAACGTGAGCGCCCGCGCCGCGCGGTTCGTAGGACGAACGAGATCAGGTGGCCTGCGCCCGATCGACGTGTTAATTACGCGGCGGGCTTAATCGAAGGAGGTCGATCGTCTCGTCCGGCTCGTAAACATTACAGTGTTCACGGGCAAACGTGGTGCAAACAACCACGGGGAAGAGCGTCGTGAGAGCGAATGTACACGCGGCCGCGAGCCTGTGCTGTGCAAATCGAGAGCACGCGGGCCAATAGTATTCAGAAGCAAAGTATTCGGGGCTAAAGTGGATGGGTCTACGTGATCGGAGTATCGATAGCGACCGCAGACTTATGGCAAGCTCCATGCGCGCGAATCGCCTCTGCCGCAATAAACGCCGTCGGGCCGCGCCGACCCGCTATATACGTCCTGGGCCGAGACGTGGTGCTGATACCGGACCAGTCTTTATTTAATTAATGTAACCGATACGTACGACCGTGTAAATGCGAACGCTCGTACCTCTCGCTTGCGTCCGGCCGACTACGGAGCCGGAACGGCTCAGCGTGCATCTCGAGTACACGATATTCGTACGCACGCTTAAAACGCACGTACAACGTCGCGATCGGCCTCATCGATCGCCGTGTGCCCGCGAAAAAGAGAAAGTTTTCGACGAGTGTTAAATGTGTAGCAAGTATCGAGTGCGGCGCGATGAGGGATTAATTTTGCTGCGCGGAGCAATTCGCGAGGAATGGCATTCATATAGCGGGCAGATACGAGTCGCGCGACGACCACGGTCAGAGCTTGCCACCGCGGTGATTATTCGAGACGCGTACTCTCACTCTCTCTCTCTCTCTCTCTTTCTCTTCATCTCATTTTCTCGCCTCGAATTATTTATTATAATTATCCTCACGTCGGCGCATCGTCGTCGTCGTCGTCGTCGTCGTCGTCGCCGCTAGTAAATAGTAGTTCTCGCGACGGAGTGTTTAATAGTCGGAGAAGTTTCGGCACTTGAATTATTTGCTATACGCGGCGCGCGGGCGCAATTACGCCACGTTCATTAATCACGGTGTGCAATCACGAGAGACGCTTACAGCGCATATTTTATAATTTACTTTCGTACGTCGCGCACAGTCATTTATTCCATCGACCGCTCATGACAAACCAACGGCGGCGGCGCATCACGCGCGTCATTGCGCAAGCCGGTTATCCGACAGAGTCTCGCTCTCCACGAAGAATTAATTTACGCCCTCGCGGCGAGAGGACTACCGGGCAGCGCTTCGAAATCGCTCTGAATTTCGCTACGGGCGGCGTGATGCGATACGTGCGGCAGCAAATGCGCGTTTCGTGTTGGTGCGCGCGCTGCACTGCCACGTCGGCGCTTATCTCACGCGAAGCTCGTGTACCTTGGCCGCTATACCCTGGCCGATCGCAAGTAGCGTTGACAGGTGACAGCCGATCACGGCAGTCTTCGAAAACGTGTATTTATACGACGCGACGCGTCGCCGCTTATCGTATCGTTCGGCGTGAATTTTCTCGGACCGAACACGACGATGTGAGAATCGGTCGAATTAATTAAACTATACATTATCCGATGTCACAATATACGGACGGACGCGCGACGGGACAACGGGGACGCGACACGAAAGCGACGTTCGTTCACGGTTTGTAATGTATGCGCGAAAATACGAAAGTGGAGACGCGTGGCCGATTTATGATGTTCGTAAGAGAAACAAAAAGAACGAGAGGAAAGAAAAGGAAGAAAGAGAGGGAGAGGGAAAGAAAAAGCAGACAACGCGTTGACAAAGCGGAAAACATCGACGATAATACTCGTTTAATTTCCCACCCATGCACCATCGTGATTCTAACGACGCGCGCAGTATCAAACGCGCTCGTCCTCGACCGTTAATCTTGTTCCACCTTCTGAAAGGCACCGTTGGCGCTTGGTAATCGAATACCATCCGTTGCACGTAGTAGGTTTCTCCGTGCGGACAGGTTGCGGCTCGTTGCACGACCGGTTGAGTCATCCCGGACGGGCGTTTTTGAACCTGGAAGGCACGGCTAGGACGTGATTGCCACCGTCCGAAACCGCGAAGTCCTGTGAAAGCGTAGTCGTCGTCTTCTTCGTCTTCGTCTTCGTCTACGGCCGCTACCTTGCTCGGTGCCTCCGACCGTGGGACAAGAATTCCTACGATCTGTGCGTCACTCACGGGGGAATTCACGGTAGAGGCAACACTTTCGTTCGTTCGTCCGGATGGACGATCGGCTGGTCGGCCGGCCCTTTTCAGAGGAATTTTTATGACCCTTTTCGACAGTAAACGAGAGGGGGACGATTCGACTAATAATCCTTGCGGTAGAATCCGTCGAGAGACGAAGCCAATTATGCGCGAGGAGCTAGAAGAGGGCCGTTGTGATTTACTGCGAACATCGAATTAACATTTCGTTCACTCTTTTTTCCTCGGGTGTTTTAGTCTTGTTTCCGATATCTACCACGTCTACCGCGGGGAAAATGCGCGACTTTTAACGCGCGTTTTGTATGCATGCATGGATAAGAATAGATTACTAAGTTACGTGTTCGTTAACGAGCCTGGGTCAACCGTCGAGTCTTGGGAGTCGTTGCGCATCATGTCACGACGACAATGTGGTCTGTACGTGAAGCTCTCGCGACATAGATGCACACACTTTGTGATCACGCCTACGAGTGCACACGTGCGTGCGAAAGAGCACGTGAGCATTGCGTAATAGATACGTCGGGCTCCGCTAAGCGGTACAACTGTCCTCTCTGCGCAACTTTGCCATTGCAATGTGTGTTGCACGTACTCTACGCACCGTTCATCGCCTCTTTCCTTTACTTTCTCTCCCTCTGCCTTCCTCTCTCTCTCTCTCTCTCTCTCTCTCTCTCTCTCTCTCTCTCTCTCTCTCTCTCTCTCTCTCTCTCTCTCTCTCTATCTATCTCTCTCTATCTCTCTATCTCTCCCTCTCTCCTTCTCTCCTTCTCTCCCTCTCTTTCTTTTCGCCTGTCTCTCGTTTGCATCAACCTTCTCATTTTTTTGTTCACTCAACGCATAATGCGCACGCAAGAGGAAGGATGCACCGGGACTAACGTTGACGATGTCCCTTGGCGGAATTTAAAAAGCACGTAATATTTTATCCGCTAACGGAACATCACTTCGATTAAACTGGTCTCTGGTACGACACGCCGCGATTCATACGATTATGACGAAAGATTTCTTCCGCGGTGGGTCTTATCGCAACGAGCAATTCGGTTAGCCGTTCCGAGCATTAAGCTAACTCACATGTGAGCCCCTAAAGTCGTGTGTGCTTTAAAATTTACAGCACCACCCGTGGAGGAACTTGCCGGAGTTGCGGCCACAAACTGCACGATAAACTGCGTTAACGAACTTTTCGCTTCGAACGACAAGCTCTTTCTCCGCGGCGAGGGGTGGCGTGGGGTAATACGAATGGGGATATTATCATATTTATCTTGACGTAGAGATATTTAACTGTGTACCGTACAATTGTCTCATTTTTCTCTCGCGAGCTCGCCCGAATCGATGTCACTCTCTCATGAAAGTGTATCGTATAGGAGGAGGAGTCTGTAAACCATCTTGATATGACGTACGATCGTAATACAAGTAATTAGCCGATGTTACGGAAATGATTGATAACGTTTGATAAAGCAATGTCTCTTTGAGGTATCGGTTCCTATCTGTGGAATAAAAGACCAAGGTGTCGGATAAGAAAGATGAGAAATGCAGATGGGGAATGAGAAAGAGAGAGAGAGAGAGAGAGAGTGAGAGAGAGAGAGAGAGAGCGAGAGAGAGAGAGAGAGAGAGAGTAGGCACTATATGCTGCGGTTGGATGACCGCATGGCACGTTGCCAGTCCCCATACATCACACCGTGACATAATCATCCTATATTCGCGCCCCACTCATTCGGCTTCCCACCCTCCGGACCACCCGAATCCGCGCTCTGCTGCATTACGCTCTGCAGATAGTCTCATCCGTAGCATTACGCGGCGCTATCATTGCTGCGAAGCAGCTCCTGCAGTAAACGACATCCTGCTACCGCCCACGGTAACCAGACGTCGCATTGTGCCAGCTTTGAGCGCGAATTGCGAAACGTCGCGGCAGTAAAAGCGGCTCTCTCGTCGGTTTGACTATCAAGATTATAAATCATTATTCTACGAGACTCTCGATTTTCATTTCGGTATCTATCAGACGCACTCATCGCGCAGGGGGTGGAGAATCGAACGATGGCAGAGAGTGGGAGGGAAGAGCACTTCGTATTGAAAGATTTAAATGAAACATGATGAATAACATGATGAACTCTATTAACATTGCTATTATTATATTACCATAATATTATCTACTGCCGTGCCACATTACTTGAAACGACTGTAGGAAATGGAAAAGTCTCGTGTATCGCCCTCACACTGCTTTATTCATCATCTCTATTTACGGCATAAACTGCAATTTCGCGACGCTCTGTAGCGTGATCCAGTCAACCTGAGCAATCCCCTTAATCGCGCAGGCTTGCATTGTTTAAGTAAGGTGAATGCGACCTCGTTTGTTAAACTCTTGCTTTATAGCGCGAAAAGAGATCATAGCTTTGGACCTTGAAGATTCTTAGAAGGCTTATCTTTACAAAGACAGATACTAAGGTGGCGGTGAAAAATACTTTTTTCGAGTAACCGTGTATCGCGTAGATTTACTACGTATCGCACAATAACAAACAGATATCACAAAAAAAATATTAATTAATAATTAATGGGGAAGTATTAATTATTCAGCAATTTTCTTTCCTATTGCGCAAAATATTTTTGATTTAGGTTAATGTGTTGTAAAATACACCGATATATAATGCATCAGTATTTTTATTTTTAATGAATATAAAAGGCTATAAGGAGATTTATTTAATGATATGTTGTCGATGTGCGTGGAGATTGATACTTTGAAAAAAAAAAATAAATATGTGACTACTTGTGAGAGCGAACCATTTTTTTGGTTCTCTACGTGACATAGCACAATACGTACATAGCAGGACTGCGCAGACAACTACTGTGTTGTACATAATTATTAACGAGCGGGAGAGACCTTACATATGTGATAATTGAATAATGTTAAATTTTTGTTGCGGATATAAATAGAGTCACGATAATAATTTACTAGCTTGTGCGCAGCACATCATGACGAAGCGTTGAACGTCTAAAGTGGCACGATACGATAAATTTCAACAACCGTAAGATTTTTATAACCGACACGCTCACAACGATAAGTGTGTCAATAAAATATCTAGGCAGCACGTACGTTTGGCAAATTAGGCATGTCTCGCACTTACTACTACAAGTAATAACAAAACTATGAATAAATATGTAGGAGCTCGCTGCAGAAACCATCGCTTGAATAATTGAATCATGTTTTTATACAGATATTTAAGATAACGAAAAATAAATTTATCCGTTGTTTTCTATCAGCATAAACTAACTACTTATAAGTTGCAAGTTATACAGTTGCTTATAATTAAAGAACAAAATGGCATAAACAACGTGATGTTTAATATGTACAAACTTGAACATAACGAACCGGTTGAACTTTAACATTCAAAGAAATATTTTGTTGTTAACATTTACTACGCAACAAAATTTATCGAAAGATCACAAAAAGTTTGAAGATATTTATAATAGAAAACATCTTCTAACTTAGCCTGATCCTGATGCGATAACATATTCATTTTCAATATTGTGACTTTCATTAATAATACAAAAATGAAATATGCGATTGCATAAAAATGCACTACTAACTGAAGCACCAAAAATTTCTTTTGCATATTGTAAACTATTCTTCTTCTATAGACGATGCGAAGGTCCCAATGTTGACATTTCATTTTCAACTAGAATATACAAAATATGAGTTACACAATGAAAAACAGTATGAATCTAACGTACGTTAATTTCAGAATTGTCAGAAATTTACAAAATTTACGTACCTCTCGCTAAAAAGTAGAACTCAGTGCACTTGCTTTAATGTTGGCAGTACTTATACCTAGCCCTTGTACGAACTTTCATATGATGTACTTGAGGCATCCGCAGTGGCCAATGATTTAGCAACAGAAGTACTACCGCCTGCTACACTGAAACTGTTTGCATTAGCTTCAGCATTAGAAGCTCCTCTATTACCTCCACTTGCACTCTTTGCACTAGCTTTTGCTTCAGCAGAGGAAGCTGCTCCATTTTTTCCGACTGTCCAACTATTTGCGCTAGCTGCTGCTTGGGCAGTGGAAGCTGCATTACTCTTACCACCATCTTTATTGACAGTGTTCGCTACAGCGCTTGCTTGTGAAGCTGCTTTCGTACTACCGTGTCCATGAGCTCCACTATCGGTATGTGCATTAGCAGCAGCAACAGCGTTTGAAGCTGCAGTATTCCAGCCTTCTGCTCCACTTGTACTCTTTGCACTAGCCATTGCTTCGGCAGAGGAACTTGATCCATGTTTTCCGTCAGTCCAACTGTTGGCATTAGCTGCTGCTTGGGCATTGGAAGCTGCTTTCGCATTACCATATCCATGTGCTCCACTATCGGCATATGCATTAGCAGCAGCAGCAGCGTTTGAAGCTGCTGTATTCCAGCCTTTTGCTCCGCTTGTACTCTTTGCACTAGCCATTGCTTCGGCAGAGGAAGATGCTCCATGTTTTCCGTCAGACCAACTGTTTGCATTAGCTGCTGCTTGGGCAGTGGAAGCTGCTTTCGCATTACCGTATCCATGTGCTCCACTATCGGCATGTGCATTAGCAGTAGCAGCAGCGTTTGAAGCTGCTGTATTCCAGCCTTTTGCTCCGCTTGTACTCTTTGCACTAGCCATTGCTTCGGCAGAGGAAGATGCTCCATGTTTTCCGATAGTCCAACTGTTTGCATTAGCTGCTGCTTGGGCAGTGGAAGCTGCTTTCGCATTACCGTATCCATGTGCTCCACTATCGGCATGTGCATTAGCAGCAGCAGCTGCGTTTGAAGCTGCTGTATTCCAGCCTTTTGCTCCACTTGTACTCTTTGCACTAGCCATTGCTTCGGCAGAGGAAGATCCTCCATGTTTTCCGATAGTCCAACTGTTTGCATTAGCTGCTGCTTGGGCAGTGGAAGCTGCTTTCGCATTACCGTATCCATGTGCTCCACTATCGGCATGTGCATTAGCAGCAGCAGCAGCGTTTGAAGCTGCTGTGTTCCAGCCTTTTGTTCCACTTGTACTCTTTGCACTAGCCATTGCTTCGGCAGAGGAAGATGCTCCATGTTTTCCGATAGTCCAACTGTTTGCATTAGCTGCTGCTTGGGCAGTGGAAGCTGCTTTCGCATTACCGTATCCATGTGCTCCACTATCGGCATGTGCATTAGCAGCAGCAGCAGCGTTTGAAGCTGCTGCATTCCAGCCTTTTGTTTCACTTTTACTCTTTGCACTAGCCATTGCTTCGGCAGAGGAAGATGCTCCATGTTTTCCGATAGTCCAACTGTTTGCATTAGCTGCTGCTTGGGCAGTGGAAGCTGCTTTCGCATTACCGTATCCATGTGCTCCACTATCGGCATGTGCATTAGCAGCAGCAGCAGCGTTTGAAGCTGCTGCATTCCAGCCTTTTGTTTCACTTGTACTCTTTGCACTAGCCATTGCTTCAGCAGAGGAACTTGATCCATGTTTTCCGTCAGTCCAACTGTTGGCATTAGCTGCTGCTTGGGCAGTGGAAGCTGCTTTCGCATTACCGTATCCATGTGCTTTACTATCGGCATGTGCATTAGCAGCAGCAGCAGCGTTTGAAGCTGCTGTATTCCAGCCTTTTGTTTCACTTGTACTCTTTGCACTAGCCATTGCTTCAGCAGAGGAACTTGATCCATGTTTTCCGTCAGTCCAACTGTTGGCATTAGCTGCTGCTTGGGCAGTGGAAGCTGCTTTCGCATTACCGTATCCATGTGCTCCACTATCGGCATGTGCATTAGCAGCAGCAGCAGCGTTTGAAGCTGCTGTATTCCAGCCTTTTGCTCCGCTTGTACTCTTTGCACTAGCCATTGCTTCGGCAGAGGAAGATGCTCCATGTTTTCCATCAGTCCAACTGTTTGCATTAGCTGCTGCTTGGGCAGTGGAAGCTGCTTTCGCATTACCGTATCCATGTGCTCCACTATCGGCATGTGCATTAGCAGCAGCAGCAGCGTTTGAAGCTGCTGTGTTCCAGCCTTTTGTTCCACTTGTACTCTTTGCACTAGCCATTGCTTCGGCAGAGGAAGATGCTCCATGTTTTCCGATAGTCCAACTGTTTGCATTAGCTGCTGCTGGGGCAGTGGAAGCTGCTTTCGCATTACCGTATCCATGTGCTCCACTATCGGCATGTGCATTAGCAGCAGCAGCAGCGTTTGAAGCTGCTGTATTCCAGCCTTTTGCTCCGCTTGTACTCTTTGCACTAGCCATTGCTTCGGCAGAGGAAGATGCTCCATGTTTTCCGATAGTCCAACTGTTTGCATTAGCTGCTGCTTGGGCAGTGGAAGCTGCTTTCGCATTACCGTATCCATGTGCTCCACTATCGGCATGTGCATTAGCAGCAGCAGCAGCGTTTGAAGCTGCTGTATTCCAGCCTTTTGCTCCGCTTGTACTCTTTGCACTAGCCATTGCTTCGGCAGAGGAAGATGCTCCATGTTTTCCGATAGTCCAACTGTTTGCATTAGCTGCTGCTTGGGCAGTGGAAGCTGCTTTCGCATTACCGTATCCATGTGCTCCACTATCGGCATGTGCATTAGCAGCAGCAGCAGCGTTTGAAGCTGCTGCATTCCAGCCTTTTGTTTCACTTGTACTCTTTGCACTAGCCATTGCTTCAGCAGAGGAACTTGATCCATGTTTTCCGTCAGTCCAACTGTTGGCATTAGCTGCTGCTTGGGCAGTGGAAGCTGCTTTCGCATTACCGTATCCATGTGCTTTACTATCGGCATGTGCATTAGCAGCAGCAGCAGCGTTTGAAGCTGCTGTATTCCAGCCTTTTGTTTCACTTGTACTCTTTGCACTAGCCATTGCTTCAGCAGAGGAACTTGATCCATGTTTTCCGTCAGTCCAACTGTTGGCATTAGCTGCTGCTTGGGCAGTGGAAGCTGCTTTCGCATTACCGTATCCATGTGCTTTACTATCGGCATGTGCATTAGCAGCAGCAGCAGCGTTTGAAGCTGCTGTATTCCAGCGTTTTGCTCCGGTTGTACTCTTTGCACTAGCCATTGCTTCAGCAGAGGAACTTGATCCATGTTTTCCGTCAGTCCAACTGTTGGCATTAGCTGCTGCTTGGGCAGTGGAAGCTGCTTTCGCATTACCGTATCCATGTGCTCCACTATCGGCATGTGCATTAGCAGCAGCAGCAGCGTTTGAAGCTGCTGTGTTCCAGCCTTTTGTTCCACTTGTACTCTTCGCACTAGCCATTGCTTCGGCAGAGGAAGATGCTCCATGTTTTCCATCAGTCCAACTGTTTGCATTAGCTGCTGCTTGGGCAGTGGAAGCTGCTTTCGCATTACCGTATCCATGTGCTCCACTATCGGCATGTGCATTAGCAGCAGCAGCAGCGTTTGAAGCTGCTGTATTCCAGCCTTTTGTTTCACTTGTACTCTTTGCACTAGCAATTGCTTCAGCAGAGGAACTTGATCCATGTTTTCCGTCAGTCCAACTGTTTGCATTAGCTGCTGCTTGGGCAGTGGAAGCTGCTTTCGCATTACCGTATCCATGTGCTCCACTATCGGCATGCGCATTAGCAGCAGCAGCAGCGTTTGAAGCTGCTGTGTTCCAGCCTTTTGTTCCACTTGTACTCTTCGCACTAGCTGTTGCTTTAGCAGAGGAAGCTGCCCCATGTTTTCCGTCAGTCCAACTGTTGGCATTAGCTGCTGCTTGGGCAGTGGAAGCTGCTTTCGCATTACCGTATCCATGTGCTTTACTATCGGCATGTGCATTAGCAGCAGCAGCAGCGTTTGAAGCTGCTGTATTCCAGCCTTTTGCTCCGCTTGTACTCTTTGCACTAGCCATTGCTTCAGCAGAGGAACTTGATCCATGTTTTCCGTCAGTCCAACTGTTGGCACTAGCTGCTGCTTGGGCAGTGGAAGCTGCTTTCGCATTACCGTATCCATGTGCTTTACTATCGGCATGTGCATTAGCAGCAGCAGCAGCGTTTGAAGCTGCTGTATTCCAGCCTTTTGCTCCGCTTGTACTCTTTGCACTAGCCATTGCTTCAGCAGAGGAACTTGATCCATGTTTTCCGTCAGTCCAACTGTTGGCATTAGCTGCTGCTTGGGCAGTGGAAGCTGCTTTCGCATTACCGTATCCATGTGCTCCACTATCGGCATGTGCATTAGCAGCAGCAGCAGCGTTTGAAGCTGCTGTGTTCCAGCCTTTTGTTCCACTTGTACTCTTTGCACTAGCCATTGCTTCGGCAGAGGAAGATGCTCCATGTTTTCCATCAGTCCAACTGTTTGCATTAGCTGCTGCTTGGGCAGTGGAAGCTGCTTTCGCATTACCGTATCCATGTGCTCCACTATCGGCATGTGCATTAGCAGCAGCAGCAGCGTTTGAAGCTGCTGTGTTCCAGCCTTTTGTTCCGCTTGTACTCTTTGCACTAGCCATTGCTTCGGCAGAGGAAGATGCTCCATGTTTTCCGATAGTCCAACTGTTTGCATTAGCTGCTGCTTGGGCAGTGGAAGCTGCTTTCGCATTACCGTATCCATGTGCTCCACTATCGGCATGTGCATTAGCAGCAGCAGCAGCGTTTGAAGCTGCTGCATTCCAGCCTTTTGTTTCACTTTTACTCTTTGCACTAGCCATTGCTTCAGCAGAGGAACTTGATCCATGTTTTCCATCAGTCCAACTGTTTGCATTAGCTGCTGCTTGGGCAGTGGAAGCTGCTTTCGCATTACCGTATCCATGTGCTCCACTATCGGCATGCGCATTAGCAGCAGCAGCAGCGTTTGAAGCTGCTGTGTTCCAGCCTTTTGTTCCACTTGTACTCTTCGCACTAGCTATTGCTTTAGCAGAGGAAGCTGCCCCATGTTTTCCGTCAGTCCAACTGTTGGCATTAGCTGCTGCTTGGGCAGTGGAAGCTGCTTTCGTATTACCGTATCCATGAGCTCCACTATCGGCATATGCATTGGCAGCAGCAGCTGCATTTGAAGCTGCTGTATTCCAGCCTTTCGTTCCACTTATACTTTTCGCACTAGCCGCTGCTTCCGCAGAGGAAGCTGATCCATGTTTTCCCATAGTCCAACTGTTTGCATTAGCTGCTGCTTGAGCAGCGGAAGCTGCTTTCGTATTACCGTATCCATGAGCTCCACTATCGGCATGTGCATTAGCAGCAGCAGCTGCGTTTGAACCAGCTGTATACCAGCCTTTTGTTCCGCTTGCACTCTTTGCACTAGCGATAGCTTCAGCAGAGGAAGCTTCTCCATTTTTTCTGGTAGTCCCGCTGTTTGCGCTAGCTGCTGCTTGTGCAGATGCAACACCCCATCCGATTCGTTTTTGTCCAAATTTCTTGTAGTATTCACGCGAATCTAAAATGTCGTTCTGATATGAGCCGATTTTATTATATTTTTCGCCATTGTTCTGCAGCTTACTAATTATCTTGTATTTGTTAATACCATCTTTCGAAACAAGGCCATGTTGTTTGTTATTGGTATTGCTTATCGCTTGTGCAGAAGCGGTAGTATAAGATTCCCCTATTATTTTAGAAATTGGTATTCTTATAATATATGCTTTTCCGTTCTTGTCATGCCATCGATATAGTTTATATTTATCTTTCCCGTATGTGTGTTGATATTTATGTATACCATCTTTCCCGTCATGGTAATCATGTTTGTTGTATGTGTTTTTGCGTCCATATCTGTAACGGTCAATTATCTTTGCACTAGCTTTGCTCTCGGCATTTGCTCCGCTATAGTTTTCTTTGCCTACACTAATAGCATTGGCGTTCGCTGCACTTCGTGCAATGTTATTGGCCTTTCCTCCATGTATCCCGTACACTAGGTTTGCTGCATTTGCGGTGCTTGAAGCTTGCGCATTGGATCCAGTGAAATGACCATGTCTGTCGCTTACAGTATTGGCGATTGCCGCTGCTTGTGCAGCAGCCTTCGTGCTGCCTCCTTCAGAGCCGCTCGCTGCTTTCGCACTAGCTGCAGCATGTGCTGCACTAAGTGCATGTCGATCATGCGACTTGTATGAATCGCTTAGGACAGAAGTGCTTGCGCTGGCTTCACTTTGCGCTGAAGATCTTCCTGTTTTCTGCGTCGCCGCTAACGTATTAGCGACAGCCTTTGTTTTACTATAGGCATCCCCTCTGTATCCGTACGAACCACTCGTAGCGTCAGCATATGCCTTGGCGTCGCTGTAAGAACTGCCGTATCCACCATATTCACCGTAAACACCCTTTGTGTTGCTCGCTGCATTTGCTACAGCGCTAGTTTGTGCACTACTTAATAGGTCGGACGGAAACGCGAAAGTTAACGTCAATGAGACTACGATCAAGCCTACAGCAAGCTTCATCTTGCTGAAATTTCGACAACTGATGCCAGATTCTAAAGTGCGAACGGTTATATACGTCGTACAATAATTGTAATAATAAACACCGGTGATTGCCCGTACGATGCGCGACACAAATTTCCTCGTGCTTTGTCGTCGCATGTGTTTCGTGCGGTTGCGCGTGTGTTTTGCGCTGAATATTGCTATTATTACAGCCGAATTTGCAGTTCGCAGCCAATGTCTGTTTCGTACGTTTTAGCGATCGACGCATATACACCGATTAGCTGATTGTTTTGTTAATAGAAGAAATATGCGTGTAGTCGTCCTGTTGCCAATAAAAACATATTCTCGTTCAAATTGGAATAGGATAAGCTAATCGTTAGATTCTATCGTTTTACGAAATTGAGATATACGAGGAACGCGCGATTAATTGACTTCTGCACGATTGTCGATCAAACGTCGAGATATTAATTTATTCCTTAAATCAGTAAATGCCACGTTATGCCGGGAAAATCGCATTATAACTCTGGGTCGTGATACAAACTTTACTTACTAGAACACTGACTAGTTTGTGGGCTAATGCCGAAACTGAGCCGTAGAAGATAGTGCGCCAAGTTCTAATTGTTATGGATCGTTGCGGTCGAAGCTATTTCGTTCCGTGTACGTTAAATCAGAGGCATTAACCCAAATCTTGCGCAGTGGAATTATTTCGCGAACGCCCTTTTCTTTAAGCGCTTGTATATCCACGTGGATTCTGCGATATTCACGCATGAGCTACGAATTGCGACATTATCCTAATCACGGCATTATCACGTTACAGTCATCGCGATACGATATGCATGCAAATGGCTTCTTCGTCATCGAAGGGGTGCAAGATGCTTACGCGCGTAAGACTGACGATAAAATGGATCATACGAGGCGGGGATGGAGGTCGCAGAAATGTTATTCGGCTTAGAGTTTGTGAGATTATTTGTCTTTCCCTCGGAAGTACTTTAATTTGAGTTGAAGTGTCCAGATCGCGATATCTTTATTGGCGGTGACCGTAGTTGCCGCACCATTGCGTTCCCCCAATCCCAGAGAGAGAGAGAGAGAGAGAGAGAGAGAGAGAGAGAGAGAGAGAGAGAGAGAGAGAGAGAGAGAGAGAGCTGGTCCGAAAGCAGCAGCTTTAGCTAATCTGCTCGATCATTTTCAGGCGCGCAGGTGGTAATGGCAGGCATGCTAATTATAGCGCACTAACACGCGCAACTGGATGCTAACGTTTGTCGTATCTTCTCCTTTGTAGTCGCGTATGTGACGTTACATGGAGCGATAATGCGTGTGCCTGCCCCGATACGTATCTACCACAACCGAAAAGGATTTGCTGTCGCGGTAAACGATGCTGTATTTAGCGGAGGCTCCAGAGCGAGAGATAATTACGTACGAATTAGGAGCTCGTTCACCGGGCGGGGTGGGTCATGTTTGCAGGCGCGACCGCGGTTAAGCTTCACGTGTGTGAGAGAAGGGGTATACTATACACACGAGTTCAACGAACGGAAACTGTGTTCGTCCGAAGAGCTGATTTTTTTCCACGACGAGATATCCACCGCCATCGGTGACACCCTCGTGGCGGCGAAACTACGAAACGTAAAATGTAACAGGATGCTCAACGACATATCGTTTTTCTTCATTTTAGGAGCATCCGCGTCCGCGTCCGCGTCCATGAGGCTATATATTAGTAATAGAGACCTGACTCGCCCCTGTTGGTTCGCATGTACGATGCTGATATTAACCCGCGTATGCGTTACTACTGAAATTAAATCCGTCGCTAATTACCGGTATTAGAGACAGCCATATCAGCCACGCTACGGTACGAAGTATCGGTTACCAGCCTGTACGAAGGTACAAGCGTTAAAAAACATACAAACAAGAAGATGCGTTTATGCTTTGGTTCATCCCGCCTGATAAAAGCGCACGAGAGATATGTTTGTTTCTACTCGCGATCATCATCGCTTCCTGGTGTACATAACTTTCTTCGCCGACGTTTAAATGTTTACTTAATACCACTACGGGCCATCGGAGTTTATCTGCGATATAGCCGTTGTTGGGTAATGATTATTTGTTGCAATTGCGCAAACCTACGGGGATCATTACCTGCTAGGAAGTGTACGCGATACTGTGCCGCGTGCATCCATGAAGCCAGAAACTCATAACTGACAGTTTAGAGTCCATTAGCCGAGCCTAATTGCCCGGCGGTTCCCTGAAACACTGTGAATTTTCAAATTTATTACGAGGGCCTCTAGCAATTAGGAATTTAGTCTATTGCCGTATCGCTTTGTATTCATGAAGCTTGGTACGTTGTGTAAATTAGAGAGTTCTCCCATTCGCTTATCGCCAAATTGTTTACCACGAATATGCAAGAATCTCAAACTTCGCTCTTTGCTAAATATAATTAACGAGCTAGCGGTGTACGCATAACGAGTTGCGCCGTTGTTTTTGTCTTTCGCGAATAAATACTGCGAGATAAAACTGTTACAGTTTCGTCGTATCTGGACAGTTCTTCGCGTGCTTGCGAAACGACCACAGAACTGTCGTCTTAATGGGATGGCAATTACTTAAATTGCATAAATGGATATTATCGCGTCGAGACCGTAATTAGCACAAATTTGTTTGTCGTGTGATCCGAAGGATGTAACACCTTTTTACCGGTATACTGGACAAACTCTCTAAAATTTGTTGTATCTCTCATTTATGAACAATATTCCATTCCACGCAAGACATTCAGTTTCTTCCGTATATTCTTGCGCATTTACATATATATTAAAGGATATAATTAAAATTACAGAGCGGCTCGCAAAAAAGGGAGGGAAAAGAGAAAACACGATTACATAATTGTTGGGGGGAAAAAAGAGATTGAGAAAATTAAACGAAAAGTTTATATTTCAAGCTTGTCTTATTACAAATTCAATACCCATTATGATTAATAACGACACATGTGGATGAATAGTAATATGAGTGCGGGAAACAAAAGGATAAAATCACTTACATAGATATCGATTTGAAATTGCTTATCTAAGGTGGCGTAACAGGAAAATGTCATAAAAAATCACACCACACGGTGTCGCAGAATACAATTTATGTGAATAAATCGAGCCGTCAGAAAAGAAAATACAGCTGCATACTATCAATTTCATTGAAGTCATGCGTCCCGAGTAACGTACAAGTGGGGCTGACATATCTGAAACGAACGATTTAGCAAATATTGACTCGTGAGGAGAGGTTTATCTTGTCGGCGGGAGGCGGTTCTCCTCTATAAAAGGTGGATTGAACAAAACGACCGGTGTATGTCTCATTCATACCTGGAACATGTCCCGCTCACTCCGTCTGACATTTATCGACCGCGACACCATTAATTTCGCCGAGATTCGGTATTAACTCGATTAACCGTCTTATCAGGAATATCAGCTCGCGAAACTCGTTCAGCAATGTTACTTTCTACTCGCGCTTCATTCGCGTTTATCTCTTACACGCTCGCGCGGACGAGCTTATGCTCGAAGGGGAACCACTTTCTTCGCCCTCGTGTCGCCGTCGTGTCGCGTCGCTCCCGCACGCGGAAACGCGTTCGAAGCGTGAAACGAGATGGGATAACGACGATGTCGTATTCTTGTTTTCTCTCAGCAAAACATTCAGCGCACGGTAGAAAAGTCGAATTAACGTCGGTCGTTATGGCGGCTCGGGAGATTCGATAATGCGAAATATATGCGCGAATACCGGCGGCGGCGGCGGCGGACGACGCGCGGGCAATCGCGCATTTTTATCGGAACGGTGCCTCTCGCAAATCCGCCGGGCATGTTGAGGTAAGTGCCCGGTTGCATGTATCGCTCGATACTTTTTGCCACATCCTCCTCCTCCTCCTCTCCCTTCTCCTTCCATTTCTCATCCCATGCCTTTTCTCTCGGCGAATTTAAAGTCAGAGTATCGTATCGCTCGCCGTATCGCGACATTCGTACAGAGAGTTACACTTAGGCACGCGTGGTGAGTCATCCGATTTTCTCGTACGATAAGATCAAAGTTAAATAGTCCGCTAATTAAATATCCCCGTTGGTTCACTCTGAACCACCCCGATGGGCGTGAGAAAAAGAAACGAACAAGTTGCCGCGTTTTTCTTCAAATGAATGGCGGACGTAGTTATTTGCGGTGCGTTATCATATGATTCGTATGACGCCAGACCCGATATGGTTATCGAGCAGGCGCTGCAAGCAACTCTCTCTCTCTCTCTCTCTCTCTCTCTCTCTCTCTCTCTCTCTCTCTCTCTCTCTCTCTCTCTCTCTCTCTCTCTTTCTCTGTCTCTCCTTGCGGTGTTTACTTGGTTGCAGTGTTTATAGTGAAAAGAACGACCAAAAAGGGGGACGCATTCCCCTTGATACGCGTTAATATCGCACAGATCGCAAATCATCGCTAATTAACCGATTAAAAAATATGCTGAATATTATATTGGACTGCCGGAACGATGCGTGCGTGCGCTTCGCATCGATGCGACACATCGTTTGCGCCGTTTTCGAAGCTGCGCAGTGTTTTTGAAGGCAACAACGGGAGGCGGAGAGTCCTCCGCTGGGAAAGCATTCGCCGGTCTTCGGCTGACAAAGCGAATGCGCCGGCATATCGTCAATATTGACACAAGATAGTTTCCACCTCCGCTGGATAAGCCCCCATTTCCTCGAAATCGTCGCGCTTATCGGTTAGATACCGTAGGCCGGGCTTCCTTCTAAAAACAAGCAGCCTTGAAATCGCCAAGAATCTCCGTCGATGTTCCCACAATTCAATTGAAGCCGCGAAATTCGGTTTTTCAATTCGACGCGTTTAGAGCTTTAGCTTTCCTCGCGCACAGCGACGCGCGCCGTCGTTGGCATGACGGATGGACAGAGCGCGGAGAACCAACCTCGGAGTTAATTGCATAACCTTCCTTACGCTGTCCGTTCGAATCCGGAGAGGCGATAACGACAGCGCAGCGGGTAAGGCAGGCTAAATTCGGAATCGATCGGAGGACGATAATTCAATCTATGGTGAGTTCCTGCAGGAGATCACCTCCGTCTTATCCCTCGGGCACGGAGGTGATACGGAGCCTAGATCCTAGATACTAGGTGCCAGGCCAGCTTTATCTCTTATTTGTGACCCCGTAGATTCTTGAAGCCGTCGACCCGCCGCCACCCTCTTTCCCACCCTGCCTCTCGTTCATCACCCCTTTTACCCTCTTGCCGCTCTCTCTCCCGATTTAACCCATGCTGGGTGCGCCACTATCCCCTTCTTCCCGCTTCTTTCGTCGTTGTCGCCGTTTGTTCTCTCCTCGGTCCAGTTTCTTCGGACGCGTTACCCGCTGCCAAAGAGTCTCTCTCTCTCTCTCTCTCTCTCTCCTCTCTCGTTCGAGTGTGTACGCGGCGACCGAGGGACAAGCCGCTTCTTTACACCCGGTACGTTTCGCCGAGTGACTCGGATCTCCCTACCGGCGATGCGAGTAGACAGGTAGCTGTTAGCTTATGTAGATTAAATTGTTTCGAAGAAGCCCGACTGCTGTTTATTCATCGCGAAACGACGGTGCTCGAGATAAACGGAACGACCTGGGGACTGAGAGCGCGTCACCGCCGCCGCGCCGCAGCCGCCGCTACCGCAGTCTCTTTTCTTGGGCCGGCGCTCTCTCGAAACACTGAGAGAATCCTCGACGATGCCGCGCACAGCATCGTCGGGGAAAGTGGAGACAGGGGAGGCCGCGATGCAATCCCGAGGGTCCGCATAATGCTACGTACGCGTGCACCGCGCTTCCGTAAGAGTATCTAGCGCGCTTGGCCGACTTTGGATTATCGATTGCGATTTGCTATTTGTTCGTTCGTTCGCTCGTTCGGTCGCGCGGCGGCGGCGAGTGCTCCAAACAATCCACGAAATGGATCTCATATTACATTACACATTTACATTTTGCAATCGGCCGAAAGCACTGTCGTCGTAAGGACGTATTCTCGCGATAGCGTAATTCGTAAAATATGCTCGCCTTTCTTTGCAGCTTTTTCATCCGGGTGTTATTAGCGGCGCGGGGGGTGATAAAGCCCGAGCGCTTGTTTCTGGATGAATGGTGAGAATTACAAAGGAGGACGGCATTGAACGTAGAGAGCGGAAGTGTAATGCATATTTCGCGCAAAAAAGACGCAGAACCGGTTTAATGAATACGTGAACTGTTGCGACGTACCAGATACGACGAAACAAAGTAGCGAATCTGAATGGTACATCGCGTGCCTCTTTTCAGATGCAGCTTCGTGTGTTTTAGTCTGGCAGCATTCTCGGCATTTGACTTTTCTCGAGCTAATTTCCGCGATACACGATGCCGTTGTTTAAACCACCGTATTGTACCGTATATTGCGCTTTTTCTTCTTCTATATCCCTCTTTGAGGTTTCCTCCACTATCGCGAGTGAGTTACAAGTTTGGATAGTAGCGATTGAAAACACGTTCGAGACGCACATAAGGTCGGTGCGTGTTATCTAGGCGAACGAGGAAACGTCCCTCTCTTCCCCCCCCCTCTCTCTCTCTCTCTCTCTCTCTCTCTCTCTCCTCTCTATGTACCCGCGACAAATTTACCTTCTTTGATGTACCGGTTCGCAAGCGACACGAGATTGAGCCGAAGGACGAACGACTCGGTGGCTTCTTTGCGCACACGGCGCAATCCCTTTTCGTTCGTTTCGGGCAGCATGAATGCGGCTCGAGACCGCAGCGCGTGTGAGCGCGGCCGACCGAGAGGGCAATTAATTTCGGTCGTGGCTCTTCTAAATTGCGACGATATTAAAGCCGTGGCGCAACGAAGGTTGCGCGTAGCGGCATCAGCCGCTAAAGGACGCCACTTTTACGGCGTGCATGTTTCATCATCATGAATTGAACGCCGCGGGATTCTGTATCGGTGCGTGGTAGCGAGCGTAGCGAGCGAGTGAATCTCGCTCTCGTCAAGGTGCATCCAATGGGGGGTGGCATGCGCCACGACGAAACTCTGCACGCGACGTCAGTCTGTCGGATTAAAATATCGTAAAAGAGGGTTTTTACGCGCGCCGCGCGAAAATACACCCCCACCCATAGACACACGCGTGCATGTACCTTTTTTTAAGTAAAACGAGTGCGTAGGCGTCGCGCGCCTTGTGCGTGTCCCCGAGGGGATTAAAGCGGCCAAAAGATGCGCGCACGCCTGCGAGCTGAGCCGAGAAAGAGAGGAGAAGGAGGAATTGGGTTGCGTGTTGAGTGGCTAACGAGAGCGTCCGGCGGAATAAGAGCAGCAAGGCGGCGGCGGGACGCACATGCGAGATGGAGCACGACTTCCGTGCTGCTCTCACAATCAGTCGAGGAGCAGCGACGCGTAGAATACGCTCCGTTATGCTTGACGACGCACCACGACGATCGCGCGCGCTCGTCGCGTGAAAATTATATAATCGTCGGCGGTGGCTTCCTCGAATCGCGGGCGAAAAGAGAACGGTAGCGCGCGGCGCGTCACGCTACGTTGATCTTTTTGGCGAACCTCACCTGTCCTTTCTATTAGATCGCCAGTTAATCGGTCGTTTATTCCCGAGAGCACCTGAGCAAGGCTAATCGACGCCTCAATTACGCCAACTCCCATTTCCACGTGGACGGTGCGCGTTCACGTGCGCAAAAACGTCGTATCGAGCAGAGTTAAGCGCGGCCCGCGCGTCACGAATCGGTACATACGCGAGACACGTTCGCGTCGGGCGGTTGTTCGGCGAAAGTCGTTAGTCTTCCGCAGACATCCGCGCGTCCGGCGCGGCGGGCCCACCGGCCGCGTTCTCCCCGAGGAATTCATCTTGTCCCTTGAATCTTTGATCTTGATAAATGTACACCGCGCGCCGGACAATTTTTGTTTGGCCGTCCTTCCGAATCACGCTCGAGCGACACAGCACCGTGAGTGTTATTCGCCACGACGAATCGGCACTGCTCGAATGATCGTAACGGCTTTTCGGCGACGTAATGACCGTGTACGTGAACGCTCGTAACGGATTAATAATGGCGGGATATTGCGTATATTTCTCGCGTCCGTCACTATATATCGCCGTGCCCGCCGCGCCGCGCCGGCCCGCCGGCACGAAATACGCGCCGACACGTTTCTAACGTCCCGGCTCGGACCTCGCACCCGAAAGAGAAATAGAGACGCGTAATTCCGGTAGTCGCGCGTAGAACGCGGAGGAGCTCTCGTTTCGCCGACAATGCAGCAATTTGCGGCAAGTTATTGCTCTTAATGCGTCGCCGTTTTCATCTAATTGCCCCCAGCATGCCACGAGCATCACCGTATCCTTAGCGCAATTAGTTGCATACCCACGGCTCACTCTTCCGTGTCTTAATATCAGTGCGACGGACGCACATTCGCCGTGCAGCTAAAATTCCTTTAAACGAGTTCTTCTAATAATTTTCTGCTCGGGAACCGGCCACTTCCGAGTGAAGCAGATGCTTCCCGGACAACGACGACGACGACGACGTCAAGGATGACGACGGTAGCAGTAGTAGTAGTAGTAGTAGTAGTAGTACGTAATATCGCTACGTTCGTCGCAAGAGAGCGATATTTAATTCTCAGACGCGTGGCACCCTCGGAACTCGAGCGTATAATTAGAAACGTCGTCTAATATAATTAATTTTTCGTTGTTTCGGTATCTCGTCGCGCGCTCCACTTGTTTTCTAGTTCATTCCACTCTCTTGTCGCTTCGCCTTCTTTCGCCCTGCTTCTTCTTCGTGGGTCGCACCCTTCGCCTCTTGGCCTCTCGCCGAGAACTCGTCTCTTTCTTCGGTCCGCGCGACGATCGTTCTTGCCTTAGAAACCTCGAGATCGTGCGAGGCTCGTCGTTAAAATTACGATCATTTCCGTGATTACCGCTGCCTTTCGCGGAACCTCCTCGCTCTCCTCGACGTTCCGCCATGGAGCAACGCCGTGTCTCGGCGTGAAAGCGCCAGAAATGAATACGCCACTGGAATAAAGGGACGGGCCCCTTCATTTCCCCGGCGCTTGTTCTCCGGCATGCGGCATTAATTTTTTTTTCTCCCACTGCCGCGAGCGCTACTTATTTCTGTTCCGTAATTAGCAAACCAAGCTACGGCATTTGCGTAGAACGTCTAGATGCGCGTAATTACGGCGCTGCCTATATAATTTGTCGATTATGTCGTGCTGTGTGTGTCCACTTATTACTTCTCTTACCAGGCGAAGATACAGGAGCTCGATTTTACCAGGCATCGCTCTATTTACCCGGATAGACTTTGCCTTTTTTTTTTCCTTAACTGACGCGGTTTAGCGTTTCAGAGCACGCGGACAGCGAGAGACAAGAGAGAGAGAGAGAGAGAGAGAGAGAGGGATTCCGATTAAGTCGATGTTCGAAAAGCGTGTCTCCATAACGCGGCACGTAGAGAGCGAGGCTTAATCTAGGCGTCGCGCTGTCGCGATTCGGTAAATGCAAATGTCGAGGCCTCTCCTGCCGAGTCCTGCCGAATTTTGCCAAACGTGCTCCATGCTTAAATGCAACGATTTCGCGTGGCACCTTTGCACCACACGTGAGCACCGCCGTTTGCTAACCCCTTCATTTGGCTATCTTTCGGAAAAAATCTGCATCCCCCTCGGTGACCTCTGTACTTGCCACCGCGTAGCTACACAAGAAATCGGTTGGCTGCGCGCATCTGGTTACGTTTGCACGTAATAGCCAGGTGATACCACTTCCATTAGAGCGAAACGTGTATCCTCCTGGATATTTTTCCTGGTGTCGGCAGCGAGCCAAAAAATTCGCTATAACAACACGCATCGCGAAATATGCTGTCGCGCGTATAACCACACCACACCGCCATACAAATAAATCCTAATGTTCCCATTTTCTTCCCCGCGTGAGCCGGCTTTTACGGACGACGGAGATACGCGCGCAAATGAAAGCGCGGAACACTGCTCGATATGTGATAAAAGCTATGAAAAACTTGGAAAATCGGCACACAGTGCTGCGAATTACTTCAACTAATCATTATTTGCACCCGCAGCGGACAGCGTTGAGCGGTCGCGAGCCTCGCGCGAACTTTGGTCCACGAATAACGATTACTTAACGGCGATGTCATTCACTTGGCGCGAAATGGCAGACCTATTCGCGATAATGAACGTTTCATCGTCGATACATCACGGGCTTTATTTCGAGCGACGGGTGTGTATTTATTTCGAACGCGGGTCCGGTGCGCAGGTGCGAATCACCGTCGCCTCTTAATATCGGGTTACGGCGAGATTTTTAGAAGAGTTAATGGCATCGTTTGTCGGCGTGTATCCGCGGCGGACTGTGTCCACTGTGCCGAATGACGAATGGATTCGAGCTGGGGGGGGACGAAGCGCGAAAGAGACGAGCGTCTCTCTCGCCGCACGAGAGAATAGCGCTTGATGTCTTAAGCTGCACGTAAGTCGTAATCACGTTCGTCGACGGCGGGCCACGCGGCGCTGCGGATAACGGAAAGCGCACCTTTGTTCTCGCTTCGTGGTCGTGACCGGCCACGATGAAAGTCGATAACGGTGAAAAATCTCACGGAGGCTAGACGCGTTTAACACGCTAATAAATAACATTGTCCGCGGTGATAAGTCGCTGCGAGACGAGGAGGGACGCTCCGGAGTTTCTCTCGCGGCGACGTTTGTCCTCCTCCTCCTCCTCCTCCTCCGCGCGAGCAAGCCGTGCTCGACTCTCATTCAATTTGCGAGCGTAATGAGCGATACTCCGGCCTGCGTCGCGCTACGCAGTCTCCGCTGGGGGGCCCCCCGAGTCGAGCATTCATCGGATTCATGTTAACCGCGGTTGCGTTTCGGCCAGCCGACTCTCTCGTCGACGCCTATGAATGGAGCTTTTTTTTTTTCGTCTATCCCGACGCGCTTTGCATGCGCGTCTGCATGCATTGAGCGCGCGTGTTACAGCCGACGGCAGGACGAGCTTCCATCGGCGAAGGGCTCGTGAGAGAGGATTATTACACGATGGAAGGGCGAACTCGCGTGCGAGACCAGCGCGCACCAGCTCGACGCCGAAGCAGATCGACGCGCAGTAGCGACGTCGAAAACGAGCGTCATTGAGACGTGCGAATGTGTATCGTTGTCGAGACTTGGAGCTGGCTGCGGAATTCATTTAAACTCAGCCCGACTCGTTTAGGCACAATGTAGACGCGTTTGTTTAAGCGTGCACGCGCGCGCGCGCCCGCCCGCCCGCGCGATTCCATTTACAGATTTCTATGATTTCTGTCGACGTTGAGCGCGCTCGGAGGTGGTGGATGGGGATCGAACAATGCTTTATTCACCAAGTCTTGCGCATTCGTGGGGGGAGAATGGGGTGCGGGCGGGAGCGGGGAAGGGGCGAAAGCGCTGAAACGGCGCGACGAAAACTGGGAACAAACGGTGCATTCTGGAAGACAGACACTTTTCACGTTCACACATTCAGCCGCGAGGCTCCTTTGTTTTAGGTAATGTAGTGTGTTCGTCACCGCAGGATTCAGTGTTCCGACGGTATATGGCTGGAAAAAAAGCTAAAAAAAGAAAAGACAGAAGAAGGGAAGGGGCGGGAGGGGCGGAGGGGGGGGAGGGGAGAGGAAGGAAAGAGAGGAAAGAGAAACCCTGCGGTTCCGGCTAAATTTCGCGCTTTCTCAAGTCGTCATCGAGGCGAGACTCGCGCAAGAAGCAGCACTCGAGCGTGTGATTATTCCGCAGTTAGCCACCGCGTGTTAGAGACTGCCTCTATGACGTTAAAGCTCGACCTCTCCGTCTCACTGACAACGTGATTAATCATCGGGATTATTAGACAGAATAGAGGAAGGGTCGACATTCTTATTAGCGTGTTAAGGAGGACGGATTATCCACACGCCACCAAGTGTGGGGATTCTATCACGGACAAACTGTTAACGAGTAAAAATGATGGTAAGAGAGGGGTCGGGCGACTTTGGCACGGTTCGCTGGATCGTCTGATGGAATCACTCGAATTACGCAAATATGCAAGGGCGAGCGAACGTCGCGGGGTTATACGACTAATACAATCACGTTGATTATTCCAATTTCGTCGCCGGGGATGCTTGTCGTAATCCTGTAAATTCGCACCTAATGAGATTTTAATGGCCACGACGTGTAAGACAATTGGCCCGCGCGGCTTTACGCGTGAGGTAATTTCAACATAATTATCCGCGACTAAAAAGCTGCGTTTATTTAACCTTACCGTTAATGCATCATACGTGGAGCAAGAGGAAAGAAGAGAGAGAGAGAGAGAGAGAGAAAGTTTGATTTGTCGTTGTCTCTCCCTCGCAGTTCCTCCGGATCGATACCGACAATCCGAACGTGCGTATTGCGTGCGAGTACGCGCGCGTGTGCTGGATACGTTCGCCTTATTTGCAATTAACGACGTGAACGTCACTCAAAGTATACCACTGGAATTAACTGTTACGCGCCGCTGTGTTATACCGACAAGAGAGTGCATTTGTTCGGCATCCATCAAAGGGAACTAAAGCCCCTGCAAGCCCCGGCGTTTTCGGAGGACACGGCGGACTCGAATCTCCGACGTTAAACAGACGTGCAGTTCTCGGGGAGAGATCGATGTGGGTTTAATCGTGGCATTCTGTCCGCGGTTCCGGGCGTCCCTCCTGTACCTCCTCGTCTTCTGCTGTTCAATCGAGACTGATGGGAGCGGGGAGGGTCTCCTTGCTTTCGAAATAGCGCACGTGCGCCCGCGGAAAAGTCACGTTCGATCGCGCAGCCGGTGAAACGGGCAAAGTTCAGTCGCGATAGCGCATCGGCGCTGCGGGCCGGGCGCACGAGATGAGCTTTTACGCTTTCGCGCGATTTAAAGAGATACATCCATTGTGAATTATGCCTCGCTTCCCTGTACGATGACGAGCGTCTCGCATCCAGTATTTACGGCCATTGTCTTCGTACGTTGCTCGGGGCTAGAGCGGCGCTCGGCACGGGCGCATCGTGATCGTTATTGAGGCGCGTGGGTTGTCCTCTTCATCCTCATCCACCTCTTCCTCCTCCTCTTCCTCCTCCTCCTCCTCCTCCTTCTCCTCCTCCTTCTCCTCCTGCTCCTCCTTCTCCTCCTGTTCTTCCTTCTCCTCCTCTTCCTCCTCCTCCTCCTTCTCTTCCTCCCGCTTCCCTTTCTCCTTCTTCTCCTCTTGCTCTTCATTCACCTCCTCTTCTCTCGCGTCCTCCTCCTGTTCCGCACGCCCGACGACCGGCGGGGCATACGATATTTCAGACGCGCATTCCGCGTGTACGTAGTCGCGACGTATGCATCGCGTCACGTTGCACACATATTCGCGTTCACGACTCGCCGGAGTGCCACGCGCGCGCGCGCGCGCGCAAATCTCCTTTTCGCATCGCGACTCACCCCTCGTCGCATTCTCTTTGTAGCTGCTCGCTGCTCTCGGACCGAGTAAGCGCACGTAAATCGCGAAATTATCAATTTAAAGGTCGTCGCGCGCTCTCGTAAGTGTGCGAGTTTTGCCGGCGCACGCTCGCGTCGCCGGTCGCGAGGTTGTTGGCCAATTAAGGTCGCGACGAGTTATTAGCGACGAATTTATGCCTGACGGGGAGACTTCGGCACCGAGCGCGATCGATGTCGTCCGGCCGCTGTTAACGAGAGAGATCCGCGTGGCTCTTATAAAAGTTATAATACGCGCGGGCGCGTCTCAACGCGTCTTTCGTGCAGGGTCTCGATTAAAGCCACTTGTTAGCGGACATTCTCAGAGTAATGCGAGGCAACGGTGCACGCGCGGCGAGTGCATTGAGCTGGCCTCTCGTGCAACACAGCACGCGCTGCGCTCGGGCTACACACACACACACACACACACTCGTACACGTGCGATCCTTACACGACGATGGAGAATACAACTCGCGCGCGCGCGCGCGCGGCGCATACAGTTATAATTGCCGCGATTCCGAAAGGTGCACGGTTGCGACTCCGTCTACGATTACCCATTGCCCGGATGAGTATCTCGGATCACGGCGAGCGACGGTTGGATAAATTATGAAAGCGCACGGAAAGAAACATTTCAGTTTGCGCGACTGAATATAAATTTCGTCTGATATTCGCAGACAGCAGGAAGGAAATTCTGTTACATCAACGGAGTAGTTTTTTCCATTCAGTCGCGCCGGATCTCTGCCTCTATTTCTCTCCGTCCGCGTGCACGCGTCCCGGCGTTTTTTCTAGCTGCGGCCGTCGTACATCGTCTTGCACATTACAACGCCATAACGCGGATACACGCTGATATAAATCAAAATTCTTGATCGGAAGATTCACGGTTGTCGAGAGCACGGACGAGCAGCGGAAAAAAAGGGAAGACCGCGTCGAGGACTCTTGCGAGGACGTCGACGAGAGAAGGCAAACAGCGAAATCAGGAGCGCTGCAAACGCGAACGCGAACGCAACGAACGAACAGACGAATAGATCTTTCGTGGCAGTGTGTCATCTTTACGTATTTTTAATTTCTTCCGGTCGGCAGGGTCCGTGCCGTGTGTATAACTTTTCCTCTTGTTCAACGTGATTTCAATCACCGTCGGCATTACGCTTAACGCATACGATTCGATGGAGAATCGCGGATGCTGAGACACGAGCAGAGCAACTGCTGTTACGACAGACGCGCGCAATTTCATTCTCACGATAATCACGAGATTCCCTCGATTTTCTCCCGTACAATGACTTTTTATCGAGCGTCCGTAATCTTTAGTGGAAACAAAACCATTCTTCGCCGAGATTTATCGGACCCGTCTCAGCAGCGGAGTAACGGGGCGCTCGCTCGGGCCGCGCACTCGTGCCGTGCGCACGTAGATAACTTTCTCCGGCGTGATAAGCCGTAAGGTATAAATCTGAATTGTTTTTATAATTCCCGCGGCGCGAGATGAGGTATCGAGATAACGGGGATTCTAACGAAGTCTGTAATTTGCGGACCGCCAACGCCGCGATGACCGCGTGGCCGTGCGCACGTTAGCGAGTCGCGATGTATCGTGATTTAAACCAATCGGCGCCTGATGGATACGGGAGGGGAAAAAATGCACAGCCTCGTTGTGGCGCGTTTATTATTGGGCGATTGTTGCGTTAACCGCGCGGACTTTGAGCCAGTTTCATTTTGTACGAGCTATTTAGAGGAGTCCCGTCTGTGCCTCGGGCGATTCGTTTGCGCACAAAGCGAAACAGCGGTGTGTTAAAGCTAAACCAGTTTAAATCTCGGACGGAATAAAAGGATTAACCGTGATAAACGAGTGACAAAATATTACGTCTGAATAATCATAATGAGGAAGGAAAGTCGAAATTTACGATATGATAACCGAATATACGTATGAATATGCATTTATCTTTCTTTTTTTTTTTTTTTCATCGCGTAAACGATATGAATGTAAAAGCAACATAAATGCGCACGAGTCGTTCGATAGTTTATAAATATGTATGGCCCCAAAGATATCACCGCGCTATAAATATACAGCTCCAATAGACGGTTACGTCTACTAGCACGATATTTCCGATGATTTATATCCGGTGAAACGTAATTGGACATTGCCGTGCAGAGTGCTTCCTACTCTCCGCTGAGCGCGCGATGCTTAAAGCCGATAAAGATCGCCTGCGATAATATTTCGTATTATTTAACATACTCGAACAGTTACGTTATCGGCATTATTATCGGCATTCGCGGGGCAGTGATAGAATTGCAAAAATGCACTGAAGTCTTTCATCGCGAAATCCCTGATGATTTTTCATCCAGAGCCAGTTATTACGCACCGACTTATTACGCACATTCATCCTCGTCTGACGAACGACGAAAAATCCCAAACGAATAATCGTTTCAATTTCTGACAACGAAATTTCAAATATGCTCTCCGCTCCTCCATACATACGTTCCGTATTGGAATCACATATTTCGCCGCAACGTTCTATTAAAATTATCAACTCGGCCAGTAACATGCGGATGCATTGACCGACCGTTCTATTAAGTTCTTTACATCATGATGACGTTAGTTTGAAAGCGGACGTTCGCTGAATGAGCTCGTTTTAGTAAAGCGGTCATATCGAAAGAGAACGAGAGGGGGTAGGGGAAGAAAGACAGGCAGACAGACAGACAGACAGACAGACAGATAGAGAGAGAGAAAGAGAGAGAGAGAGAGGGGGGAGAGAGAGAGAGAGAGGGGGGGGGAGAGAGAGAGAGAGAGAGAGAGAGAGAGGAACAGAACGTACCTGTGCGACGCGTGCTTGTTCGCGGGCAAGCTTCTCTCGTCGCCATGTTACCCTGTTCCCGATACTTTCCTGACGTGTACGAGGGCCAACAAGGAACGAAGGAGATACGATTTGGCGCGAGCCGTTCGCGCGATGCTTTTTAAAGCGTGGCAATATGCGCCGGCGACAACAACTGTCAGTGATATTGAGTTTACCTGCGAACGCGCGTATCGCACGCTTCGGGAAGTATCGGTGAATATATTGGACGCGTGCAAGTTTTAACGTATGCGCGTCGGCGCAAGTATAATAGCATAATAGCATTGTGCCGCGATGTGGCTCGTCAGAAAACGCCCAACTTCCGCTTCTTCCTCCATCCATCTCTCCACCCTACCTCCGGCTACCTGCCTGTTGTTTTCTCTCCCTCCTTCCGTCGTTCCTTGGTCCCGTTTCAATACGGACGGATGAATCGGGTTCATTCGCTTCGGCGCCACCAGACGACTGCATATAAATCGAAACATCGGCACGGAATGCCGGAATAACTCCGTGTGGCAGTGACACCGCATGTATGCAGACGTTGCATGAAAGTTGTGGCATTACCGTTATTAGCCGCTGGTAGCTTCTCGGCTTAGCGAAGCTTATTATACGTAACGCGATGTCATTGAAAGACCAGTCTTGCGATTTTCGTCGACTCTCGAATTTGAAGAACGGGAGCGCTTCCTGAACGAAAAACAATGCCGCTCCCCGTGATATTGATGTTATCCATTTCGCGCTTCTTCATACACACGTCACACGGTAATAATCTCAATTTCATCGCTGCACAAGACACGGCATCGTTCCATTGACCATATCACAAATTCATGGATTTCCAAAGTACAAGAGTAAACTCGGTATACCGGTAGATGAGGTACTGGCACTTTAGGGAATAAGCTAGTGCTCCAATGTCTCAATTGCGAATTACAGAACTCTAAAGTAGGAGAGTAAACTCGGTATAACGCCATTACCTTACCTGCCGATCCGGCTGTAAGCCTAGAATTTGCTTTTCGGAAGTTGGGCTACTCTAATTCGCTAACGTATTGTCGCGACGGCGTGAATTATCTTGTTAATAATGTGATTCGCGACGCGATATCAAAATACGATGTTTATGATTCGAGCATCGTTTAAATGCAGATAAAAATTCAGTTTTGCGAGATAAATGATGAGATGATAAAGCCTGCATGCATAAATTTATTATCAATTATATGTAAGCGAGGTATTCATTTTTAATGTAAACGTTACGTTGTTATATGCATATTTTCATACAGTCGTAGCGGAAACATTATTAAAGCAATATACTCACTCCGGTGCACTTGTAAAATTTGTTCATATATTAATCACATATAATTTCCGACATATTAAAGTCAATAATAAATAATTACATATATACAATCAGCTGTTCACGTCAGCGTGATACGTTATTAGATATCGGTACATATTTTAAATAAATAATTTACAACTTATAATAATTTGATCTATCTTACATAGAGTTGCGACATTGGCAAGATACATATCGCATGTGGAATTCTATTATTATACAAAAGACATTTATCTCATTCTGAGTCCCATTTCGTCAATTTATTGCAATTATCAAGAGTATGAATAAGATATATAAAATTAGCACTTAATGTAGCGTCACGTGTTCAAAAAAGCTAAACTGAAATAATTAATGTGTTGACATAGAAATATATATATGTACTCTGTTACATATAATAAAAGCAATTCTTCCATTTTATGTAAAATACATTAAGCGAATGTAATTAGTTACGAAATGGTGTATTTTCACCACGACGAATAATCAAACAGTAATTGAAGAAATATTAAAGGATGGCATCGACAATATTCATACAATGCAAATGCAGGATATGTAATACGGAATAATCATTCACAATATCATTAATTTTTTTTTAATTGAATATTGTCGTAAATTAAATATATACATATGTATATATTAAATTTCCCTCTCGCGCGGTATCTTTTCAACGTTATCATATCTAATTTCTCGATTTTGCTACAGTCTCAGTTAGAGCACTGCTTCTTATCTTGCCTCTGCTGTCGCGGATGCTGCGGCATCTGCTTTCGCACTTGCTTTTGTCTCATTATCGTCATCTTTCGAGCTGGATGCGGAAGACATGGCGCTGGCAGCGGCTTCGGATTTACTTTCGGCCGCGTTTTTACTTTCAGATTTCGCCGATGCGTCAGCGTTCGCACTAGCTGAAGCCTCCGATGAACTCTTTTCAGATTTATCCTCGTCTTCAGATTTCGCCGATGCCTCAGCGTTCGCACTAGCTGAAGCCTCCGATGAACCCTTTTTGGATTTATCCTTGTCTTCAGATTTCGCCGATGCCTCAGCGCTCGCACTAGCTGAAGCCTCCGATGAACCCTTTTCGGATTTATCCTTGTCTTCAGATTTCGCCGATGCCTCAGCGTTCGCACTAGCTGAAGCCTTTGATGAACCCTCTTTGGATTTATCCTTGCCTTTGGATTTCGCCGATGCCTCAGCGTTTGCACTAGCTGAAGCCTTCGATGAACTCTTTTCGGACTTATCTTTGTCTTCGGATTTCGCCGATGCCTCAGCATTTGCGCTAGCTGACGCACTCGCCGAATCTTTCGCAGATCCATCACTTTCCGAATCTGCTGATGCGTTTGCGCTTGCATCTGCTGTCGCACTTGATTTCCTTTTATCTTCACCTTTCGTTCCTGAATCTTTTGATTTGTCATCATCCGAATTGCCGTCGTCTCCTTTATCACCCGATTTCTGATCCTTTTCATCTGATTTCGTAGAAGCGCTAGCATTCGCATCTGCCGATGCACTGGCATTGCTCTCTTTCCCTTTACCTTTGTCCTTTGACTTCGCTGTAGCGTCTGCCTGGGCATTTGCCGACGACTCAGACTGTTCCTTGTCATCGTCATCCTTCTCCGATTTTTCATTTTTGTCGTCTTTATCGTCATCATCAGAAGATTTTTTCTTACCGCCCGATGTTGCTTCTGCTACCACATTTGCAGCAGCTGTCGCAATAGAAGTTCCTTTCCCTTTACCATTAGCAGCACCAGCAGAGGCTGCGTTTGCTACTGCTTCACTTTTGCTTAACAAAACGCTACTCCCGCTAGAAATGATACTATTAGCATTAGACTTGGCACTGCTTATCGCTCCATTTAAAGCTTTAGATCCTTTTGATTTAGAACTTCCTGATCCAGAATTAGAACTTTTCGATCCTCCTCCTGATTCTGAACCTCCTGATCCAGAGCCTCCAGATTTGGAATTACTTTTTCCGGAGCCTCTTCTTTTGCCCTTTCCATTACCTCCTTTACCTTTTCCGTCACCTTTTCCCTCGCCATTTCCTGCTCCTTCGCCACTTCCTACTCCGCCACCACTTCCTGTTCCGTCACCACCTCCTGCTCCTCCCCCATCTCCTGCTCCCGCGCCACTTCCTGCTCCTTCGCCACTTCCTGTTCCGCTGCCACTTCCTTTTCCGTCGCCATGTCCTGCTCCGCCACCATTTCCTGCTCCGCCACCATTTCCTGCTCCTCCGCCACTTCCTGTTCCGCTGCCACTTCCTGCTCCGCCACCATATCCTGTTCCTCCGCCACTTCCTGTTCCGCTGCCACTTCCTTTTCCGTCGCCATTTCCTGCTCCTCCGCCACTTCCCTTTCCGTCGCCATTTCCTCCTCCGCCGCCATTTCCTGCTCCTCCGCCACTTCCTGTTCCGCTGCCACTTCCTGTTCCCCCGCCATATCCTGTTCCTCTGCCACTTCCTTTTCCGTCGCCATTTCCTCCTCCGCCACCATTTCCTGCTCCTCCGCCACTTCCTGCTCCGCCGCCATATCCTGTTCCTCCGCCACTTCCTGTTCCTCCGCCACTTCCTGTTCCGCCGCCATTTCCCGCTCCGCCGCCATTTCCTGCTCCGCCGCCATTTCCTGCTCCGCCGCCATTTCCTGCTCCGCCGCCATTTCCTGTTCCTTTGCCACTTCCTGCTCCGCCGCCATATCCTGTTCCTCCGCCATTTCCTGTTCCGCTGCCACTTCCTGCTCCTCCGCCACTTCCTGTTCCGCCGCCATTTCCTGCTCCGCCGCCATTTCCTGTTCCTTTGCCACTTCCTGCTCCGCCGCCATATCCTGTTCCTCCGCCACTTCCTGTTCCGCCGCCACTTCCTGCTCCTCCGCCACCTCCTGCTCCTCCGCCACCTCCTACTCCTCCGCCACCTCCTGCTCCCCTTCCTGTTTCTTTGCCACTTCCTGCTCCTCCGCCACCTCCTGCTCCTCCGCCACCTCCTACTCCTCCGCCACCTCCTGCTCCTCCGCCACCTCCTACTCCTCCGCCACCTCCTGCTCCTCCGCCACCTCCTACTCCTCCGCCACCTCCTGCTCCTCCGCCACCTCCTACTCCTCCGCCACCTCCTGCTCCGCCGCCATTTCCTGCACCTTTGCCACCTGCAATTTCAAGAAAATATCAAATATTATCGAATAACGTGTACCATATCAATATGTCATTGATGCATCATAAGACATTTCTTTCTTACCGTTATAGCAACCGCTTGATTTTTTACCATGGCCCAAAATATTTATATCTAGCTACAACGGATGATAAAAAGTATTAATTATTAACTTTTAGCGTATAATTTTCGTGACTAGTTGAAGTGAGATGACATTTCACCATTTCACTGATACGAGTAACATGTTTCAAGTCATTGCGTTAATTTCATTGCACAAGATAATGAAGGGAAATATTTAAACATACCAGTGGCTTATTGCCACCAAATATATTTCCTAAATTGTGCAAGCCGCCTAAAATATGATTGAGACCGCCGGGAAAGGCCACTGCCAGCGGTACAGCAACCGCCAGCAGAATAACAACAATCTTCATGTTTCGTGGAATACTGACGGTTGCAAAAAATAATTCGCCCATTTTATACTCTATGTCGCAATTGTGAAAACACAAGTCGGTCATATTTCCGTCATTTTGCGAAATTTGTTTCTCTTGAAAATGTTATCGATTATGTCGCACTTCGACAGACATTTATTACTACAGATGCCTCAGTCGCATCGCGTACAAAAACATTCTCTCAAAACTTTACACGTAAATAAGCGAGTATATAAGATACAGGAGGTTGATTGAGAGGAATATTCCTTGCCGTTGATCGATTTCCAAATGTAGACAGATTTATAGCTTTGTACTTTATTATTGTTACGCTATTACGAACATTTTGTCGTGTAACAAATTATATTTTTATCCGGAAATTAAGAGGAACCTGCGTCAAACTTTGCATAAGCAAACTTGACACTTGCTTCTATAACTTTTAATGAAAATCATTCATAGTGAATCACACACCTACCCTCTGGTAGGTGAAACATAAAATGTACGATAATAAAATACTAACTGTTTGGCCACTTAAATTTGTTTACATTGCTTAATTGATTCCATGCTTCAATAATAATAAACAAGAATTCCAAACCATAAATATCAGCGATAAAGAAAACTGTTGCGATGTGTATTTTTCTTATCGAGTAAAAAGCATTTTTTCATTTCAATGTTTCTGCACATGGTAAGAGAGGAAGTATTCTTTAAGCTGACAAACTTCAAAGAAAGGACAAGAAAATACACAATGTAACAACATCACTGATATTTATTATATATTATTCAAATATTTCTTTCAAAAATTACTTTTGAGACAAACAATAACGAAGGAAAAACCAACAGTCAATCTCTCTTTCAAAAGAACGTCTTGGTAGAGGAAACACGCGCTTCAGCCACGCGAGAGGCCCCATTAAATTTTTTATTATAAAGAAATGAAAGGAAGACGGCCCTGGATTTTGTGCCGGGATATTTATGTAATGAAATATGCCAACGGAGCCCTAACGAGCCATGAAACAGGCTTACCAGCAGTTAACCAAAGTTCATAAACGTTGCCGTATCCTCCCTTAAATTATCCACTGACCGGCATCATTTTATTACTTATCAGCGTCGTTGATTGGCCGCGGGTCGAATTCGGGCCCGTGTAAATCAAGCTGCGTGGCATTGTTACTTCTTGCAATTAAAATTTTATAATTCGCTAAAACAATCGCACACCATTTACCGCTCGCCATAAAATTTTTCGCCGTATACGCGCGTGCACACGTACTCTGGCATTTTGGATCTCGGCCGCTCGCGAAATACCCCTATATTAAGCATCAGCCTTTTGCGAAACAGTCCGCTCCTCAGACGCTTCTAATTAATTTCATCGCGTAGCGTTGCCATGTTCCGCATCGCGACGAGGGGATTTCAAAGTTAGCCGAGCGAAAGTTCATCAGGATACCTTTGTGTTCTGACCCGGATCTATTTGTAGGCAGCGATCCGCGTTCAGAAAAAGAGACGCGCTGGCTGACTCTCACCCTCTCTCTCTCTCTCTCTCGCTCTCTCTCTCTCTCTCTCTCTCTCTCTCTCTCTCTCTCTCTCTCTCTCTCTCTCTCTCTCTCTCTCCCCCCTCGTTCCTTATTTCGCAGACTTGAATCAGATTGAAATGTCAGAACGAACTCGCGAGAGCGACATTACCGTCGTTCGTCGTTGGTAAATTTTGGAGTTTCGCGTGCAAGTGGTCGCGGTGAAAAACGAGGGGGAGTGAGGATGGGAGAGAGGGGAGGGGGGAAATATATACACGCACGGACCGCCGCCAGTTGGAGGCCCCCATCTCGCTTGCGATGTCGCCGATGTCTTAGAATATTAGCAATTTTCTGCCCGGCTGCGCCGGATGAAGCCGCTCGCCTCTTCTCGTTTTTCCTCCTTTTCCCATGTTATACGCTGCTATCTCGCTGCTATAAACGTGTTTCCTGCAGAAAAAAAGGAGCGGCGACTGTTGGCAATACGGTGGATAGAAAAGAAATTTGCGTTTCTGGTGGCGCGTCGCGATGAGAGAGGACGTATGATGTTTACGTGTGACGCAGGAGCGGAGGAGCGTCCTATCGATCATCCGTGGATTCGCGAGAAAAATATGTCGTTGTCTGCTAACGTCTGTAATTCCATGCAAGCGGAACACGCTCCTCCCGTACGAAGCTTATAAAATCGTCGTATCGTTGAAGCGACGAACAATCGCGCTACGTGCTGTCTAATCCGTCATAAATAATACGCGTATCATTCGCGCACTCGTACACATATTACAAGAGCCTCGAGCGTGCAAATATTTTCAGACCGATGCGAGCCGATTCGAGTGGCAGATACAAAGGGTGGCGGATAGAAAGAGTACAATGAAACGGCCGGGGCGCTCGCGGCGATAATTGTATGTTGCACTTCCTACAAATGTAATAATTCAGTTCGCGAAATCTATCGTTCGAATCTTGGGAAGGTACCTTCGCACTTTCCATTCCCGTTCTATTGATGGTCTCGCGTTATGCCAAGCGTTTGCTCGATCCCATGCGAGCTTATCGCGACACGGTATGTCCTATTTCCATTACGCGGCGTTATTAACCGCGCGCGGCAAGCGAAGTGTTACGAGGAATGTTACGGTCCCTTTGATCTCGCGTCGGAAATCATTTCTGTTTGTTAGCGACGCGCGCGCGTCCGTCGCTCGACGGAATATCCATGATCCACATTTGGAATACGCGAAAGGGAAAGATCTCCGGAAGAAGGCCTTGCTGTATATGCCGAATAAATCGAGGGAGAAAAAATAAAAGGACGACGGAAACGGGACAACGTAAAGTCTGAGCGTTATCCGAGGAAGCGTGGGTCTCGGATTCAGTCGAGACGTTTACCTAAATCGTCCTGTATCTGATCCAGTTTCGAATGGCGAATGTAAAGTAGGTGCTCGATTTCCATCGTCTTCGGAACGCGCCTTTCTCTTTCTCTCGCTTCTTCTTCCCCTCTCCACCTCTCTGACTCTCTTTCTTTCCCCGGGAAAGACGGGAAACGGCGTGGGGTCGTCGACATTTGGATATAATTCCTCGCAACAGCATGTGGCAAGGAGGAGGCCTCAATGAGCGATCGATTCGTGAAAATTTAATTACGCGCCGAGAGGCACGGACGGGCATGGCGGATCCTTGAAACTTTCATCAGGCAGCAAAGGATCAATAGTCATTCTCTCGCGTGACCGAGATGAATTTTAGCGAATGCACTTCATTTTATCGCGGCGAACGTAATAACACGGCCAGCTGCAAGCGTGTATTTCCAAGTGCTACGAGTACTCACCGTTTGCAAAGTTTGCTCTGTAAATACACATTCTGTTATGGGATATTGCGAAGTACGTTTAATAACATTTTCCAAACCAGAGACATCACACGCGCAACGCGCAACGCGCGTCGTTGTTTATGGCTGTAATTTAATTAGAAAGTTTAATAACAGCGCGTTAAAGTAATTTCCACATTCTGAAAGAGTAATCGCCGTCGAGCGAGGACGACGATTGAAATTGCGCCGGTGCTCTTTCCGTACGAAAGGAATATATCATATTGGCGTATAAACGCTGAAAAACGGCGGAAGAGTCACGATCTGCGTGTATGTATGTGCGCGGTGTACATCGAGCAGGAACGGCATTAATCATTTTATCGTCGATCTTTGCGAACGTGCGAGAGGTTAGTGTCACTGCCAGTTGCAGAAGTACGTACCTAAATTCTCAATTTACCCGACGACGGGATATATCGTTTGGAAAGTTTCTAGTTAAATGTTTGTTCGCAGAAAGCGATTCCGTCTTTCTCCACGAAGACGCGGCCCCGCTCGCCGTGGCTCGTGTTCGACTATCGCGAATAATTCTATTTGTTTAATTAAGCGTCTGTTACCATCGACTTGGTGAGTTTGTAAGCTTAATAGAACGAAACGCTACGACCGCGCACACACACACACACACACACACACACACACGCAGCGAAACGTTTGTTCGCGCGAATGTACATCGCGCTATAAAAGCGTAATCAAGTGCCGGTATACGTGAGATTTCGGTTCCCCTCGGATTTTCTGTTCCGTAACGCTGATTGAGAAAGTTTCGTCGTCGTGCGTATATTTGGCGATTTAGCAATTACACTCGAAAGACTAGGCCGAGGAACCGTCCTCCGCGGTATCAATTGAGACGCCCGACATTCCGTGCCGTGACACTCAGCCGAGATGTCGAGGGCACATTAGAGGGCACGTGCGTATTCTTGGCGAACGTGTTGCGCGCAGTGGAAGTAATTAAAACTTTCTTGCGTTCGCACTTGGTAACAGGATGGTGCGCGCGCGCGCGCGTTCCGTTGAACGCGTATGCACCCGACGATTTCTATTCCGATTCACCGCCGATTCGTATGCAAAGTAATGCGTTTGAAAACTTCTACGATGCGCCGAGTCCTTTCTTCGAATTAATATTGAAATCACCGCCGAGGTGCCGAGAAAGAAAACAGATTCGCGCTCGCTTTCTCTCTCTCTCTCTCTCTCTCTCTCTCATTTCGGATGCGCATTCGCATGCATTTTCAATTTCGGTGAAAAAACAATCTCGTCGAGGGTGAAGGATGAGGATAGATGGGCGGATGAACGAGTCGGCAGGTTGGCAGGACATATAGCTCGAGTCGATCGCTAGCGCGTGATTAGAGCAAGTCGCGCCGTCGCCGCGAAATATCAAGTGCGATTTCCTCTCGAGGGCGAAGAAGGGGGAGGGAGGAAAAGGAAGAGAGAGGGGAGAAAGAGTGAGAGAGAGCGCCAGCGAAATCACCGCCGAACGCTTTCTTAATTAAAAAGCCATTTATGTACAATGGCTAGAATATAATCACGCATCTATTCTCAAGCGCGACTTTCGAGTCAAGCTCGTCGCGTCGCTTTTACCGCCACGTAAATCACGACGCTCTATTGATCCTCGCGCACAGAGAGTTAATTAATCCGCTCACGGTGGTAACAGCTAATGAATCTCGCGGCAACGGTTGAGCCCTAAGTTTTGCGCGAGACATGCAGAAATATTATATCCCGAGCTCCCGAGAACCCGTGAAAGGGAATCTCCCCCGAACGAGGTCCCGATTCGTCGGCCGAAGATAATAATTAATGTCGTTTATGTCGCGTGAGTTTCGTATCTCACGGCGGTATTCACCCCGACTCATTTATAAGGCAATATCTCGGCACGGGATCGACTCGTTCGTTGCTCGGCGAGCGGCAGAAGTGCACGCTGGTATTATCGGGCGCGCGTATACGCACGCGAGAACACATAATACGCGTCATAAGAACTCTTCGATCGATCATCATTCAAGTGGATGAAATCGCGATTAACGAGCGGTTGCTTCCACTGATAAATGTTGCATACGCCGCGTGTACGTAACCTTATACGCGACAGAGAGAACGGCGCAAGAACGACAAAAAGACCGTACGTACGCGTACTGATTTCGAGTGGCGAGCCGCTTTTACATTCTCGGCTATTCTCGACAAACGCGCAACGCGATCTGACCGCGTTGATATGAAATTACAACGCAGCGTACTGGAAATCAAACAGAATGCGCAACTTTGATTTATACATTTTTTTAGCACAGGAAAGAGAGCCCGCTGAGCGGGGATATCGCTGCTTCAATCGCTCGGGATCGCTTAAATAACGCATCAACCCGTGTAATCCCGTACCCCATGTTCGCAAGCGCATGTTACTTATTTCCAGTATCGCGTAAGATTACTTATCCGGAAACATTCAGCATATCAATTCGTCGTACAAGCATTAAATCGATGCTGCACCCTTCGTCGAATTTAACAATGCACGCTCCGTCCATCAAGAAGAAATAATCCAAGAAAATTGAGTGGTCCTTTCGATCAAACATTAGTGCACTAGTTCCCGATGGGAAACGACTCGCGGTGTTAACTTCCAACACTCGTACCCTGTAGCAGGGTACGTGTAGCACGTAGGGCGCTGCGCGATACATAATGTACGTATACCTACAGCCGACGGTCCTCTTCTCTCTGTCGAGACTCCTGGACCTCTCCGGCGTATTGTCCTCGTGCGCATAGTTCATCGATCATTGTCGCCGCGAGACAATGATTCGGAGAAATTGTTGTTTCCTATGTTGCAGCGTGTAACGAGTGCGGGCGCGACGTCGAGTGTGTACTCTCGAGCAACGACGGGGAATGTCGCGGCAGAGGCGGCGGCGACGGCGGCGGTGGCGGCGGCGGCGGCAGCGATGACAGCCGTTTGCTTGTCCGGATGGGTGCCCTTGATGTTGTCGAGAGTGATCCACGCGCGTTTGGGCATTGCACTCCATTCCGAATGACAATTTTTTACATCCAATTGCTCCCTGCCGCGCGAGCAAAGATGAATCGTATACATTTCATACAGATGTTATATTTCATACAGATATTATATTTCGTATAGATAAAAGTGGACACACGCGTATTTACTGTACGATTGAAATTTTCATTTCGATCGAGGATTCTAATTCCTGATTTCGAACGGATGATTTATTCGCCCGGCGGGGATTTTGGAATAATTTCTCGACAATAGACATTTTCGTGCGTCTTTCATTTGAGAGTAATTATACCGGGGAATTTAGAGAGGCGGTACTTGAAGCTTGAATAGGCCAAAGGATTAAGAGCGATTAATTGATTTGGATTATCAATAACCCATTATTGAGCTGGTCGCAGTATTCATCCATTGTGCCGGTGTTTTCACTCGATTACACTCTGCCTACCCTTTCCGTTTGCTCTGATAGGCTCAATATATATATATATATATTGAGCCTTTCTTCGAAGAAATTTCTCATATACGCGCGTCGCGTCGCGTCGCGCTGCAATCTGCTGATCTGTTTTTTAACGGAAATTCTCGCGCGTGTTGAACCGGCTTGTCAACAAAAGTGTGATTTTGAATATGACACCGAGGCCGAGGTGTCTCTGCGCTTTAATTCCGCGTACGTCGAACAGATCCTGTTATGTCCAATTTCCTGGGTGCGCGCGCGCAAACTAAACACGAGGGCCCTCGATTTAATTATTTGCGCGTTCTCGTGAATTTATCGACAGGTATACACGCGGAAGAGCATTGTGCATATCGAACAGCGGCGTTATAAAGCCCAGATTAAATGCCATAATACAGCCGCACACACAAGCGGCTCTAATAAAATAATATTATAATCAATACTTCGGTCCTCAACACACTTTACAGTTGCTCGTTCACATTGCGCGCACATTGAAATATTTATCTCTTCGCCGTGCGGCGAAGAAACTTTAATGTCGAGCGAACCGCGCTGTTTCTTACCGCCGAAAAGTAGAACGCGTAAGTAAAGTAAAGAATGGCTATCATGTGTTCATATAGAATTACGCGAAACTCACTTTAGCTTAATGAGAGAACACGGGAAATATTTAACGTCTCTTCATCATCACCCCGTGAAAATGTTATTATGAAGCCGCGTGCACCGACGCTTCCAGCAGAGACAACCAAGTGCTTCCATTGGCAAATTTTCTCCCGCCCCTCTTTGTCAGTCCTTGCACGGTCCTGGCGTTGCGGCTAACCTATTTCGACGATCTACAACCTAAAACAATGCCGCCGGTGTTCTGGTCAGCCCCTTGTCGCACGTCGCGCTTGCACGACCTCTTGGCTGCCGAATCCTGTGCACAACCTCGCGTCCCACCCCCGTCCCATCACCGTGTGTACACGAAAGTATGTGTACACGCACACCTGATGCGACCTATATCGGCCCAACATGACTAATTGCCAGCAATAACGGCGACGACTTATCACACGGTCACCCCTAAGTATAATAGCTCCGGGAAGATTTATCAACGGCAGCGCGACTTCGATTATCTAACCATAATTCTTGAGCGGCTCGTTCATTTCGCATGTGTGCTCGCGCTGCATTTGTCACTTTTCGACTGTTCTTCATAACGCACAATCTACGTCGTCCCATCTTAATTGGAATGTGCAAGGCGAATGTCCTAATCAGCGACAGTATAAAAACTCTAATTTGTGACGATTACACCTGTTTTCCACGGTAATGGGAACTGTCGTCGCTATCGTCGACTTATCCTTTCAGCGAGATGCTTTACTGTTGTGTACGAGTACAGTATTATAAAGCAGCAGTTACAAGTAGCGTTTCAACGAAGAATACATTAATTGTACTTTAGAGAGCACATTGCGCCCTCCGTGATTCGTGTTGGTTACAAATTTGAAATTACTTTGCGAGAGAGTTGCGTCTTCTTCTTAAATTGTGTTACTTTCAAGAGCCGTGAGATTCATCCTCGCTGGAATTTCCGAGCTCGACTTTTCTTGAGTCTTTTGTGGAGCACGTGGTTATCGCAGTGCGCAGTGTCAAACAACACACACGAAAATATGTAGCGGCAACTTTGTGCTCGCTTCTCGTCGCGAGATTGTTGCGCGAGGAAAAATGTGGAAAGTACGTGGCAGGACGCTGTTAAAGGTTCGTCCGGCAGATTGCCAGGAGACAGTTTCTGCCCTCGGAGACCATTGCGCCAACTGCGACTTCGTGGACGGAATTTAAAAGAGGGCTCTCGGCCATTATAAGTTTTCCGCTTCTCATCAGACTCAGACACGCGCGCGCGCGCGTTCTATTAATCGCAAAGATAATTATTACGAACGAAAGGTAAGGCCCGACTTACCCGCGGCGAGGTGGGAATGCTAATGACGCGAGCGGGCCTCGAGACTCTGGCTCTGGCGCGTTTCACGGATAGGATGACGGAGAATTTCACTGTTACGCGAGACCTAAATGCATGCGAGAAGTAGAGATACGTGCGGCCAAAGTACACATCTTGCAAACAACGTGACGGCCACGTTACCATTATACATGCCACGATCGCACTTTAATATCCGGTTACAACGCATTGATTACATTCCCGTAATTGGAGATCATAACAAAATGGAAATATTTGCATACGCGAAAGAATCAGACATGCCAAATATTCGGCAGATCGAACAGGCTCGAATAACTTTTTAATTAAACAATTGGAAAAACGCAAGTTAATTGGAGATCCGGCCGTTGCCGAAATTTTCCGCGCACAGCTGTGTTCTGCTCTTCCCTCTACCCATTCCCTTTTTTTCTTCTTTCATTCCTAACCGACCAAGCATCTGTCAGACGCCGACGAAACATTTATACGTACGTCGAATTAAATTGCCAAATTAATAGAACGTCGGTCGGTTGTCCGCTCGCATCGCCAGCGCGACGTATATAATAAAATCGTCCGCCGTTGTATTCGTGAGCACGCGACTACTACCGCATTGTTGTACATAAATTTTGTCACTTTTATTTGTTGTATCCTATTGCGGGAGTTAAGCGCGCCAAGTGCTTCGGAATAGTCATAAAGTTGCCTTTATGCGATGCTTTGAGTGCGCGTACGGTATAGCGGGCATAATAGCGATCCCATTGTTTTCCAGTCGGCTTTAGAGAAATACTGGCCGCGCGCGCACTTGCCCGTTCCAAAGCGAGATCTCGCTCCGGAGAAATACGGTTACGAGGCGAAGCTTTATTATATCGGCAATTATCGGGATGCTTACCGGATTTCGCTCGTGCTCCCGATGTGTATCGATTTCCCGCGGATGTTCCTGCGCTTTATTGCGCCACGTCTTGGATTAATTCAATTGAATTTAGTAACCTCCGGGTCGGAGAATCCTCCTGATTGGATCCGACATGAGCTCGCCTCGCGGTTTCCCCGCGCGATCAATCTTGATCATATATTATTTATGTCGGTGCCATGCGATCAATTGCAATCGCATATCGCGTTTTGCTGCGCGCGAGATCTTTGAGATACAATTTTTCATCGTGCTACAACGCGAGATGTGCGGCGAGGCTGTCTGTTCGAGAGAAGGAAAGTAGAACGTAATAACAGCCATGAAAAACGGACAGGAAAAGGTAGATAGAATTCCCACAGGGAGGACTCCGTAAGCGCTAGTCGTTTATTTCGTTAGGACGACACAGACCTTAATGTCCCGATGATGGCCAGTGCGCGTCGGGAATGTGAGACGCATCCGCGGGATATTCGCAAAATCAATGCTACGGAATTTATCGTTTCGCCATATATCTCAGGCCGATCCTGCGATCGTTCAGTATTTACATCCGCATCACTCGGTCTGTAAAAAGATTTTACGAGCTCACTATAAGAGTCATCAACATCGACGTCGCTCTCTCTCTCTCTCTCTCTCTCTCTCTCTCTCTCTCTCTCTCTCTCTCTTAGAGCCAAGGGTACAGATGACCGTGTTACTTTCGAGTTCACACTTTAGGGTTCTTCAAACCACTCATTGATACATTTCCGTTGGCGATTAATGCCAACTTATGTGCTTTATTACGTCCTTAAGCTTCGTTGCCATCGTGTGTTATTGTTTCGTCATGTCGTATATAACGTGTCTACTGTCAAACACTTTTAGCCGTAAAACACCTTGGTTTCTCGTTACGTCCGTTTCATCCGACTCTTTTCTACATGCACGTACAAACATAGGTACATGCAGACCACTCGCACACGCTCGAGTTTACTTATTGTCGTTAAAGTGCGCCGTGATATTTCACGGGCTAGAGATAACTAGAGCAGTAGTCGCGAGAAAGACATCGCGTTCTACGTCGCCGGCGGCGAAATTGAACCTATTTAATCCGGCGCTAAGGTACGCCCAGTGTAATAGATCTCTTAAGTGGCAGTTATGTCAATTAGGTTAACTCGAGGTGGCTGCTTGTGCAGGATTACTTAAACAGTCATTACAGAGTCGTGGATCTCGGGAGCGCTTCTAATATCCCGGCTTTACGGTGTCTGCGGAGTTAAGGTGGTACTTTGCAAAACTAGACGCGACAAGTAACCGTAAGGCGATCCATCCTCGGCCACAAGGAGCGGCAACTCTTTTAACTTTAGTAGGCGCTCCCATGAGCGAGATTATATACGTCATCGATGCTCCAACACTATTGCGCTGTGGGATATGTACTTCCTACATCCCCTCGCATATTCCGTATTTATTATTTTCATCCCAATCCCGTCCCATTCCAAAGACGTTCCAGCACGGAAGGGTAATTCACTGGAAAGTTAAGAGACACTCGTCTCTCTCTCTCTCTCTCTCTCTCTCTCTCTCTCTCTCTCTCTCTCTCTCTCTCTCTCGTTTTCCCTCTCTCTTGCCGCACAGCACAACAATTGCGAAGACAAATGTGTGTCTTCGGAGAGATGATGCTCAAGTTGCGATGAAGTTGTAAGCGTCTCTGTTCGAGAGACACATTATAGTTTAGGAATGAAATAGGTTACGATAATAAAGTCTCGAAAGTTTGTCGCGATGGAATCCCTAGCATCTCGCTGCTAATTATAAGTGAATCGAGCTCGCTCGAGAACTTGCTCGTTGTAATTGCATTTGTGCAGTCGCACGACGGTGCGTAGGATTCTTAACAGCGATGCATTTCGCGATCATTGGCTGAGGCGTCTCACTTAGGTCCCCTGCAACTCGGGCGCAGCGACGTGCATCTGTGCGCGTTAAATCGACAATTCGATTGACGATTTAATGGGGAGTCAAGGACTGAATGAGTCGGTGTCGGTGAGCTCGAAATTATCATGTATGAGTAACGCGATTTTACATAAATGGACCATAATCAATAAAAAGAACTTTAAGTGCGCGTAGGAAAATGAAATAGCAGTAACATAAAATAATGGAGATGGCGCTTCAGTAAGATACAAATTCAAAGGCAAAGAGATATCAGGCTGTCGTAAAGCGGGGCACTGTCATTATAATCAGGACATTCACCTTCGTCTCGTCACTTTGCTGCACTTTGCCCGTTACGATGTTAACAAATAAGAATGTCTAAGGATGTGCTGTTCGCACATGGTAAAGGCTTTCGTCGGCTGCCTGTAGGCAAGGGTTGTAGAGTCGAGGGTCGAGCATAAAGCAAGCACGCGAACGTGAGATCGGCGCGCGGACATAGTTACGTTTCTCGCAATCGTCAGGTAATACCTGCGCGTTACGCAAACAAGCGCCAGGGTGTACGTGCTCGCTGCCGATAGGGCCATAAAATTTTTATCTGCTTTCGCGCAGCTGCACCGCGAATCGCACTCGGAAAAGCGTATCGCCTCGATGCACAAACGCGACGGAGTCAGCTTTTACCGCCGCCTCGTCCGCGGAATCGTATCTGCACGGGGATCGTCTGCATCTCCATTTACGTTAATCAATGTCGGAGTTGTAGCGACATGCACACGAGCACGTTATGCGCATCCGCACGGAGCTGCGTTCTCTTTCTCTCTCTCTCTCTTGACGATGCAAAAATGCGTCGAACGAATCAATTACGGAGATAGCGCAGAGAAAGAATTGCGCACGGTCGATCGCGAGAACATTTGTTTCATTATTTCCCCTTGCCGCGCATTGATAAGCAACAAGTTAGCTCCTCCGGAAATGGCCAGTCCATTTATGAATTATCCGGACTGATACACATCTGGTTCGATCTTGCGCAAGCTGCTCGAGAGCTACACGCCGCTTATGTACGCGTCAGTCGAGCGCGAAGAGCTAATACGCTCCTTCGAAGCCGTCGCTATATAAAGTCGAGTCGATCTTTCTCTCTCTTTCTCCCCCCTCATTCTCTCTTGAAGTTCGCTATAATCTAAATTATTGCACCTTACCTCTGACACGAAACACGTTGCCTGACTACTCAACCGTTGAAACTCTGGCGGCTTAATTAATGGCGCAGCGTCATGAACGCGGCCAATCTGCCGCGGCGGACTCGTTAAATTATCACGCAACAAGTCATTAAACGCGCGGTCAAATAGCGACGACGACGCCGCCACCGTTGCATCTTGCTGCATCGATCTGACGCGGATAAGGCGTCACACGCACGTCTTGCAAACGTTTTCCGTTAATTCACGAGTGATAAGACGAGATGTTTCGCTCGAGAGTGTTTTACCGCGGACGCGGCGCGTGAACGAAGAGACTTCAATCGCGCTTCTGTGGGTCATCTCGGTGCTCACGAATTGTAAGACATGACAAGTCGGTTCACACGGCGTATCTCTCGTATCTATCATATTGCGCCGCTTATGTTATTGCACGGTTCTCGCAAACACACGGCCGGGTCTATTTGTCGGACGCGTTTGTCCAGACAATTCGGGCCCGCCCGCGGTCTGTGTACCGTAGAAAGTAAGTAAATAATTACGTACTGCTGCCGTGCAAATAGTTACCACAGCCCTCGAGAGTTAATGAACTGCTACAGTTACTACTAAGCACGAATAAAGTGCGCCTTCATTTACTATTAAATTTCAGTCGCACGACGCGTGCGACGGTGCGAAGTTGCGGCGGTGCAAAATTCAAATTCGCGTCGTCGGAAAGCGACTGACAGCGAGGAAAGCCCGTTTGCACCGAGAATCATTCTTGCCTTCGTCGCCTTCGTCGCGGAGAAATTAATCGGATCCCTCGCGTACTTTCTTTCTCTCACGCCCTTACGGATACTTTGAAGGGTACTTTGCACAGAGCGTCAGGGGGTCAGCCCGAAAGCGCGATATTCACGGAACGCGTAAAACGCGATTGCGCAAGTTGCTCAAAGTAAGCAGGATCTGTAATGTTACCGAGAATCCCCCCTGCGAGAGAGAGAGAGAGAGAGAGAGAGAGAGAGAGAGAGAGATCGCTATCGGCCGGCCGTTCGTACGTAACGTTTCTCCGACGTCTGGTCTCTTCTCCTCGCTTCTCGCCGGAGCCGCGCCGTGGTCCAGCAGCGTCCGGGAGGCTGCGGAACCTCCGTCGCCCCGCTGCCTGATAAATGGAGCCGGCTGAAATTTCAGCGATAGCTCCGCACACGATTTCTCACGAACTCTCGCGTCGGGATGAAAACGTCTTTCCGCCGTGGTCGGTCCGCCGCGTTGCGGTGAATGCAGGTCCTACCTTCCGAAATTATCTCGCAGGGACGATCTCGTTACTTCGGAAACGCTCTCCTTTCGCGAGAGAGATTCCCGCTCTCGCACGATTTTTAATCGCCGTTGCAAGTTTACTGAATTGGTCTTTCTTAAATTTTTCCTTCGATATCACGAGACCGTCTTGACAATCCCGGTGGGGATGAGGAAGGAGGTCATATTGGTACAAATCTTTGAATAATTCTTTGAACGAACGACACAATATTTAATAATATAATTTCGCGAATTCGCGCGGCGCTCCCCTTCACGGTAGCGGAGACTCGACGAGGGGAAACTTCCCCAGCGGAAATTTGTTCTGGCAGAGAATCAGACACGGTGGGGGAACAAACATCACACTTTGTGGCGGATGATATAGTGCGCGTCCCCGCCGCTTTACGCAAATCTTCTTTCCCGCGGCGCGGATAATCTCACGACAAATGGCATCGCGGATCGTTTGCATTGCGCGCTTTTCCGTCACAGGCCTCGTAATTATACTTATCGCAACCGTTCTCGTTGCGCGACACGCTCTCACCGCTGGCGTAAGTAAGTATACCTCGCGATAGCGTTATTATTTCCCTAACCGGGAGCAACGATCGGCGGGGCGCTAATTATTATGGCGCCAGGTGAAATAACCACCGTGCGCCAGAAAACATTCTATGTAACCCCGAATTCGCTGGCAGTTAGTTTTTCTACTCTTTTTTTTCTCTAGTATGCAAATGCGTCCGATTTGATTAACACTTGGAGGTCATGCGAACGGCTCGCTCGAGCGAGCGAGCGAGCGAGCGGAGCATATTCTTTTCCTGGCCGGCAACGCCAGGAACGCCGGCCGGGTAAATTCAACGAGCAGAACGCAACGTCAAGATATTGCGCTTCGTGATGTGAGATCAGATACATCGTTCCGCCCGCGAGCCGAAGAGCACCGAGAGACGGACGATTGGATCACGTTCCCGTTCTGCGGTTTATACTAACGAAGTAGCGCCCTATTCTCGAATCCTGCAAAGCACGGCGCCGAGAGTGGCTTTCGGTGTATATTGGGTCTCTCTCTCTCTCTCTCTCTCTCTCGCTCTCTCTCTCTCTCTCTCTCTCTCTCTCTCTCTCTCTCTCTCTCTCGCCCAGATAAGAGAAGAGAGAGAGAGAGAGAGAGAGAGAGAGAGAGAAAGGGCGCAAGGAATTTTCTTCGCGCGAGTACCCTCACGACTTATGGCTGGCCATGCGCGCACGGTCGCTCTCGTCGAACTCCGCGGTAATAAGACCTCTCTCGTTTTCTCTCTCTCTCTCTCTCTCTCTCTCTCTCTCTCTCTCTCTCTCTCTCTCTCTCTCTCTCTCTCTCTTTCTTTCTCTCATTCTCTTCGATGCTCGTGCTCACAGTTTAAATTTAATCCTATACAATTTACTCGAGGCATCGACGGCTGAAGATTTATTTATACGATAGTGTTTCGTAAGCGTCCGCACACGCTCGAGTTCAGACTCGACTTCGGTACACGACGAAGGGAGAGCGCCGTTCTATTCCCTTGCAATTAAATCCTGTCGCGTGTTGCATCGATTTTCATTCGTCCAATTACTCGTCGCGTAAACAACGTCACGTATAACGTTGTTTCAGCCTGAGAATCAGAAAGGCATATTAGCGTTTGTTACGCTCCCAGAATAGCGCGTCTGTTTGACCGTAATAACAGTTTCGCGCCGAACCGACGCGACCGGCGAGATCGACGATCGACGAAGGCTCGATAAATTTACGACGCGAGTTTATGAGCGGCCGGATGATCCAGCTGTTACGTTGAGTAATTTACTAGTCGGAACGGCGCGATGGCACAGGGGAGAGGTTACTCAAAGAGATGGTATCTTGCAGGGCGATGCATAGAGAGAACAATCGCCTCCTACAGGTGCGCCCTCGAGTCGTTCCAGCGCGATAAATTGTTTTCGGTATCTACACGCGTGCTCTCAGGCGAGACTAATAGCGCGTATACATGCTCTGGCGTGTGGTGACTGTCAGGTCCGTCCAAAAACGACCCCGTTCACCCGGGGTCGCGTCGCAAGGCGAGCGTGGCGTTTGAAATTTTACATTTCGTCTCGAGCGACAAATCGCCGACTACCGGAGCGCGACGCACTCCGAAGAAATTGCTGGTTCGCCGGAAGTCTTGCGTTTTCCGCTTCAAGGAACTTCTCCATTCGAGGCAGCGCCTCGAAGAGAGGCGCTGCGAGAGAGAGCTCGCATTTGTCTGTTCTCCCTTCTCCTCCGCTTCTGCCCGCCGCTGTTTCGCGCAATTTTTCCTCCACTTTCCCATTGTCTTAATCCGATCGGCAGTCGTTAAGAGATTAGAACGCTCCGGCGATCAGCAATTTCAGCGCACCTGAAAAATTGACCGGCCACAGATCGCTATCTTAATCCCTCGCGGATAATGTCTCCATTTTCTGGTTGGTTAGTGTCTCAATCGACGTCGATCGGGAATCCGCGGTGCCGCGGCGGGGGGAGGGGGGGAATAGATTTCATGTTCGATTGGATATCGCCAGCCTATCCCGTTCACAATTACACGCTATTAAAGTAACAGCGACGTTGCCCTGGCGATGTAATAAGATCGAGCAATTACGTCGAGCACTAACCACCTCGGGCCCGATGTGATAAGGCAAAAGACTCGTAGCGAGAGAGTCAGATCGGATCTGTGATACGCGGCTGCGTTCGTTCGTGATGTAATATCGACGGCGGGGTATACGAACGTGTAGCGCGAATTATTCGCGTATCGGTGGACACGTATGGCGAAAATGATCGCCGAGTGGTACAATAACTCGAGTTATTATTCTTGCGAAAATAACGTGCGCTGAACGTAAGCGTTATTTAAACGCGAGATGGCAAGAACGCGTCTAAAATCACGTCGTGAATGCATTGATATCGCTGACTCATTTGTATCATTGAGATAATCGAATATTAAATTTTCAAATAATTCTGAAAATTAGTGTTTTAACACGGAGAAAATGACCGAAGAAAATTAAGATGGGATAATAGCTTTTACAATATTATATTTCGAGATTATTCGATACACGTTGGTCCTTCAAGTTTGGTTGAATTTGCAGAGTTAATAATTTCGTCTCGAGCATCCCTTACGTGGAAATCGCGTCTCCCAAATGCTGAGCTTTTGCGAAGCAAACGTGAACGTTGTCAAACTGACACATACATACACACGACTGGCTAGATTTTATTCTTCTGCAATAACAAAATGCAGGAATCAATCGAGATGCGCACGTCGCACGTCTAAAATTGGTCAAAGAGCAGATATCGTCCAGTTGTCGATGATACTGTTCGTTCGCGAGACGATAATTATTCATAGATCATAGAATCATCAATAGACGTGTTTATTCCGGCACTGAGCCCGTCCAATGTGATTGATGAGTACAGTTAATGATCCACCATCGATAAACGCGCAATCCTAACGCAATTAAACGTTAACGGCAGTGACGGAACCTAACCTGTGGCGGTGGAATTTCGACGGTCAAATGAAAGCAATATCAGCCAGTCGGCGATTGCGGAAACGCGCTAGGATACACGATCCTAATTGACTAACGTGCAATTGGGACATTACTGTCTTCTTGCTGAATTGACGCTGGCGCAATTTTATTTGGAAGAATTGGTCGAAGTAAATCAAATTGATCGAAAAAAGAAATATACGTATAAAAGATCCCCGCCCGCGATTATAATCGTCGAGCATGGCGCGACGATAAATTAGCGCCCTTGAGAAAGGTGGAAAATGGACTTGTCTGTGCCAGGACTTCCGATTTTATCCGCTTGGACGTCGTGTGGCTGCTACAAGCTTTATAGACGCCAAGCTTCGACGCCAAACTCGTATTTCACGTGTAAATCGCAACACACGGATCCCCGGATCCTCGGAGATTTAACTCGCCGGCGACGGTCCATTGAAGCCATAGTCATTATCTAACTTCCTTCTTCTTCATCAGATATGTGAAACCGGTTTATAGATGGGAAAGAACAACGACATCGTAAAGCCCGACGCGAGAGCTTCAATTTTGGAAAAGCGTCGTTTTATCCGCGCCCTGACCTCTCTCGCACACGTAACAGCGCCTAATGCGCGATTGCCGAGACATTTTACGATCGTCATCGTCCTGCGACGCGCAATTAGGTGAATTTCAACGTGAACGAATAAAACGGATAGAATGAGCGTGAACTCGTCTATGTAGCAGTCCTTTCGGCACGGTTGACGCAATTTCCATCTTAATAGGCAAAACTGTCATAACGACGCTGATTAAGCCCAATCGCGCACGGGCTTGTAAAGATCCGCATTCGGGATAGCGAATCTTCTTCAAGTCTTGAAATGAAAGATTGTAAGGCTCCTTGATTACAATCAGATAATAGAACGATAGAAGAGGATGGTAAGAGCGAACCGTAGATCTCGTTTGCGTTAATTGTAATATACGTTATTCTACAGATACAAACTATTTATGCTACGTACATACACTCGGTCGAGTGTGGACACGGCGAACGTGTCGTGTTGGGAAACCTTTTCTGACATAGAGTATTGCGTTAACTCGCCTTAATCGCGAGCGTTACAATCGCTTGGATCTGCATTGTCCTCGGGGCTTCGAGTACCAAATCGCCAGCAGAGATCTCCTCAAGTTCTTTCCTGCCGTTGAAAAACGCGAAAAAGCGTAACGTAGAAGGCACATAAAGGATGTCGCGAAATGGATCGAAGGAAAGTTGCACTCTGGCTGGCCGAAGCCCGGGCGCAACTCCACGGGCAACTAGAAAAACTATCGGGAGCCAGGACCGTCCATTGTCCTACCAGCAACAGGAACCGCGTTACTCGAGTGCGGCATTGCCACGGACTGGAAAACTTTCTTAAGTAGCTCCGGAAGTCGACGGACTGCTGGCGAGCTTTTCGTGCCAATACATAGCGAGTGCGACGAAAGTGCAAAAGGGAGAAAGACGGTGAGAAAGAAAGAGAGAGAGAGAGAGAGAGAGAGAGAGAGAGAGAGAGAGAGAGAGAGAGAGAGAGAGAGAGAAAGAGAGAGAGAGAGAGAGGGAGGGAGGGAGAAAAGAAAGGGAAGAAAGGGAGAGTCGGTGCTGTGGCGCGTACGAAGAAGTAGAGAGTGCCGTATATTTCGTCGGTTACGAAGTATGCTCGGAGGAGCCTCGAAGTAATCGGAAGGCCGGGATCTGCCTTGCGCTCGTGAAATGCGGAAAACGGGAGAGATGTTGGAAGGGGTCGAAGAAGGGTGCCGAGCAGGATGCCGGGAAGCGTCGGGATGTGCGCGCGCTTACGGAATTGTTCGTCGAAAGTTTCCCGCTCTCTCACGGTGAAAAGCGTCACTTAGTAGTTTCTGCTGAATTGTGATTGGAACGGATTAAAACAAGAGTGCGAACTAACCAAAGTGCCGCGCCACTTTGGGGCTAACAAGAGTGCGAACCGCTTTACGGAAATATCCTATCGCGAGGAGTAGAAACGATGAACCGCCACATGTTCGTCTCAGTGAAAAGCCGGTAACGATACTCGGCAGCTTGTATAACTCGACGGAGTCGTGCAATCCCGAACGAAACATTCGAACTGTCTTACAATCGTCATTTTGTATTTATTGAGGATGGTGACTGCGATTTACGAATTGCAAAAGCTTAAATGAATATTTCAATGACAAACACACACACACACACACACACATGCGTACACAGATTCGCGAGCCCTTAGGATTGTCTTTCGAATGCGCATAACGAAAATCCTCAGTATCGTTCCTAGTGAATCTACGTCGTGAATCGTCCCGAACCTTACATAGAGAAACCATACATTATTAAAATACAAACAAAGAGAATATGTCTCTCGCGCGCGTTCGCATATTGGATTATCCCAGTTTCCGCATATTACTGTTTGTTTTAGACCGCGAGCGAGCAGTCGACGGCCGACGGAAATCTCTAAGGAACACACAAATTCCATATGCGGCAGCGCCCGGAGACGGTTTTTCTGCCGATCGGGAACGTTCTGAATTATACGACGAGTGGCGGCGCGGCGAATTCGAGACGGGAGATTTATCGGGACGGCGCGCTCGACGCGTAACGTGTCGCGACATACGCACGCGAATATAGCGGTACGCACTTTTCGACGTGGCGCATAAATTTCGCCCGGGCTCTCCCGACGTCGTGCTTCTTGGCCTTCGAATAATATAATGTTTCGCCGTCTCGATGTTTGTGCCGGCGGCTCGCCGGCATAAAAAGCGCCGTTAAAACGCCGTGGTTGCCGCGATTCGGCGCGAGTGTCCCGCGTGTACGCACGCGATAACGCTATTGTTTTGTCGACCAACGTGAAGGAAAGAGGGGGAGAGGGGCCGAGAAATCATTTTTCGGAGATTGCTTTTTGCAAAATCAAACTCGTGCGTACTTTAGATAATATCCTTCGACCGATATTACAGCCACAATTTTACGAGGACGCGGAGTTGTTTTCGATACGGGAGCCTTAATTGCATTTTTAATTAACCTTTTATGGCTGCTAACAAAGTGCGATGGACATAAACTGAAACATATCCACTTCAGCGTTTAATGGCATCAGCCGGAATAAAATTTCTCTTGATGCCCGTTTCTTGCTCCACTCATCAAACAGCAGCGCCCGGCGAGTTGGTTTTATAGAAACCGCGACGGCCGCGACGTGCCGTTATGCTGATTAAGCGAGACGAATTACGGAATCTCGAAATTATACCCGCGGGCCACACGACCGATCGAGCGACTCCAGGGGGATGGCCCGTCAATTTTCTTTAAATTAATATTTAAACTCGACTCATAAATTTGGTCGTCCCTATCGTGGTCATTATCCAATTACGCGGCGGATAATGTGGCGCTCTCTTATCGATATAAACAAAATGAAAAAAAAGAAAACGAAAGAGAAAAGAGCACAAGAGGCACCATTCGCGCGCGGAGACACCCCGTTGCTTTCCCCGCGCACTGTTCCCTCCACTATCGTGCACTTTGACCTTTCGCCGTCGCACCTCGAGCGGCCGCATCATCGCGATTCCCCGACGCTTTGTGCTACATGCTCCTCGCCGCGTCCAGACGCGACGTTGCTCGCTAGCCCGTGAAAGATTGTGGGAGTCAAAGGGAACACAAGAAGTGCCGGAGAGCGGTATTTGCCGAAGCGCAGAGGTACTGTCTTTCTTTCTCTCGCTCTCGCTCTCTCTCTCTCTCGCTCTCGCTCTCTCTCTCTCTCTCTCTCTCTCTCTCTCTCTCTCTCTCTCTCTCTCTCTCTCTCTCTCTCTCTCTCTCTCTCTCTCTCTCTCTCTCTCTCTCTCTCTCTATCTCTTTCTCTCCGTCTCTTTTCAACGCGTGCACTCTCGCATTTTCTCTCCTCTCCTCCCTTTCTCTCCGACCGTCCTCCTTATTCCTCGGAGTCGAAGGAGCGCGAGTCGTTACCTCGAGATACTCGGCTTAATGGAGGGTTAAGGCACGCGAGAAAGATCGGCATAGAGCGCGAGCGCAAAACAATATCGGAATGCGCCGTCGGACGGTCGAACAGAGAAGAGAGCGACTTCCCCTTCTGCATGCGCACACATGGTGCATCTAACCCGTTTGCTCGGTGCTGCTACGCGTACCCCGGTAATAGATAGAGCCGCGTGTATATACCACGTGTGCGCCGCCGAGCCGACGGAGTCGACGGACTCTCGCACGCTCGCGCGGGGGTAATTGTTGCCGGCTCCGCGGTGTCGGATAAACCGTACAATTGCCGCGCTGCAAATCAGGGCCCGGAGAGGCGCAATTAACACATTGAGCTAAACCAGTTCCGAGCTAATTTACGTTCAGCGACTCTCCAACGGCGTCTTAGTTACCGATGATTGGAGTATGCGCGGCTAAATAATAGCTGCAGAGAACATCCGAAGGGGAAATAAACCAGGGGAGGTAATGGGGCGTACAGCTTTTCGTTGAAATTCGTGTCATTCTCAGGAGCACTAGTTTCTTTATTTCTCGTCGATTTCAGCGATTCCCGTACATAGTCGCGAGATATCCGTGCAAACTTAAAACTCGACGGTACTCACGCTTGAGCATATAATTCCGGAAACTCGTAAACGTCGAAATCGCAGCGTCTAGCTGTGTCGATAGACGAAATAAATCATTACGAACACTCTTAACACTGGTAGTGGGTATATGCTCGTTGGCGCGCCGATGCGCTTCCATTCATTGCGCAAGAGGCGACAACGTGAACAGCATCTTAAGACTGACACGTAGACTTCCAAGTCGATTTTATCGCCTCGTTCCTGAGCCTCGCGACTGTCGATATAATCGCGCTGCGCTGTTGTGCTAACACAACTGCTCTCATTATTTACGAATTTCGTCCGAAAATGGCGGTACCTGTACCTGTACTGAATCGTTGGAGTAAATACGCTGTAAACCTCACCGAAAACTCATTCGGGACGTGTCGCGATTCGCAATACAGAATGCTGCGTGTCTCGTCTATTCGGTACCTTTGGACAATCTTTCCTAAAACGAACGAATTCCTCCTGGGATCTTGAAATGCTCCGTGTAGAGAATCGTAGACGTAAAATCGGGAGCACATGAAAGACGTAAACAGAGGAAGATTTGGAGTCTCCTCTCATCACACACAATCATTTGGCTTTATAGCGTCAAACGATTGAGAGAATCTACTCTGAAAATTCTGACAAAGTCCGTCGAAATAAAGAGATATGTTCGTAAAATGATAATTGATCGAACAAATCTGTAAAATAAATCGAACACTTTCCTTTTGACCTAGCCATTAATAAAGAATATTAAATTAAAGCAAAAATACTTGCTTGCTTCTTATATAGAGTATAAACTTTATAATATCCCTGTGTACGAAAAGAGAATAAATTGTTCTGTTGGCTACATGATAATGAGCTCCTTTGAAATATCTGACGAGTATATTTCAAGACTGTTACTAAGAAAATATTCTTTCTTGAAGTTTAACCATTACTTGAGAGAACTTCAAAGCAGTGATTAAAAAGAATCGCCTCGACGCGCGTACAAATTCGGACGTTGCCTCCGTCAGCTCAAACTGACCTTCGGCTCGAGTTTGACCCCAGTTTTACACAGTCTTTGACAACCACTGTCCGTGCAAATCGTGTTATTTCCTTATACACGCTGTAAATTCCTTGGCCGGCGTAAACACGTTATAATTTTCTTGTACCGCGAATAATTGCGCGCGAGCGCCGCTGTACCATACATTCCAGCATTTTGCACTTCGTGCGTTATTATCGCGCTTCTATACCGCAATAAACGATACGACACGAAGGCCGAAGTGTACAATTATCTCACGCTTTGGAGTGCAAAGTGTAACGCCAATGCGAGATTACGTGACTATCAATGCCGCGCATTAAAGTCACCGCGCCCCGTCGCCGCCACCGCCGCTGCCAACAACGTCGTTTTCGTCATCGTCGTCGTCGCTCTGTGTTCCCTACAGTGTTTAAACGTTTCGAAATAATTACAGCAGTCTGACAAATCCAGCCGAGAGAACGAACGTGCTCGTATATATATATATATATATATATCTGCGCTTTGCATTACCAAAACCACCAAGGTATACGGTTCGCGGACGGTCCGTAATCCTCTGGCATACGAGATCATTTTGCGAAATTAGTTATTTAGCGTTAATTCATATTCGACGAATGTGAGGGTACGAAGGGCGGAATACATCGATTGCAGCAAGATGGAAATACATAATGCGAAATATGCGCGGTATTTCTACTATATTTCCCTATGCGTCTCGTTGAATCTAAGATTGCAACGGAATCTGACGGTAGTCTCGCTACGCAAAGAGAGAGGGAGGGAACCGACTTTAGCGATCTCGCTAAAGAGATCCGTCCTTATAACGAAATCTTGTTTCGTCTTACTCGTCGGAGCGTATGTGCGCGAGCGGGTAAACCCGCACGGCGCTCGTTCGTCACTCAATAATTCCCACCGAGCGGAACCGCGAGGAGGCGGCGAATGCTAGCGGAAGCGCAATCGAATACCAGTCATCCGGGATTCGTCGAGCTAGCGAGCTCGTAACATACGCGAATACATCGGGCCGAATATAACGGGGAAGCCTCCTCCGCGCGCATCTAGGGAGACGAGATAACGGCGGTCGAACGAGAGTTTTGATAAACTACGCCGATGTACGGCGATTTATCATCGAAGCGAACACGCTGGAACACCCGCTGGAGTGCGCTCACGCACTCGTACGTTGCGAATAATTGATCCACCCGCAGTCCGTCACGTTACAAATCAGGATCAGCGTCGGATAGATAGAGAGAGTGAGCCGTGGAATTGGTCTCATATTTATCGTCACAACGTGCGAGATCCAATCTTCCGTTTGTCATCCTCAGCTTTACAATTTTCCTCTCCCTCTCCCCCCCCTCTCTCTCTCTCTCTCTCTCCTTCTCTCTATCTTTGTCTCTCTGTGAACGAGAGGATGTCTTTGAGCTCTGAATGTTGGAACTAACGATTGGATTAACGCGACCTGTTTCTAACAGAGCAGTCGAAATGACAGATTTTTGACAAGATACTTTGTGCACCGGCAAAAATTTTTGGTTATCTATTTTCAGTTATTTTTCTAGTTTGATTCAGCGTCCATTAAATTTTCAAAACGCATCGTGTTGTTACGAATAACTTTTATATGGAGCTACAAACCGGTAACTTGTCTCTCTGGTGATTCTACTGTTGGAACTAGCGCAAATTGCGCTTAGCTATGCTCTTTCTGAGATTTAACCGTGTGTACGAGGTCTATCGTCCTCACTTTCTAGTTTTTCGTTACGTTATAATTTTAGGTTCACTTCCTCAGTTTCGCCAAGTCTAGGGTTAACCGGCATATCTCGGTATTAGAGGCTTTACACGCCTCAGCGCCCCGATATAAATCAAGCAAAAAGCTGGCGCACCTACTTCTACTTACCTACCACCTTACCCACCTACCTATCTACCTACCTACCCGTACGAAGCCGCCGGCCTTCCCGGACCGCGTTTTTCGCCCTTCGCCGTCCTGTGCTCTCGCTTCTCTTTCTATATCTATATCTACATCTATATCTGTCTCCCTTCGCGGACGGTTATTTATTATTTCGCCGCCGTAAAGATATTTGTAATGAATAATCGCGGTTGGTCATAAATAAGGTACCAAAGACGTAAACACAGCGCAAACACAGATGTGATTATCTGTCAACAGCAGAGAGGCGGAAGAGAGAGAGAGAGAGAGAGAGAGAGAGAGAGAGAGAGAGAGAGAGAGAGAGAGAGATTCTCGCGGGATATTTACACGCGAAAAAAAGGCGAGTCACGTTGGTATAATTGGCGATTTATCGAGATATCGGTTCGACACGTCGATGCTTCATCGCGCGGCAATAACGGGGCGGATTTTTTGAGCGACCACGTTCGCGGCTTTCACGTCGACGGACACCGCGTCGGTGGGGTCGCGAAATTTTCGAAACACGCCGGGGTAATTTCGAATTTTACGAGCCACGGGCGAGCCGTTTGAGCGGTGGTTGTCGGCCGCTGCACGCCCGGTGCGTACGGTTGCATAAAGCTGAACCCCAACACCGAGTGTCGCTTAAAAATTGATTACCAGTTTTAAATCGGGGGTTCGGTGCCAGCGGGTCGAATGTATCATCGATGTGAAAACCAGCGCGACGCGGCGTACAGAATTATTAATCGCCGCCGGTCGAAACACTCCCGCTTCCATGAAAGGCTAAAACGGACCGCATCGCGAATCGTCGTGCCGCATTATAGGACGAGCGTTTTTAAATGATGCACATTAAAGCAAACAGTGTGTACAATTTTAAATACAGAATAAATTATTGACGATCACGTGATTTAATTCATGTCGTATTTATACAAGAAAATATATAATAATTATTCAGTCTGCATATTACATGGCGAAAAATAAAGCTAAACTAAATTAAATTAAATTAAATCGAATCAAGTACAAAATGGAGTAGCGTTGTAATAAACGGATTTAAAGTTAAATGAACGATAAAAATTACACGCGAATAATCGCAATTTTCGCGATGTATTACATCAGAAAATTATATCGCATACATTTATATCGCAGGAGTAGGTCCGAATTGAGCCGGAAAGAGCAGCTGAAAATTTCGAACGAGTCGAGGGATATCGTCGGGATTTGTCGCGATCAAGTAATAGCTTTATGTCTCTGTGTAGATCCGCTTCGTTTTTCGCGCAGCGAGGTCGGACCTGAGGGAGTTTTCCTCGCATTAAGTCGGATAAAGCCTGCCGTTAGCGGCACTGCATATAACTGTACTTATCGTACTTCGCCGTATAATCTTACAAGCGCACAGCGAATTAGAACGCTTCCGGATATTGAAATAGAACGTCGGAATCATGTAGTTGGCGAGCCGGTATTACGGTCTCGACGGCGTGTTCAAGGCTGTTAGTTCTCTAATGTGTTGGTGGTACGATATGAGACTAGAACGAGAAGTGATAGCGGCGTCGTTATACAAAGTGTCGTGTACATAATATACCGGATGCATGCGATATATGAAATTGTACACAGAGTGTCACTTTGTATTTTTACATTCCTTCCTTTTTTCGCTCGAAACATTTCAGCACTTGAGCAAACGAGCCGAGGTCTGCAAAGAGAAAAAGTGACGAGAGGCTTTATCGTTATCGGGTGTAATGGGCTTGCTAATGGCTCATCGAACAGCAGGGACAAGTGGGCTAACTAACTTTCCGAAGTACGGCATAAAAGGTACCGAAGGTACGTAATTTATAATTACTGTTTACCGTTTTTTAATCAGCCTTCGAATGCGCCGATTCCACAGCGCCACCGTTTCGCATCTGAGCCTTTAATCGGCTATAAAGGTACTAACGACGTCTCGACTAAACCCGTTTCTCACCGTCGATTCTCTTCGCCACCAACGTCGTTGCGTCGGATGAGTATCGGTACCGTCGCTCGTGTCTCGAATTCGCGATTTGTCGGGTTAAGTAATTCGCACGGCAGTGCCGTCGCAGCACTTTGAATATCGAGTCTTTCGATTTCCGATATCTGAACTTTTCGTTTCAATAATTCGGGACAAGACTCGGTTTCCAATGGTTTTTAGCATCGCGTTGTTGCTGATGTCGTCCGTCCCCCAAATTCTTTCCGATGGTCGTGTCTGTCTAAAACGATGCGCAATTTTCGTAAATCCGTGGATGTGACACGGCAAATTAAATCCCGAGGATCGAATTGTGCCAGACGAAAGTCACGCGTCATCGGACGATCCCTTTAGCGGATATCAAATATTGATTACATTAGTAATCAGTGTTCGGTACACTTTGGTGGTCCGAGTGTGTTGATATATGCGTGAAGCCTAATACACATCGGCAAATATCGTCGATGAATATCATTAACGAACTATATGTGGTATGTACTCGACTATCCGCAATCAAAATTTACAAACTGTTTCCAGACAATATTTGCAAATGATATCCGCGTGTTTGCACGACATTATAATTTAAGCAGTGGAGGTAAGCACGGGCGTTTCGATGAATTTACGCGAGTCGCGAGAGACGAATACCGCGACTTTGTCTTCCTAAATGGTTTCGCGTGAGACAAAGTAACCTCCTCGGCTCAGAACGACTGTTTTCCGTGTGCGTTACCGCACATTTTCTGCTATTACCGGACTGAGAACTGCAAGTAACAAACGACGAGTGTTTCTTTTCTGCTGCGAACATTTCTGCAAATTGAGTGTTGAAGAACACTTTGCGCTGAGGCGAGTAAATAGCTCTGATGAGCCATTATCTCCTCCGACTAGTACACGAGGAACCGTGCCGGTGTATAAACGGTGTATAAACGGCGTATAAACAAATTCTCCAAGAAACTACAATACATGCTTAAGTAAAAGGTAAATCATGCACAATTATGCACAAGTAAAAAGTAAAGATCGTATATCTATGACGAAAGAAAGGCATGCATCTTCATTTGTTAACTGGCGAAAAATACTCGCGCGTAAAACAGATACAGAAACTTTCATTAATTTCATTGTTACACGTTGTGTTATTATCCGCATTTATTCTTCATAACCTCGGCTTTTAAAGGAGCATCGGTATAATTTAGATGCTGCTGGGACGCCTCCGCGTTCCCGAGTGCACTATACCATTCTGCATTAACCTAAAAAGGGTTTTCTACAGCTCAGTGGTAAGTCCCGGCACTTACGGGAACTTGCTTGAGCTATACATCATGTGGTCAGCGTCGGTCGCAATAAAAGGGTGCGCTCCTCCTCGATCTTCAATTTGGATCGCATGGCGCTGCTTCTCCTCTCCGTTGTCTATTTACTTCTCTTCTCTTCTTCTTTTCTCTTGCTCTTTCTCTCTGCTCCCCCCCTCCTTCTCCCTCTCTCTCTCTCTCTCTCTCTCTCTCGCTCTCCTTCTTCCTGTCTTTTTTATATTTTGTTCTATTCCACACGTAACGTAACGTAACGGCCGGTTCTTTCGGCGGGTGGTGCGCGGACGCGCTTCGCATGGTTTTTACGAGAGAACTATTTTGCTGTCTGGAAAGTTTCGCGTTCGCATGTGAGAGCAATCGCGCATCAATCTACCGGGCTTTTGTGTCGAAATGTATACGCTGCTCCGTTGCGCTCATCTGTCTCTACGCTCTGTCCCTGCAGTCCCGAAACTATAAAAATACTATTCGCGCAGATCAACCATTGGTTGCGCCTGCTGCGCGCATCGCGCGACCGATGGAAACCGCTGCTCGCGGAATGATATATTCAGCAATGGTCAAGTATGCCGGGCCTGTTCGCAGTTCCGGTCTAATAAAAATGGAAACGTGAATGTACGTATATATTCAATATTGCCTGTCTCGGATTAGAACAATGTAGTGGTGCAGTTTGACAAGGAAGAAGGAAGGAGCAAACGTCGTTTCGAGAAAAATCCGTCGCACCGCTCTCTAAAATCGCAAAATCGCGAGATATTCTTCATTAAAAAGAGTAAGTGTTGATAATGGCGACTTTGGAGAGCGGATTGGAGAGAAGGACCGACGACGACGAAGTGGAAAACACCATCGCGCGTCGTTCATTCGCCGAATGAGATCCCGCGCTCGTGACGTCCAAGGAAGTGATATTAATTGCTTCGGACTACCGCGGGTTACCGCAACAGTCTCGGTTTGACATTCGACCGCTCGCGGCTGCGGCAAATCGCGTCCCTCCATTACGTCGTATATAATTAACCGTTCTCTCCGTGCACGCGGCCTGTCAACAATCCCTTTAATTGCGCTATCGCGCGAGATGGAATTACGTACGTCTCCGCCCGCGGGATATTTGATTTTGTAGGCGCGAACCCACGCTCGCTTGATCTCTCCCTGTCGCCGATACGCTAACGCAATTTCACGTCGCGACTTCGTGTGCGGTGCGCGATCATGTGCTCAAAGAACGTGCGCGTTTTATGCTCAGCGACTCGCGACGCGATCAGGTGCATTCCAACATTCGTCTAGACGCTCGTTACTATGCGCACTCGCGCGATAGTAGGTCGCGCGAGTGCTTCCTTTCGCGGCTGATTACGCAGCGCGCGCGCGCGTGCGTGCAGAATGACATCCGGACGCCGCGCTGGAGATTCGTCGCTAATTAGATCGTTTAACGGCAAGTTCGGAAGAAACCTGTATGTGCGTCTCATTCGCGAGCATTTGATCGTACAATCATACCGTGACGGTGCGGCGAAAGCCCGTCGTTCGGAAACTACGGTTTCCTAATCGCGAATTTGATCGGTGACACGGACATTGACCCTCTAATCTCATTTGCGAAGTCGTAGCCTCCGCTTCCGAGACGTCGAGTCGACCGGCGAGTCTCGGCGCATTAACTCTCTTTCCTTGGTCTCGTTACAAGAATGAAGTCTGGCGCGACGCGATTAAACAAACTGGATCTGTATTCCGCGCCGCGACCCGACGGCGGTTGTTAGCCGCGGCTAAAAACCGCACGATCGTATAATCACCTCGAAAGAAGTAAAACTTGCCGACGAGATGCGTCCGAACGGAAAGTTCACCTAACGATTGTTCTTCAACCGGCGGCCGATGAGCAACTTTCGAAGAGAGCCGCGCGCTGTGTATTGCGTTGGCGCGCATACTTTTGCATTAATTCCGCGCGAAGAAGTTTCGCTTCCTCGTCGTTAAGGTAGATGTAAATAATATCCTTTGTGCGGACCACACCCTTTGGATAAATTAATGGCCGATGCTCGCCGCAGAGATGAGCGAGCGCATCGACGCGGCTAACGTTCATTCAGCGTGTGAAATTTGAGAAGGTAGCCGCTCTTCTCGGCCGAACCTCGCGCGAAATATTTCGCGCAAGCGGAGAATTTGCCTCGCAAAAGTGCCTTACGCGCCGTTTCGCGTTTCTCGGCCGCGTCTGCCGCGTCCGCGCGCCGTGTCGGAAGAAGAAACTTCGTTGATGTGCGTGCGACGCGCAGTGTGGCGGTGTGACCGTTCGCGTGAGTTACTTACTTTCCATGTGTCGACCAAATCCGTGGCCGCGCGCGCATTTTAACATTAAAATTAACACCGGTGATTAACGCGACCTGTTTCCCAGCGGAGCGCTCCAAGTGACAGGTGTTTGAATACACTGTGCAAGAACAAAAATGTTTATTTATTTATTTCCTCCGGTTTTATTCAGTGTCCATTGCATACAAGATGCATCGTTATGTATATATATTTGAACAATTTTGAGAAGAAATAGCCTTCGACCGCTCGGTAGTTACAGCGTTGGAGCGCAAGTTTCACAGTGCGAGTAATGTGTTCCCGACGAGTCATCACGCACTCGCTTTTCAAGCTCGCCATCAGAGCTCGTCAAAATCAGCCGGAGGGCGCGAAAAACGTTTCCTCGTTAGCCGAAGCCGGCGCAATTAGCCACTAAATTATCGATACGGCGTCGTTCGCGCCGCACTGTGCGCGAGGAAATGGTTCCGGCGTTACTCGGGTATGCGTATCTTAATTGAGAGATCTTTACGATCGGATCAGCGCCGCAGCGGTGCGGCAGTTATCGTTGCTTTCAGTGTCGCTCGAAAATAGCGCGAGTCGCTCGCGCGCACCGATATCGCGAATTCCGTTGTATCTCGCGGCGTCGCCGCGCCGGTCTCCCGTGCGAGAATTATATACCCCAAGAGGGATACGTTCTTAACGTCGCTGACCCTGCTAGTAAATTGCGACGCGATTTGCTCCATGCGCCGGTCGGCCGGCTGTTTGAACGAACGAACGAACGAACGAACGAACGAACGAACGAACGAACGAACGAACGAATTCGAGCCGGTGGTACGCGTTCACTTACGTAAGTCGATAACGGTAATTAACTTGTCCGTTTTTAACGAAGTCAGGCTATCGGACTAGCGCGGCAACGACCATGCGTAGCGCCGCTGTTTGAAAAGCTAGTCGTGCATCCGCGCGGGAAAATATTAGCCCGTATATTTGCCTTGAATTTTTGCGTCGATCGTTTTACGACGAAGCCCGCGAACATGAAAGTTTTATCCGCGCACGATCGGACGTTGCGAAAAAATATCTCGTGGTAGATGCGATCATTTTGAATGAGATTTTGTCTAAAGAGCGCGCGTCAGGCGCACCCCCCATTTGTCAATTGTCTTTTGTTAATATTAGAACACTACAAGCGCGCGCTGCGTGCGCGCCATTTTAGCTTATTCATATTAAAGTTTAAAATAAATATTATAAATTATAAAAATGATCCCTGTAGTGTAATATAAGTTTAATAATATCCAACTTCAATATACGATGTATTAGGCGCATACAGTTTGAAATTCCATGACATATTTCCTACAGTAACGCGTAACCGTATAACCAATGAATTTCGACATTTAACATTTCTATTCCAGACCATCTTAAGTTCATCTTCAAATGCTATATGCATCATTCTATTGGCTAAAAAGCATTTGAAGATGAATTCAAGACGGTCCTGAATATAGAAACTGACTCCCCCTTCCTTTCTCCTCACTCCTCCCTCCCTCTTTCCCCTCTCCTCTCTCTCTCTCTCTCTCTCTCTCTCTCTCTCTCTCTCTCTCTCTCTCTCTCTCTCTCTCTCTTACTCGCTCTCGCTCTCTCTCCCTGTCTCTTCCTGTCTCTCCCTGTCTCTCCCTGTTTCTCTCTCTCTCTCTCTCTCTCTCTCTCTCTCTCTCTCTCTCTCTCTCTCTCTCTCCCCCCCTCTCTCTCTCTCTCTTTCTCTTCACCCACTTCGATATATTCGAGATCGAGGTTTCACGCATCACGCAAGCACCTTTTTTAAAAGAGATCCCCTGATACAAAAACTGTCACTCAGCTGTCATTCTACGCGATGAGAGCCGCAAATGACACGAAGCCGGCCGCAACGCGACTTTGAGACGGCCAATCAGCATCGCGGAAAAGAGGCTTCAACGCTTCGATATTTTATTAAAGGGAATCTCAATAATTAAGCGCGGTAATTTGCGAGATGATGGAGGATTTTCCTATTCAGTTTAAGCCAGTTCTACCTGCGCGCGAGCTCTCGGGTGTCTAAATCCAGACGTCTTGCATATAATCGCCCTCACACGGCTGCATTGAGCACGCGCTCTCACGTTGTAGCTGTGCACCATTGTTTCGCACAAACTTGGAGCGTTTCTCTCTTCACTTCGCGGTCGATGATGACATCGCGTTTACTCCGAATAAAGTAATCCGATAATGTTACTGCGCAAACGGAACCGGAGGAATAACCGTACTTAGGCAGGATCGCCGCGCCCGCGTTCGTATAATCAGTCGGATTACTTCGTGCGCCACGCAACTGCTTAAGCGCTAATCTAATTAGCGCGCGCGCACGGCCGACGTTGATATAAATTCAGGACGCGACACGGGTACTTCCCTGTCGACTCGTTACCGGCGATGAACGGTTCGTAGGTACGTTCTTGCGCGGATAAATGAGTAATACCGTCTCGGATACATCGGCGGATATTTCCGTCATTTACTCGTGCGTCGCGGACTACGGTTCCCATCGTTAAGCCGCTTTAAAGCCCTCACGAGCGAAGACGCGGAAACGTATACGAAACACTTTGGCGCGTTTGCGTTCGTGTGATTGTGTGTGTACGCGCGCGCGCGCGCGTGTATACCAACAAAATTGCCGCGTGTGGATATATAGGGGTGAGAATGTTCCTTTGTTTGCGAATGCTCTCGCGGTCCCTCGCACGTGTTTGTAGAAGTTCGCAAACGTCCGCGAACATTGCTCCTCGCAGCGGCTTTATCTTTGTCGCGGCGTGTACTTAAATTTGCAACGACTCCGTAGCGTGTTCACTGAATGGTAACGAGTAATCTTCTCTGTACGCGCGCGTGCGTACGTTTGCGAATCAATTTGATTTACGCGCGTGCAAAACTTGTCTGGTGTTTGGCACGAAATCTTTATTCGAAACTGCGATATATATATGTATATATATATATATATATATACATGCGATACATATGCATACGTACGTATCTTTGTAACAGTCACTAAACTCAGCGATCGCTTTTCGTATAATTACGTTCAATTAACGTCGCTCACGCTCGCCTATGAGCGAACGGGAACATTGAAGTTTAATTGCGAGCGCGCGCGGCTGCCGTCGTCTCTTACAGACGTGCGTGTAATTAAGTCGCTGGTTTACAACAGTTGAAATATTCGCGGCGCATGATCGCGAAACGATTAAATGATCGTCGAACCGCGGGTGGTGTCGGTGGTGATGATAGATAAAACGAATTTTCCAAAGGCACGCCACGCCGCTATATCGGTTCCTCAGCGTTGATTTTTGCAGTCTGCCGATGTATACCGGCGGCCGTGATTAAAATTCAAAGTGATCCACTTGGAGCGAATGAGAGAGCGAAAAAGAAAAAGAGAGAGGGAGAGAGAGAGAGAGAGAGAGAGAGAGAGAGAGAGAGAGAGAGCGAGCTGGCCCCCTAATGATCGGTCATAATACCATATATAAGATCGCCGAGGTATCCGTTTCGCGGACGTGACTGAGATCGAGATGAGACCCGCCGGCGCGGTTAATGCAACGGCTCGTCTTTATCCGAGAACAGTCGATGCATCGATCTCGCTCCTTCCCTTTCTCTCTTTCTCTATCGCATCTGCTGCGTATCGTGAATTATTATTCGACTGTATTTTTCACAGTTTGCACTGCGGTCAATCTGAATTCGAGCGAAACGCCCACACCGCGCTACGTAGAACTCGGGCGCGCGTGCGGCCGAATGAAAAACACAAGCCTGATTTTATTTCTAGGTCGACAGCAAAGTTTGAAGTAACGGTCAGTCTAAAAGTTACGCGAAAGTTAATCCTCCTTGCAAACTTAATACTCGTTCTACGGTGAAGTTGGGAAGAGCAGAAGTATCCGAAGTCTCTTAAGACAGTTCGGCATTAGTTAGCTCGCCGACGGGAGCCGTGGTAGTGAACCGAGTGTCCAATTACACGTCCGATTTCGAGCAGTCGCGACGAATGTTGCCGCGCAGAATTATCGTCGGCTCTGCGCAGGAGACGATTAAGTGAACGACGAGTCGCGCTAATTAAGAGAGGCAAGCGCACGAAAAACGCTCGGGCGACTCGGGACCCTGTCCTACATACGTGCATCGCGTAACCATGCCATATCGAAATCTAAATTTATATATTACAACATTAATTAATAATCTGTTTAGATATATTTTTAACTCATCGAATGCTCTCGTGATTCTCAAGCAGAAAGCACGTTACACGTGACGCTCGTCTGAGAGAAACGGAAATTGATATTAAACGTACTAAAAGTTTGCGCTGTGCATCCAATATCGGAACCCTGGTGTGAGAGAGAGAGAGAGACCGATCCCCGAAATACGATCTTTCGATCTTGAATGCGCGACGAGAGACATCGAACAAATGGATACAGGCTCGGTCGGCCGGTCGACGACGACAATATTTTATACGGGCGAGAAGCGAGAGCGTCTGTCGCGCGCGCGCGCTTATTCGCGCTGCTTAACGAATGATAATGTCCGGAGTCTGTTGATTAGGCCCGATACTCACTGCATTTCCTACGATCCGTTATCGCGCCCTATTCGCTATCCCCGGCGCGAATCCGGACGATCATTCATTCGTGTTATCTCTGCGTTCCTGCGCCTCGCTTACGTATTATGTACAGTTATTCGCGCGCGCGCGCGCGTTGCGCGTTCTCCGGTTCCCGTGATAAATACCCGCGCGCACAACACGACCGCCGTGAATTCCTCGGAGATGCTGCGTCGTTTTTGTGCGGAGCGAATTTCGAATTCGCGTTTCCCCGCCCGCAGCCACGGGCGATCCATCACGCGCGTTCGTTACCTCGCGCACCCACCCGCAATTATTCATCGCGTTTACGCCTATGATCCACCATCTCTCCGTTCATTCGTTCGTTCGTTCGTTCGTTCGTTCGCACGCGTCGCTGCGTTACCGCCTCACGGCGGTTTGGATTCATTATTAAATTAAAGCCCTTAACCGCGCTTATTTCGAGGTCGGGATAAACAAACGTCGGGCCGTAAATGCCGAGAAAGATTTAAAAATTAATTGGTTCATTAAGACATATTAATCGCCCGCACAGCCCGGCCTCCGTCGCGCGCATTACCGCCGCCGAATCCGAATTGCCGCAAACGTAGCGTGGCCCTTCTCGGCGCTCTCTTTCTCCCGTGGCACAGTTTTCCCCATTATTTTCCAGAGTACGCCTCTTATATCCCGCCGCGGCCTTTCCGCGCGTAGCTGCGAATTCTCTCCTGAAATCGTATCACCGCGCCTTATTATCGCGCGGTTTTAATTACATTCGCTGGGCCGCTTAGTGGAAAAGGAAGATTTGCGCTATCCCCGGGATAAAGTTTCCGTAAATACCAGAACGCGTGCAGAAAATTTTCCGGTCCGTATTATTTCGACGTAGTCGAAAGACCTTCGTGTTTCAGGTACGGAGGCGCGCTCCGTAGATTCTGGATATTCCTACCTTTAGCACCTTCCACCGGTGCCGTACCATACGCTCTTAAAACACACCCTCGTCCGCGTCGAGTATAATTCCCCGTTGTAAAAAATTCCAAGGCGCTTACATAATTGCTTGATTCCGGATTCATTTCGAGGCGAGAGAAGAATTGGCTTTACATTCAACGCTTCCTCTCTCTCTCTCTCTCTCTCTCTCTCTCTCCCTCTCAGCTCTATTCGCGAATGCGCTTTACGCGCTCGTGACTCGTGCGATCCCACACGAAGACAAGCCGCGCGACAAGCCCGCTCGTTTCGAGCTCGGCTGGAGAACCTCTGGTCCACAGAGGGAGAAAAAAAAGGAGACATTCCCCGTGCATTGAGTTATTCGACCGGCGGTCGCTGCTAATAATTTTGAATCCACCAGACGTGCGTACTTTTACCCAAACGGTCACCATTAATTCACCATATATCCCGCGTGTCGAGGGGTCAACCTGTTATTTATCATAAAATATGAGGGCTCGTGCCGAGCGGGCAGCGGCCTTTATGTAATGGCGCGTAATAAATTGCATTCAATCTGCCGGCGCCGCAGCGCGAAAATATTCGCTTGGTCCCGAGCGCGTTTTCGTCTCGCGTTCGGACTATTCGCTCGTCGCCGGTCTATCCTCGCGCTTAGAGAGCTTAGGGAGCTTGCTGGGGGGCTTTACCATCACGTCGGGTCGTGCCGCGTCGACGGTTTGATTAACCCACCCCGCCCCTCAAGTTAATATCCTCTTTCGACCAAAACAATTCCCCGACGAGCGCGGGCGCAGCCCGGGCGTAGCAGCGTACTTATTTACCTACAAAAACTGTGCTTGCCGTGTGAATTTACTTTGTGCGCGGGAGCGCGGGGAGCGCTGCTCTTCTCTGTCCTGACGGACTCGCGAAAGGCGAGCATGAGTCAAAGTGACATTATGCAGTAATAACCGCACTGCTCTGATGAAGCCCGCGCGCCCGCGCTCGGCGTGAGCACGGCAACAATGTAGCCGTGATTCGGCGTTATTACCGAGAGTAATTGGACTTTAAATGCCGTCGAAACTTTGGATCTTTACGATCCATAAAGGCACGCATCTCTGCCGAACCCGAACGATAAATCGGCAGATGAGCCATTAAGACGGGCCCGGCGATTCTTATGCGTTCCTTATGACGGGCTCTAAAACAAACAAACAGGAGACGCGCACGCCGTCAGATAGCACCTCCTGCAGGCCGTTACGGCCTCCCAAGGTTGTCGTTTCGTAAATTACCGTAGCTACAAATAATCGTTGTTAGCCTCCGAGCAACCTTCGGAAGAAGCATGTGGGGTCAGGGATAACGACGCAACTCTCTCTCTCTCTCTCTCTCTCTGTCGTCTGCGTGAAGATTGTATTACGCTCGCGTATACCCGACCTCCTTCCTAGCGCGGAAATTTCACGAGCGAGATTTTCGCGGGGCAAAAACAGGCGGAAATTAAAAAGAATCGAGTCGCGTCGCGTACATTGGAAATCGGCGTCGATGTTATGAGAGTAACCATATTCTGATTTTGTTCGCGAAAGTCGCTATGGCTTTTCAATTTCGAAATATTTCAAAGAGATCTTTCATATCGCTGTTCAGTTTTCCCTTATTAATGTCTCAGTGAGCGACGATTATGTATCTATATTTTCTTTGAAAAAATCTTTAATAGATTCGGATTCATATGCATTGCTAAACCCCTGATAAAACGGGTAATTCACCTTAAAAACCGAGAATTGTGGGGCTACACTCTCGGTTTCGTCTGCTTTGATTTTTGCAATTTACCGAGGAAGACGCGTGCAGCGTGCTCGCGCGGCACCTAATTCTGTGGCGCGAAGATCGATAGCGAATGTGCGAAATATTTTTCTCTGTCTCGATCGTGGTGGCGCGTGGCATTCTGGCGAGGAGAATCCCGCGATATTAAATTTCTCAGGATGAAAATATGCGGATGGCCATACGATCTCGTTTCTACTGGACCGTGAGAAGATATACGGAAGTCGACGGGACAACGACGACGAAGACGGCAGCAGCGACGATTTCTCGCACCAGCTTCAGCTGGTGCATCAAGGGAAAAAGGCGCGCGTACGGAGAATAAGAAACCCGATGAATTAAAAATATTGTTTTTCCGCCCACGCGTCTCACGGAATGACGGTATTTTTTGAACCGCTCCAATTAAAGTGATTAATTCTCGTGGAAGTTATTCATCCATGATTGCTTCTCGATGTTTATCTGACGTGATGAGGTATTCCTTTCTCTTTCGTAAGACGTGAAACTTCGTTCACTTTACTTTCTCTCAAGGAAAACGCATCGCACGAATGACAATGATGGGGCGCTATCGCAAGTAAATAGAACTTCCTCCCTCTCTTTCGCGGAATTACGATTTATGTGGTTATGAAGACGCTCGAGGCCGTTCCTGATTCACTCGAAAAGTTGCGCCAACCGAAAGGGAGGGAGAAGAAAAGAGAGAGAGAGAGAGAGAGAGAGAGAGAGAGAGAGAGAGACGGAGAGAGCGAGAACACAGCCGCAGGATCCGTTCCCCATTCGTAATTTCGTATTCTCGTTCGATCCGGATCCTCTCTCGCGCGCCCGTCTTCGCGAAATAAAGTTGCGATGAGAGACGATAAAATCAGATCGGAGAAATTCGCCTCCGGCCAAAGTAAAGCACGCAGTCGATACTTCCGGCGGATATTCCGACGCCGGAGCGTCGATTTTCGCATCATCATAATACTCCATGCACAATACGCGGCGCGTAAATTACATTTCAATCTATCGGCGATACCCCTGTCACGCGAATCTGGAGATGGAAATTATAATTGAGGGAAGATGAAATTAAGATCGCGCGAGTGAAGCTACATGCGGCGCGCGCGCGCGTATCTCGACGATAACGACGAGCGTTACGCATTTATACGCCGTGACGAGCGATGGTTGTGCGCGTGACAAATTAATGACAACAACAATTACTTCACGGCGAGTCCGTCAGCGCGAGAGAAACATAGCCCGGTCCCGAGAGTGTCGCGTGGAAATCCAGCTGCGAGCGTGAAAAATGTACGCTCGAGCGCTCAGCGCAGCGATTTCTTGCGCGCGCGCTTCACACATGAACGCGAATGGACAAACGGCCGAACTTACCGGCGATTAATCACACGAGTTTCGTGTCTGTCTGCCGCGCGTATAGAGATAACGTTGTTATCGATCCCGTTGCAATATGCGCGGACTCGCCGACGTGGGAACACTTCATTAACGCGCCGAAAATCCTCGACGCGGCGCGCGACGAGGAGAGTTTACGGCGTAAATTCTAAACTATACCGTGAAAAGAAAATACTGCAAAGGACAAAGAGAGAGAGAGAGAGAGAGAGAGAGAGAGAGAAAGACATAATTTATGAAGGCCGCGGCGGGTGTCGGAGACAGCGATTAATTATGTCTGCGCAGAAACACCGGCGACTCGTATACGCGTCGCGGTTCTTCTTAAACTAAAGAGCACTTTTGTATCACCGTTATCGCGTCGGTTGAGAGTCGACTTTGTCTACTGGCCGGCTCAGTCGTTACGTTAAGTGAAGAGGAAACGGAGATGTATCGAGCGCGCCGCAAAAATGTCCATTGAGGTATCGCCGGAGGACACTCTCAAAATTGCTAAGTGCCGAGTGCACTTCCCGATGCCGGCCGCACACGGTCGTCCTCTTTTTTGACACACTCATGCGCACTTCGATCTTACCATTTTCGGAATCAGTTACCTGACGATTTCAGGATATCTATTTTAACTGTATTCCTACCGGAAAGTATCTTAAGAGTCGACCACATCCACATCGAACATCCTGGACGTTAAGGTTTTTAGTGGAATCGAAAAATCCGAGGTAACAGTACGCGCACGTCCTTCTCGAGTCCGTCGCAGGCGTCTCTCTCCGCTGGCGAAATCGCTTTAGCTCGAAGGGACGGATTTCCGAAAACGCGATATTATTTTCCGAAGCCAATCTGTAGAGAACCCTCTTCGCCGTTAAGTCCGCCGTTCGTGAATCTATCGGATTCGAAGTTTCGCTACGGAAGGGTCGGCCAGGTGCTACCGAGTCTGACTTCGCAAAGTGAGTTTTCCGAGTCGAGACAACTACACGATGAAATCGTAGTGCAAGACGTCCTCGCCACGCAGCTTTATATACTGCATTTTTTCCTTCTTCTGGATTACATGTCAACTCGTACTATTTACTTGGTACAAACACTCCGATATTTTAATCGTAGTCGCAAAAGAGATAGGGCCAACAAAAATATTGTCTCTTCCCCAAACTTTTCACGCAACTTGATCAATTTCTACGAGTCGAATTTAAATGGCAATCTACTAACGTAATCCATAGTCCCATCTCAAGTTTTTTACTTTGCGAGTACCAACCAGATATGCTTGCTCGTCCCGGAGAACGGTTGAAACTTTTAAAGACACCGTGCGACGTTTTAGGTAACGTCACGCGACGCGCAAAAGTTGCTGTCTTCATCGGCGATAATTAATCGGCGTGTTCAATCGCAACGTTATAAATTTGCACTAAACGCACCGTGGTGAAGATACGCTGGCGGAACATCGGGGAAATAAGTTCCCCGAGTTTTGCGTACAGCGGCGGACAAAGATTAATATTTGGCCAGATGCAATCGCTTCTCCTAACAGGAGAAGAGCGAGAGAGAGAGAGAGAGAGAGAGAGAGAGAGAGAGAGAAGAGGGCGGGGAGGAGAACGGAGTGAGAGCGCGGAGAGAGCGAGGCAGGGAGGAGAGGATGAGAGAGGAACTATATAAATCTCAAGTAAAACCTCGTAAAACTCGTTTCGCGCAGATAAATGAAACGAAATAAATTTAATCGCGAGAAGCTTTGCACAATAAAGTTATGGAGCGCGGTTTGCGCGATATACAGATGTAATCTACGTCTACTTTAAACAACACATACCGTCCTCCCACTGTGTATATCCCACTATTCCGCCGTGTAATATCCCGATGGAGGATAACGCGATTTTAAAAGCGTTCAATTTATCGCGTGCTTACGTTCTCCATCCGCCTAAAACGAAGACATCGATCGCAGCGCGCTTGTGGACGACACACGGCTCTCTCGTTCGAATGCATGCGCGCTACCGCCGCGCACCGGGGCGCCGTTACTGCCATCGTCGGAAAAATTCATCTCTCAGCCGCGACGGCAATGCGATGCGCTGCAAAAAGAAACGACCGCGGTGGAAAAGAAAAACGGCCGGCGGCGTGCCGCGCCGCGCCGCGCCGCGCAGCGGACGACCGGCCGCGCAATGTCGACATCTCGGGCCATTAGCGGCTCGCTGACCCCACCTACGGTGTTGTCTGGATGAAGTTTCATTTCCCGCAGACACCGAGAAGAGGGATGGAAGGTAAGATCGCAGGGTAGGAGGAAAGAAAGACAGATAGTCAGAGAGAGAGAGAGAGAGAGAGAGAGAGAGGCGGGAGAGGAGCGATTATGCATTTCCGTTAATTGTTGCGTGCTTGAATTGTGGTATGCTCGAATCGTTCGGTAATTTAATTGGTAATAGGTCCCGCGGGATCAGACGACGCTGCGGTACATTAAAGCAAATTAACGGATGAGTCCCGTGGGAACCCCGCGAATGGCCGCTCTGTTTATCGGAGTATCGAAGATGTTCGGGTTACGAGGAGAATCGCGACGGATAAAAATGTATTCGTCTCGTTTTCAGACGCGCGTGAGGGCGCTTTTGCACGCCGTTTTTTGTACGCGCGACCGTACCGCGAAATGATTAAATGAACGGGAAATTACAAATGTGCAAAGACGATTCAATATTCATATTCGTGACGCTCCGTGCTTTACTGTTTTCCTCGAGAGTGAGCGGAAGATCGATATCGTTGTTTCGTCGTTATTTCGTCGCACTTCAAATTTCTCCCGTATTCGTGTGCTTCACCGTTACGGACTGTACGGCGCGTCATACGTGGAAGGAGAACCGTCGTAGATCGACAAGGTTCGATAAAAACTCACCGTGGAACTTTCACTCAATTTGATAATTATCGACGTGACTGGTAATGCGTTACACGTTCGAAGGGGCATGATATTGTGTTCACGTTACGAAGAATTCCGAGACTTCGCCAAAGTTATTATTAATCTCGTTCCTATCGCGCTCCGACATCTGGGCCGCGCTCAAAATTCTGAGACAACGCCTGCTTTTAATTAACGCGTGTGCCGCCGGGAGTCGGCTTTAATATACACTCCGCCGCATGCAGGCCACGTGGAGTTGGTAGGAGAACGTGAACATATTTGCTTATCATTGATAAAGTTTGTCAAGTAACGTCTATTGGCACATAAGAATTGATAAGAACTGACTTCAGTTAGTTCTTATCGATTTTCGTGCATTGAAAAGTTACAATGAAATTTAAATGAAATTAAAATGAAATTTAAAATATTGTTAAAAGTATTTCGTTAAAGTTGATGGGTAAAATAGTCGACAACACGCCACTTTTGTACATAATTTCCGCTTTTCATTCTCAACTCGTCCGATTTCTCCGATATCACGTGCGTGTGTCTCGCGTTTAGTCTCCTCCCTTCTCTCTCCCTCTCTCTCTCTCTCTCTCTCTCTCTCTCTCTCTCTAAATTCAACACGCGTAGAGTCACGCCATAACTATCACGCACATGCGATCGAGTGCTTAAGCTGTGTCCACACGATCGACCGGTAATTAATTCTTGACCGAAATTACAATCTGGCCGCTCCAGACGTTATTTATGACGCATAGCAAGTATCCGATCCAATTATGTCCCCGGGAACGTAGCTTCGCGGGAGCATAGCCAGAGTTCCTCGGCAATCGCGCACAGTTGTTGTTTCATCATTCTCGATAGATCGAAGTGAAGATGGATAGGCGTGTTGCTCGTAACGGCAGCGCGAACCAAGTATATCTAATAACGCGAGCAAGAAGCGAAGTGTTTCTTTACATAAATTTTCCATGAACTCCCTCCTTTGCATCCATCCTCGATCGTGAATGCGAAAACGTCGTAAAAACGACCAATTAGAGCGAGCGCAGTGAATCTCATTTGCGTATCGGGGAAGAAGGTAACGAAAAGTATGAAAAGTGCTGCGGTCACTTATGCGTCGTTCTGCATTTTCGCTGTGCAATTAACAATGGCATGCATACACGCGAACGTTCATGTACACGCGAGTGTGTAACGGATCGTAATGACGGCGCGGCGGCCGGTTGCCGTGACGCCGTGTTTTGTCCCTAATCAAGCTTGCAGCACCGCAATTGATGACTCGGCGCGCCACGCAACAACGCATATACTGCTGACCGAAAGTGCTTCCCTGTTATTCGAGGGCGGCTTCTTTTGGACCCACCGCCGATCCCGTCGCCGCCGTAGTTCTGTTCGTCGTCGAGGTCGTAACGCGTGTCTGGTTTACGCGCCAGGTCGTTGGAACGAGCCGGGTTCGTCGTACGAGGCACGACTTCCAGGGAAAAGCGATCTTCGTCGCGTGGTGCTTTATGAGCATCGCGAAATCAGACCGCGGAATTGCACGTGCCGCAAATCGTCGACCTATACCTGCGCTTATTCATTAGCAGCACCGCATTATTCGTTCGATACCATTGCTGTCTTCTCTATGATTCTCTATGAAAAAGTCTTGTTCCTCTTGAATCCTTTGCGTGACAAGTATTGAATCGTCTATCGATCGCTAGTGGAATTATTGTCTGGTGAAAATCCGTCGCTGAAAGGAATCGGCAAATTATCTAAATAATTGAAAAAAGTCGAGTTTACTCATACAACGATTTTAGTGAGAAGAAAATTTTATGATTTCATACAGTTTTCGAGCAATTACTAGACAGTCGTGGGTACGACGCTAGTCGCTTCTCGTTCGAATTTAAATAAAAAATGAAAAGGAACATAACATTCCTCGGGTCTCCCTCGGGTGGGCATTGAGCGAGAAACGAGCGTAAACGGATGGTTCTCTGGCCGATCTCGTGGCAGCATATCGTCAATGGCTCGGTATACAAACGCTAGCCATTACGTAGAGCTACTCCAACGGTTGAATTTCCTGGCTAAACCGCGGCTTTGCGTGCACGACGATTCATCGGCTTCGTCACACACCTCAGCTCCGAGGAGAGACCCTCGCCATACGTCCGTCGTTAATGTTACCGTACCAACATGCCGTCATGGTTTGCGGGTGGTCGTTCGAATAACGGAGTCGATTCCCTCGGTCGGTTCTATCGACGACGGGGTGTTTTGTCCTCTCGAGACGAGATCCAGCATGCCCCCTCGTTATAATCAACATTCGTCTCATTTTTGCCCGCCTATAAAACAGACACGTAACTTTCATCGTTGACTATTTCCCGCGACGCCGAGTGGCTACCTCGATCTCGATGCGGGTCGTTTTTTCATTCTTATCACATTATCTTGCACATTATCGCTCCGCAAAAAGTTATATCTCGCCGTCGATATATTTGTACAGTCTCTTATAAGCTCTTTAAAATTATATTCGATAGAAATGTAAAGATTGATGGAGCGTGGTAGCGTGAGAGTTCGCAGTGTCCAGTGGGATTAAAAGCGGAAACCTTTCCGTACAAAAAATAGTTTGATCCGCGTGTACATTCGGATATCACTCCAACTGTTCCCGCAAACGTTTGTCCGTCGCCTTTCACCGGTGAATTGCGTCAGCCGAGGCAGCGCGACTCCTTTGACGCTCGAGAGGGCAATCGATTTGCTCACCTGGAACATTCAATTAAACAAGGGGCAGTCTCGTGAAAAATCGCGCGCAATTCAGAAGTTTGAGCGTGCGCGTATAGGATCGAAAGGTTCCGACGGAAATAAACACGTGCTTCGGTGCGACGATCAATCTACAGCGGGATGAGGTACGAGCGAGGGGGGAGGGTTTGAATGTAAAGAAGAAAAAATGACGGTCATCTCCTTTTACTTTTCCCATCTTCCCGCTTCTCAGGCAGCCTCCGTAAGCTCGTTCTCAACTTTCTCGTTTCTAGGTAGATTGAGTATTTTTTCTTTTTTTTTTTTCGTCGCGCTCTAGGGCGAATATAAAACCACTGTAAAATTGAAATACGCGCGGGTCGGCCTCGGCGGCGTAAATCGAATCTGATTTTGCACCGTTCCCGGAGAATGAACCATCGTGGCACCGATAGCCGAGAAATTCTTCGGGTGTCGCTGCGCAGCGGGCGTGCGACCCAATCGTGCTGCGACTTAAAAAATTGCTGCGCGGATTCGAGCGAGCGATAACACGGGCGTGTTATGTTAGGATTAAGAGAGAGTTAGCTAATCACCTTTTGGATCTGCATATTGCTCTGATGAAGTGCGGGAGTTACTTTGCAATTCAAACAAATTTTTTGCCGGAACGTCGGGAACACGCACACACACGCACATATGCGCGCTCGTGTGGATTTGAATATCGCGGACGGAGTTTAACGCAAAACGAGGGACTGACTACAGAATTTAAGTAATATTCAGACATATGTGATAAGAGAGATAGTCGCTTCCTCCTTCCCCTCCAACAAAAAAAATTTCCCGTGCGATCGTTGAGTGTTGCTTGTATCTTCGAATTATTGACGTTAACGTTGAGGTATATTTCGCGAGAGAAAACGTATTTCTCGTTTCTTAATAAGGAGGAAATGAAATAGAAGCGGCGGGATCGAATAAAGTCTTCAGCGCGCTAATTGGCTGAAATTGAGATATATATATAAATACAAAGCTTGACTCTAGCAGTAAATTCGTATCCGCGCACGAACGTATATGTTCAGTAACGTGCGGTGTATTTATTAGTGAACGATTACACGAGAATGCGCGCTGCGCGCGTAGAGACAGGTTGTTCCGCTAATAGGCTGCGCATTCTCTCTGCAATTTATTTAGAAGCGTATTGAGTGGAATAGCGTGTACGGGAAAGATCGCGCTGGCTCTCTTTCTTCCGTCCGTGTCGTACACGCTTTTACAACTGTCCGCGCGCGTAAAAGTTTATCGTCTCCCTCGTTGCATGACTGCGCCTGATCTTTAAATTGAATCTGCCCGCAGCAGCTTTATTTCCCGGTATTTCCTCGGAACGAGTACTAATCAATTTCGAAGATAATTATCGGCCGCAACTTGGCGTCGAGATATACGAAACGCTCGATTGAGTCATGATTGAGCTGTTTAACATTTTGAACGGATGCCCGAAACAAATCCTGGCACAATGGGCCGTTGGAAGAAGACGCTGCCGACAAGCGGAAACCCCTGCAGTCTCTGCGCGATGTCTTTTCACAATGAGACAATTTTCGCTCGTTGTACGACACTAATTACGGCTGGTCGTGACGAAGGGCGAAACTAAGCTTCGAGCGCAAACAGTTCTGGCAAATAATTTATTCTTTCATTTCATTTCTTTGCCCGCTCGCGTACAGCTCGGGTTCACCGACGGTGTTTATAACTCTCGCCGCCACCGGTGAAGATTAAAATGGTCCGAGATAATGAGAACTGTGTGGCGGACCTCTGTCGCCCTCTCTCTTTCCTCTCTCCCTCTCTCCCTCCCTCCCTGCCTTTCTCTCTCTCTCTCTCTCTCTCTCTCTCTCTCTCACTCTTTTATGCTTTTTCTCTCTTTCGCTTCCATTTTCTCCTTTTTCCACCGCCGCGCGCCGTGCACTTCCCGGGAAAACTCTCCGTATTACTTTCCCTTCGCAAACCGCGATCCGTTCCTCGGATTATTTCGTGATTGCCGAGAAAGAAATCGCAAGAGCGGCCGAATTTTTAATCGCCTCCGCACGCAGTCACTCGCGTAACCGCGATTACTGGTGGTTTTAAAAGTATGATGTTCTCTAATTGCGATGGTGATCGCAGACCACGGAAAAAGAACACACACACAAAGGACGAACGTTTCGCTATTGAAGTACGCGGGAGCACGCGGGACAAATATCTATATAGATTATTTTGACACGTGAACTTATTTAACGTACGTGCGCCCCCGTTGTTGCATCGCACAGGTCGCCCATTATTATTTGTATTTACTTGATTAATATTGACTCGCTAATCGCCTGGAAGCGACGGAAACGCATAATGTCACGTAAATCTATTGTCCCGCATGCGAACACAATTCGCGCGCTCTTTAATCTACTATAAAATATTAATTTTATGAAACGCTATATATTCTCGATGCCCGTGGCAAAATGCAATGTGATGTTATCTTCAGTAAGAGTTAATTTAATCATTCCGCTACATAGTCCCTTTTGGAAAATTTACCACTAGCGTATCCGTTTTAAAGCCGAGCTCGCGCTGTTTCAGACCTCACTTTCAGTACAAATGGCAGTGCCGCGTTAGAGGTTCAAGAGGCGATTCAAGGAAAGCGAGTAAATTGTCGTCGTTTGATACAAATGTGTTCGTCCGCAAAGTAACGGATTTTAAGCGGATAAATGGTAAAATTACATTTGGATAACATTCTTTTTTTCCCTTTTATTATGACGACTCATAATTTCACCATAATTTGCGAAATGGTTTATCATCGTTATACACCGGATTAAATTATTCCATACATTGGCCTTTGTTCTCACAAAGTATACTACGGCTGTTCTTATTGAACACGAATTAATTACTCTTTGTGCAGCAAACTGCGTCCCCTTGCGTTACCGCGAGCGAAGTTAATTTTTCGAAGAACGGTGATCGATATCCGTATATAATAGAATTATACATGATATGAAATGTAAATGCGGTTACAAAATACACACACGCGCACGCGCGGACACACACACGCTGCACTCGGCGCACTCGGTATCGCTGTGTGCACTTTGTAGATTAGCGAGCGGCGCGCAACAAAAATCCATATCAGCGAGCTGCGGTATACGTATAATTTTCGCGTCTAGCATTTTCGCGACCGCAAAATCTCCGAAATGTTTTTCCTGTTCGACCGGAAGATTTAATGTGAAACCGCGCTCTCCGTTAACAATAAACGCGCGATAAATACACACATACGCATTCATGAATGCGATTCGAGTGCTTCGCTCGTATCGAGTGCATTTCGAGCGCCCATCGGTGTGGTATCAACGACGCGCTGCGAGCAAGCGGTGAGTCGTCGTCCTCGTCGGGCCACGAGAGCGCAATAACATCCCGAAGAGCGAGCCGAAGAAATTAATCAGCCGAGATGCCGCCGCTTTACGACGCCGCCTACGCGGAAGGTTTCCGCACCAAAATCCAAAAAGACATAATGGCATTTGCGTTAATGGCATCTCGCGTCTCGTAAACTTCATTAAGACCGGCGATATTGTATCGGAGCACGACGCGCACGGGGTCGTGAAAGTAATCAAGGATCAGGGACTTTCAATTAGAAGTGCCTCTCGTCGGCTTCCATGCGCTGGTCGGCTAGCTGGTTGCCTGGTCGCAATGAAACGAGTGGCAAACGAGATTGATTAATGGGATTAGAGGAAGAATCGCGAACCTTATACTGCCGGTATATTATTTACTCTTAATATCTCTCGATGCGGCCCCTCGGCTTTACGATCGCGCGCACAAGCAAGAAGAATATGTCTCCTCCTTTGACCCTTATTTCGTTTCGTTTGTTACACATGCATAAACCAGCTGTATTATTCGTGTCGCAGACGACGTTTCGATACGGCAAATACTCGTCACGTGGAGTTCTCCAACGCCCGAGGACAGTAATCGCGAGAATATATTTATGTGCGAAGTTTCATGTTCCACATTTGCTGACGAAAAAATTATATATTGATACATGTACGTAAAAATCACTATTGACAAGAAACAAAAGATTATTTTGAGATATAAATCGCTTTATTGGTAACAATGCTAATGGAGGCTTTCATCCACCAGTATAATTATACTTAATGTCAGTCGCGATTGTGTGTAACCGCGGAAGACGACAATTTTCTCAAGTCAACTGAGGAAAATTAATGTAGCGGTCGAGAGAAGCAATTGTTACCCTTTCTCTCTCTCTCTCTCTCTCTTTCTCTCTCTCTCTCTCTCTCTCTCTCTCTCTCTCTCTCTTTCTGTCTCTCTCTCTCTCTCTCTCTTTCTCCGTATGGTCCGCATGGCGCGAAACTTTCACTAAACTTTGATACAGCCGATCGATAAAATTAATCTCGAGATTGCAAAGACGAAAGCTTAAAGGATCGCGCCTCCTTCTAACCCACATCCGCACGACATTGACGAACAGCAAGGTGAAAATGGGCGCGGCGGTGATGTTTCCTTGACGTTACAGTGCTGTGGATAATTGGTTCTAATAGGCACTCCAGGGCCGACTGCCGTTACCAACAAGAAGTTACCGCGATGGGAGAGGCTTTCTTTCCATCTTTCCTGCACATTTCCGAACTACGTTCGATCTTCGCCTCGTGTCTGCACGATGTCCCATTACGTTACGCGCACGCTCTGACCATTTGGCCGTTGCATTTACACCCGCCGGCCGTTCAGAAGTAAATGGCTGATCGTCTCTGACATTGCGCTCACGACAGAACCAGATCGGCGAGTAGACACTCCGACAAATTGCAGTTATAATGAGCCGTAATAATAAACGCGTAACTAGGCCGCGTTTCGCAAACCCCCCGCGTAGAATTTCCTTTCTTTTTTATCTCGTAACGAAAATAGCCGCATGCTGCTCGCTATTGATCACCAAATGGTTTACGCAGTGATCCGATATATTAGGTGTACAAATGAATAATCCAAATTATTTTAAGCAGAAAATTATGAAATCAATTTTAAATTGAATAGATTTTCCCGCTCTTTTGTGATTATGCAATGTTGACATATATAGCTGTTAAAAAGAACATATAGTTTGGCGAAAGGCCCAACATAACCTTCAAAAGTATTCAGTTCAGTACAGTCGAAAATGGCAACAGATAAGGTGCATATCCGACACTGCATTCTTTACGAATTCCAACAAGGAAAAAATGCTGCAAGAGCGTGCGAATCGATTTGTTCCTTTCTCGGCGAAGGTGTTGTATCGTACGAAGTGTGCGCATTTTGGTTTAAGCGGTTTAAAAGCGGTAATTTCAGTCTAATCGACAAACAACGCCCTGGAGGCCCTCCGAAGTGCGATAATGATGATTTGGGACAACTGCTCGCTGAGAATTCGCACACAAACACAAAAAGAGCTTGCAGAACAGTTGGGAGTAACGCAGCAAACGATTTCCAAACGTCTACATGAGATGGGAAAGATCCAGAAAGAAGGAAAATGGGTGTCTAACCGCATGAACTCACTGAAACCAACAAAAATCAACGAGTGGCAGCGTGTCTTTCTCTTCTCTCAATAAGCAGCGTCGAAAGCAGCTTTCTTGTGGAAAACCGTTACGGGCGATGAGAAATGGATACTCTATGACAATCCGAAACGCAGAAAGTCATGGGTAAATCCCGGCGAATCATCAAAATTGGTCGCAAAACCCAATCGCTTCGGAAAGAAGGTTCTTCTCTGCACTTGGTGGGATATCAAGGGCGTGCTTTATTATGAGTTGTTGGAACCGGGTGAAACATTTACTGCGAACTGCTACCAACGTCAATTAATCTGCTTGAGTCAAGAATTGGGACGGAAACGTCCGTATACTGGCAAAGGAGAACGTCCAGTGAAATTGTTGCATGACAACGCCAGGCCACACATTGCTTCCAATACAAAAGACACCATAATGAGTCTTGGCTGGGACGTCTTGCAGCACTTGCGGCGTATTCACCAGACATTGCTCCATCCGATTATCACTTGTTCCGGTCGATGCAACACGCCTTGTCCGATATGCACCAATCAGTGGATGAGATCCGAAAATGGCTTGATGATTTTATCGTGTCCAAAGACGTAACATTTTTCCGAGATGGAATTCATCAGCTGCCTGAAAGATGGCTTAAAGTTATAGAAAGCAACGGCGAATACTTTGATTGAACAATTTAATTTACTTTCTTTTAAAATAAACCTTGAATGTAGCTGAAAAAATTGGATTATTCATTTGTACACCTAATAATATCCATTTGAAAAAGAAAATAAAACAAGAAACGAGCGAATAAGCGAATACGAATCTCGCTTGCAAAATAAAATCGTAGTCTTGATACTATATTATTCTGTGATCAGTGAACTCTACGCTAATTGCGCTGGAAACAAAACGCTTGTTATTTATAATTTTCTATCAGCTTCACCAACGCCAATAAACTCTATTATAAGTATAGAACTTACATCGGAAATAGCCGATGCCATGTCCAGCTCGAAGAAAAAAGTACAGATTATCTCATATCTCCCACTCTTTATTGTTCCATGTGCTCCTATTTGAGTGAATATTCCAATATAGCATAGAGTTGTCGGCTGATTGTGTGACGCACACGAGCGCGGTGATAAATGCCGACATCGTAAGCGATGAATCTTACTCCGCGCTCAATGAAGTTGAACCGTGCATTTTATCAAGCTTGAGAAAACGCGCGGAATGAAAGTCTTCAAAGTTTCGGGCGGGCGAGCAGGCAGGCAGGCAGGCAGGCAGGCGCCGAAGGCGCTGAGGTACTTGACATTCGTGCCAGGTTGCCTCATATCCTTTTACGACCGCTATAACCTCCCACTTGATAAGACGAATTTGCAATCGATACTTTGTGTGTCACGGAACTTTGTCGACACGTGTAACGCCGAAGTTGGCTCGCGGCTGGTGCGCGCGGCCTCGGGACATATCGTTTTTTTATTTACTATTTATCGTCCATGTTCCTCGCGGCGCCGGGAATATCGCGAGAATTGCGGCGAGAAACGCCTGCGGCTTATTTTTCGATTTGTTTCAAGCGTTAGATATGACTGTATTTTCTTTCCTTTCGTTTGCTTTTTTTCTTTGCGTTCTTACTCCTTTTTCCTCTTCAGGCTAGATCGCGTATTCTTTTGTGTGTGCGATAATCTTGTGAAAAACTGCATATTTTCAAACGGAAGCTGTTTACTTTATGTTACTGCAGATAAGAATTCCGTGTGCTACGGTCAAAGCGTAAAAAAAATACACACATATATATTGTATATATATATATATATATATATATACACACATACTATATAGTATACATTTATATTTCGGTGAGTTTCCTTGAATAACATTTCTTCATTTCGGTTTACGAGAACGGTGTTACTCGGTTTTTCGTAATGTTTTATAGCGAACGATGTAATTTTCACATGCTTCTATATGAACCACAATGTGCGCCGTATGAAATTTAGCGAAAGCGCAGAGTAATATCCTGAATTTCACAATAACATTCGTGTTATTTTTCACTCGACCGAATATGCGCGATACCTGCTTTGTAGGGCGATATTGGATTGTCATACGCGGATTGCGTTTTACTCGCCATCTCGCAAGTTACAGCTAATTAAACCCGTTTTTCACACGCGATCAAAGTGAGCACAAGTCTGCGCTGACGAAACGTCGGATTAACGAATCATCATCGAGCGAAAGAAACATTCGGGATGCGCGTCTTGAATCGCAGACTCAGCCTATGATCAGCGCTCTATATCCCCCTCGCATATTCCGCCAAATTAGAACATTTAAATAACACGAAAACGCGTGTAACTCCGACGTAACCGCAGACACGCGAATTCGGTGCATTAACGACTCCGATGTACCAGGATGTTTGATGACCCATTTTGAACTCCGCCGGAATGGATGTGCAGTCTGCGCGTACACGTAGGGCGCAAGACTCACGACTACGTCGGCCCGTGATCGGTGGATATGTTATGCAAATTCAATTTGCACCGAATGCCGTGCGTGCTCCGTGCAACGGCCGCGCGCGCACGTACCAACGGTGCCTAATTTCTCCTAGAACGAAATTATAAGCCTGTGGAAGATATACGACGACATCCCTTCCGCAACGGCGCGCATTTAGCGTTAGTCGCGTACGGCGACGTTTACAGTGGCGTTTACGGGCGACGTCGTTCATTCCTCTTTCGACGTCTCTGGCTCGCGTTCACCTGCTTGCCTAAATTTACCTATACCCAAAGTATAATTGCTACTCCGGGCAATTTTAAGTTCGTTGAGAGTCCTACGGAGAGTCTTGGCTGGGGAAATTTTCCCCAAACTCTCGAGGTCGAAAGTGCGCTGTTGGTAATTTACACGCGGTTAATACAGAAAGTTAATTGCAGTATTCTCGAGAAGCAGGAAGTCGCAGTTCGGTACTAACACTCGCTAACGCCCGTGGAAGGATTCGTGCCATTCCTAACCCTCATTACTTGATCCTTGATTTCTGTCGAAGAAAATTCGAATTAAAATGGATTAGGAATGTATGCGTATAAATAAGAATTTATTGGTTTTTCCATAATAAATAATAAAGCGCCCATTTTAGGTCGAATCGACTGATGATTATTCTCGAATGAGATTACATTTCGGGAAAATCTCTAGACGAAATTTATTTCGCGTGAAATTATACGTGTACTTTATATGACAATAACTTTCTACACTTTCTCTCTATATCTCAGTATATCTAAAGTTTCTCTATAATTTAGTCTTCAAGTATCGAAATATATTCTATAATATTATCTTTATATACACAACGGTGTATGTGTATAAAACTATGTCACGACAAGCATACACGTACTGAATGCAAACGTATGCTGCGTAAAATTCCGAGAATAATGGTGCTTGTTTCGTATTCGCACGTCGATTTTTCGCAGAGATACAGACATTTAAATGTTCAGTCGGTGCCCGGCCGAAGTCGTCAGTTGTCCCGCAAAGGCTGGCCGCTCGCGTGCATTGCAGTGCATTCGCACCTCAGACAGTTCTCCCTTCTCTAGCGGCGCGCTTGGCGGTAGAGAACGAGTAGCGCGCAACATTGTAAGCGAGCCGCGCGGTCCCCGTCAAACGATTCGCCGCCGCCGCCGCTCGTCGATATCTTCGCGTAGAAAAGTTGTAGCGACGTCGAACGAATTGCAGTCGGAAGCTGAGACTTTTCTGCTCTCAATGAGAGAACGGCCATTTCTCTCTCTGTGTTCTCTCTGCCGTTTCTCTGCTGCACAAGGATTGACCGAGCTTTTCCTGAACAGAAGATAAATTCACGTCGAAAGCGTGATTTCGATTTTGTTTTAACTTTAAAATAATTGCGCGACAAATATAGTGATGTGGTTGTCGTCGACACAAATAGTTGTCGTTTGTCGCGAAATAAACCACGAGCTAGCATTGGCCCGTAATTTATTGCAACAGTATGGCTGAAATTAAAGACAAATATTTGACTGCAGCATGATTCACCAACATATCGCGCCTAGATGAACGATACGTCCATCAAATATTGATGTTCCTCGTGGATTGACGAGTATCAACGGCATAATACCGTTTGTCGACGCTCTTAATTTGGTATAACGTTACATTTTACGGACGCGTACTACGTACAAACGGAAATAGGAAAATTACGTAATAAAATCTCCTCGTGAAAAGCCGCATCGCGTTTGGTATTTGAGACACGTTTATCGGTGTTGGTAACAACAGTTATCGTTTACTTCATTCATCAGCGAAACAAATGAGAGCGACAACTCCAGTGATATATGAACCCTTTAACAAAAAGGATTTATATACACTTTCGACTAACGGATACGAACATAAATCTTCGCCGCGGTGGAAGAAACCTAACGGTGATCCGCGAAAGCTGCTTGGTTGTGAAAAATGTTCCTGGCTTTATTGGAGCGGACATGATAGCCGTGATAGAAAACAACACGTTCCATTCGGACGAAGAATACACACACTTGGATGTACGAGCAGGAATTCGCGCGATTGATTCGCGAAAGCGTTTTTCAATATTCTCTATAATGCGGCCGGAAATATTGCGGTTTCCACATCATCCCCATCTTTCCTCCTGCCCGTGTGTTTACTGCGTACGTCAAAATAAGCGAAACGGGGAGGCCACATTCGCCGTATCGAATCGCCGTCGAACAAACGCGCCTCGACATTTTCGTGGCGGATGGGAGGGACAAATCGACAGTGAGAATCGCTCGCGTGCGATTTATTAGATAAGCGAAAGCTCCGGAAACTCGAGCGCGCACGTATATAATCTCGGCGCTCACAGCCATTTTCTGCGATTGCCCTCGCGTTCCCACTTTATCCCGACGTTTAATATTTATCGGCATAAAGAGCGTCTCTCCGCGTCTTCGGCGAATATATGCCGCGTGTCGGATGCGCTATCGTGCGCCTCCACGAGTGCCATTTGTCTCGCCGAGGATTCTTCGGAAGAAGCTCTCGCGGACCGAGAGTCAAAGGAACGTGTCAGATATTCCCTTTGCTCTCTCCGCGTATTTTAAAAGCCAGACCAGTTCGCGTTTAGCCGCATTACTTATTCAACTCGGAAGATATTCCGAGAAAATTAAAAAATACGCCACGAAACTCGCCGGCGTTTCCCGGTCTGTGTGCATTCATTATGCATTTATCTGGAGGTACACCGCAGTTTTACAACCATTACGCCACTGTTTTCTTTATTAGGAGCATTCATCAGATTACTGCTTTTTTAATAAACGCTGTAAGAAACAGGAAACAATGCGTTTTCCTTCTCTTTTTTACTTATTTTTTTAGAAGATTTTTTTTAGAAAGAAAATAGAAAAAGCTTCTCTCGCTCCATACGGAGAGTGTGAGACGGGACGAATGTGGTGGTGGGCGTTGAATCTTCCACCAAAGTTTTATCTCATCAAAGCAACTCTTCATTCTATCTATCTTCAAGCTCTTCGCTGCAGGTGAGAACACGCGGCCTTCTCCACAGCGTGCCGCCGCGAGGCGGCTAATTTAAGCGTGAGCGCATGCCGTGTTAAACATTCACGCAAACGAATAACGATAGGCGTGATTGCATTTAAGAAACACCCTGATTAAAACTTGCCAACGACGTAGCAGCAGGCCCCCGGGATAAATCGCTGAGACGTCGCTCATTACATCGTATAATTGGGTCGCACGCGCGCCCGTAATTTGCGGAATCTGTCGCGCTATCCGTTTTCCGCTGCTACCTCGGGGGTAGAAACCGTCGTCGCGATCTTCTCCGTCAGCGCGATGTAAGGTCAACGATGAAGACGACGACGACGACGACGACGACGACGACGATGACGGTGACGGCGACGACGACGACGACGACGACGACGACGACGTTGACGGCGACGTTGTGTAAATGCGCATGTATACGGCGGCGAGCGAACAGATTATGACGGATAGTCATCGCTGTGGCGTGCAAGATACTTAGTTGGGCTGCGTCATTACGGTGCGCTCATTTTTCAAACCAGCGCGAGATATCGTTACGGGCACCGGCGAAATATCCCTCTTGAGGACGGAGTTGAATTAACCGCAATACACCCGATGCTCGGCGTGCGAACGCGCCTCCGCCGCGCCGCGTCCGTCGGTGTTTAAGAGAGTCGCGCTGGCGCGGGATATTAATTCTTCCAATATAACGAACGCCTAAAGAGAGGGAGAGAAGGAGAGAGAGAGAGAGAATGCCGCCGCGCCCAGCTGAGGGCAGAGAGTTCGCCGACGGTGAAAGATAATGAAAAAAATGGGACGATGCAATGCGCGCAGCCCGCAGCAAGAACAGAACCCCGTGAGAGCTCGTTGACTCTCGCGGTGCGATAAAAAGCGTCGAATTAACTGGCGAGTTGAGGATCAAGTAAATGATCAATCTTTTATCAGCTCTCTTGATAAAACAAATGGAGGATGGGCGTGCATCATCTCGAAAAAATGTGTCAGTATTTAAAAAAAATGGGGTAATTTTCTGTGAAAAGTTACGCCGCCGAAATCCGCGAATTTTGCGAAATTCAATTTTACTGAAATACCGCAATTGTCTCGTTGCACAACCGAGTGCATTAGAGAGCAAGAGCGCATTCAGCAAATGGGTAAATGTTAATACACCTGTGTGTATTATTTTCGCGGTAATAATTCCTCTTCGGAACAATTATATATTTGGGAAATGTATTCCGGGATATATCGTTTCGATATTCGGAGTTCACTGTTGTGACTTTTCGGGAAATTGTCCCGGTTTCCGCATTTTTCGGGGATTTTAATTCTGCGGGACAATGCGTGTTCGTCAAATGGAATACAAGATACAAACACACAAACATCCCGATCGATCTCGAGTCTTGGAAGATTATCGCAGGGGTATAATTGACAGGAAGAACATCGTGACTAGGTCGATCGAGCCAAAGAGCTACGCCGCGGTGGTATTACCCGTCATTATAATTACCGCGAAACCATAAACCGCATCGTGGCTACATCGTAAGGAAGATTTAGGTTGCGGATAAGGGACGGCGCTGCGCGCTGCAACGTGTCGCGACGTGTCACAGCGTCGGTGCAATAACGCGCAGTAAGCCCTTTCGTTTGCGACATTACATCGAACAACGTTTGTTCGTATTCTCATGAGAATTTCATCTCTCGCGCCGCTCGCTCGTCGCCCTATTGCCGATAAATTCGCGGTCGCGGCAGGACGGTTCCGAAATGGTCGCGCGGTGCTGAAACACTCTCAGTTTCTCCCTCAGCTGGACGCGCGAAAGTGAGACGAGGCGAATTAGCAGAAGAAGGAAACGAAAGGAGGCGCACATCGAGAAAGATTATCAAAATCGTCAAAAGTGTGCGAGTGGCGTTAATCTCGCCACGGGAGGACGCTCCTGCCGTTTTGTTTGAGTTTCCGTCTATATTCCGACGATATTTGAAACGGCCAACACGATTCGGGATACTAACACTTCAAAGCGTGGCGCGCCGAAGAAACGGGCGGGAGGAGTAAGTAATTTTAGGGGGGTTTAACTTTCATGAAAAATTCCGCGCGGCGGAGCCCTTTGTAGATTCGCTCGGGCCGGCCGGCGGCGGCTCGTAATGTATGCCGCGGCTTAAAAGCCTTCTTTCTGCGGAATGCGCAATTATTTTTTAATGCACATTATTAAATACTCGCGCGTTCGCGGCAGTATCAACGCAGGAACCCCGGAGCATTTACCATTGCGCGCGACTGTCTTTGGCAGTTTGGCGCGCCTGCCGAAAAGACCGACGCGCGCGCCTTACGTAACGCACTTTCGAACGATATCGCGATTTCGCGCGCGGCGTTGCGGGGCGCTTCCTGTGGAACGCGATCGATCTCCTCGTGTAGAAGGCCGGCCGAGATATAAAAGTCGTCGATTCACATTATCGTACGGAGAAAAATGATCGGCTGTATCAACGAAGTGGAATTTCTGCAACGTGAATTCTGCGACGTACTTTTTTCCCGTGTGATTTTTTTAACCACCACCACCGCTACATAATCTTCATTCGACCAAAGGGAAATTCGATTCTTCCACTGACTATTTCGGTGGTGGCTTCGAGCGTGTTGGGTCATTTTGGGCAAGTTTCAGACGCGAGTGTGAAATCCTTGATCCAAATACTAGAATAACTAAGAGCGTGTGCGTTCAAGTACGTTGAACTGTGACCCAGCAGTTAATAGTTTCTCGATTGAAACGTTGCGGCTTTGTAACGAAAATTTACCGCGAATCGGCGAACAAATCCAATTCGCGATTAGCGAACAACATTCCACAGGATAGGCAGCAGGAAATTGCTCCAAATTCACCAAGTTGTACACATATTTCACCGCTACCGATCCGCGCTTTATCCCTGTCTCGCGCACGTGCGCTCACTTTGAGGGCCGCAGGAATTACCCGCGCGAAGGATCGAAAGGGAAATTTCGTGATACGTCTGGCACGAAAGAAACGTATATGAAATCTGGCCCGCGCTCGTGCTGTCGGAACTTGCGAATAATTTGCGACGGTTCGATGCAAACGGCACGTCCTCGCGAGCGAAACTTGAGGGAAAGCTGGCACGGCGTCGCGGAAAGAGCGGGAGCGCACGGGCAGAATAAGAGAGAGAGAGAGAGAGACCAACGTCGAAGCGGAGCAAACAGGAAGGAGTCGAAAGACGAAGAAAGCGTGGTGAAGAAGGTTGGGACGGCTCGCGTGCTAAACTATGCGTGTAATATGGTGAATTATTTCAAGCCGAGCTTCTTTGGCGAACACTTGGCACGAGAGAGAGAGAGAGAGAGAGAGAGAGAGAGAGAGAGAGAGAGAGAGAGAGAGAGAGAGAGAAAGAGAGAGAGGGAGGGAGGGAGGGAGGGAGGGAGAGAGAGAGAGGGGGGGGAGAGGGGGAGAGAGAGAGAGAGAGAGAGAGAGAGAGAGAGAGAGAGAGAGAGAAAGGGTGGAGAAAGAGAGGCGCGAAGATTACGCCGACCCGATTTCTCAAGCCTCAATACTAGCCTTTTGCGGCTTCGCGATAAAGTCAGCTCGCAGAGAGCGAGTTGGGATACACGAAGGAAAAATCTGCACGGCCACAATGACAATACACGCGATGACATTTCCATCAGACCCAAAGAGCCTACGATTCACATCAACAGCACTCGACGCGCGATTGTTTACTCCGGCACTCCGGCACTAAACAAAAAAAAAAAACGTCCTCCCGGTTCTCCCGTCAGATCAAAGCAGGTTAAACGAGAATCTCACGGTCGGCCTATCGCGCAGCCAGCTAGGAAATGCGAAACCATTGCGTTCCACCTACGAGTAACTGGATCTCGCTCTCGCCGAGTGGAAGAAAGCCACGTTTAGCCTGGCGTAGCCGGGCCCGCGCCGGGCCGGGCGGCGCAGGAATGCACGAGCTCGCTATAAAACGTTTCTCGACACGCGCAGACCCTTTGTCGTGGAAGCACCGTGTGGACAAAGAGCGGCGATATCTGTATGGGCGCTCGGGCACGTACCGTGCCGACTGTAAACGCTTGATATTTCCTTAACACGTTGCACACGCGCGTGCACGCGTGCTAGAGCGAGCACTTTGCCCTTTGCGCGCGAGAACGATCGGAGTGCGTTCTCCCCGCGTCAATCGGCATGCACGATTCGCGCCGATAGCAGGCCGCATCGGCAACTTCATTTAATACGCCCCGCGCGCGCGCACACGTTACAACGTTATTCGCCACGATAATATCGCGGGGATAATTGAAGCAACGCGTTCTATCGCGCAGGCGATCCCCCCGACGTTATAGAGCGGCTCGTGAAATGGGGCGCGTGATCATTTTCGCCGAGTCCGCTCGCGAGTCGCGGCTTTGTGGGACTCCCAGTCGAACTGGATAGACTCACGTCGCTAATTGCTTCGGAGCCGTTGTTGGGATGAATTTTCCCTGCGACGCAGGTTGCTGAAAATGAAAACGCGCCGCGCTTGGGGGGATCCGACAACGTGTCGCCCGGGCGTTCTATTTGCCGTGTGTGTATCGACCCTTAGCAAAGAAAAGCTAATTTTATGTAGATTAGACTGTTCGTCGTAAATTCCCGAAAGCGCATCCCAACATCTCTCGGTCGCGATACGAATTTTGCGCTCGCGCGCGCGCGCGCGCGCGCAGTCCGTCGATTATAAACGACCGCGGGAACGCGGATGACTCGCTTGGTCACCGTGTCAATGGATTCCCGACACGAGGTTTCTACGCGAGAAATCGCTCCCATCTGTCTGTCGCTGTTCGTTGTGTGTTGGTGTCTCCACGTGTTCGCGTGGAGACTCTTTCCGCAAACGTTTCCAGCGCGGCAGGAGCCTCGGCAGAGCACCGGCAACGCAATCGGCAAATGAAAACGTTGTCGCTTCGTCGGCTAGGTGACTCGACGCGACGCGTCGCGATCAAAGTGAATGGGCGGAATTAATCGGAATTTGACGAAGTGACGAGCGCAGTCACGGCAATCGACTCGCTCGCCGACTTTCTGCGTTCATACCATCTGCTCGGGATCGAAGTTGTTACCACCTGCAGCGATCCGTTCCGATCGCCGTAAGCGATACGAAAATGTCGGCAACCACAACTCGGCATTTCTTACCGCGCGCACGCGCTTTCCCGCGACGTCCACCGTCCATTCGCGTCTTGTAATTAGCAATTAAGATTGCATTTTATGAGCGCGCATAGGAAATTCCTCAGATAAGACGCGTTCCTCGAGCGACTCGACAACGGGCCGTCCGTTCTCTTAGGCGTGAACAACAATATGTATATGAGCGTACACAAATGTACGACGCGTGATAATGCGACAACGCCGAGGTTACAATGCACCTCCAGCGATACAGAGTCGCAGCTGTACGCCGGCGTTATTTTAAGTTAATAGCTCACACGTTAATATACTCATTGTTCCGGCGAGTCGTTGCGCGCGCGCGCGCGCGGATATGATTTTCAAGTCGCGAGCAGTCGCGCGCCAAAAAAATGACGCTCGCGTGTGAAAGAGTTTCCATAATTTCCGGGCATTTTCCGGGCAACAAGAAGAACTCGAATTGTATCCCCTTCGCGTATTTATCGTCCGGACGCTTTCGTTCGTATTAATTATGTTATGCGAATAATGCCGCAAAAAGAGGCAATGAATAAATTTGAATAAGCAAAAGCTTCACTGCGTGAGAATTTCAGAATGCAGCACGCAGCGCTTCTTTTGCATAATCAACTTTAACAATGGGGACCGTAACACGGCGATGCATAGCTGTATCGCGCAAGTCCTCCCCCTGGGACTCGCAAATACTGTTAATGTAGCAAGTTTTTGCCTAAAAAAAAAGACGCGTGTAATGCCTCAGCCCAGCTGTGACACGGTCAAAAAGTTGCACTCACTCTGGATTTCCAGCGAGATCGTAAACGTCGCATAAAAAAATGAGCGGCGTCCATTGCGGGCAGCTCGTAACTTCTCCGTACACGTTTGCTGATAATTCATGAGAAGAAGGTTCAACCCTTTCGCAGCGCTTCTCAGGTCATGATGCTCCTCCAGCGTTTGCTACCGCTTTTATTCCAATTTTATTCGAAACTTATTGTGATATAACAAGACTATGAAATTTATATGTAATAGAATATATAAAATTTAGAGCAAGAGCAGATGTTTAGGATAAATATCTTTAACTTGTATTAACTGATTTATTAAGGAAAACAAGCGCGATTCTCATAAATGGGGGCGGGGGGGATTTACTTGACGGAGATTTTTGTAATAAGCGCTGCTTACACGACATTCTCGAAGGGATCTTGCGGGGTTTCGGAATTTCGTGGTGCATAGTTCGCGAATCTTTGGTTTAGCATAATGCCCGACTAACGCTCTGGTTCAAAATGACACATTATTGAAATAGTTTGACAATATTGGACACACACACTTGGCGACAACCGATACATGTACTCGTTCACGTACGTGTTAATTGAGTCTGCTGATGCTTAAATATAAACTTTCGTTCTTGAACTTGATCGGTGGTTTATGTCAATGTCAATGGGTGAAGTCCCTCTTGATACTCGAAGATACAAGAGATAACGGATATTAATAATAATCGTATTATTAATAATCGTACACGATATCTATCCAATGGGAGAGAGAAAAAAGGGAGAGGGGAAGAGAAGAGGAGGAGATGGAGGACGTAATTTCCTCCGCGATAGTTAATCTATCGATCGAGACATGTTCTCTCACGACTATTTAATTATGATGGGACTTCCTGCGATTTATGACATATTGAGAGAGGCCAGCTTGTAATAATTATCCAAATAGGCGGCTGACGCATTAATAGCCGCTGCAAATATAATCGTAATTGCACGTATACCTCGTTAGAAAGGCACAATCTACTCGAATAAGGAAATTGTAGCGTGCGCAGTTTTTATGCCGTTAAAACGTCAAATTCGAAGCTACCTGATAGTGATGAGAGAGAGAAAGAGAGAGAGCGGAGAAACTAGTTTCAAGAATAGTGCGCGTCAGGACATATGTGCGTGCTTCAGGGCGGACTGAGCGAGGACGAATTCGAGCTTTGCGCTCACGCAGGGGTGCAATGTACCCTCCCTATATCAAAGTTAATCACCTGCGTCCCAAAAGACCCAGGGAGCTTGGTCGCGTCTGGTGATAGAACTGCAGCTTGGCCGACCCACCTTTGCCGGAATCAACTTGCTCGTCAACTTGCTCGTCATCCTTAGAACCGGTCGGCACTATTCGGATCGTCGTCGCTGGTACGTTTGTGACTGTTATCTCAGAATTTACCGACTCAATTTCACTCGGAACTTGTGACCGACAATACGTAAAATTTATGATAAAAATACAGGTTCGAGATAAATATAGACCCATATCAGCTGGTTTATGAAGGAAAACGGGTGCAATTGGGACACCGTCGCTAATTGGCTCATTTATCTTGAAAGTCGGGAGATTTGTTTCACACGATACGGTGAAGTTTCGAGTTGATTGGTATATCGACGGCACGCCTCGTAGGTCTTCCTCCGGCGGAGTAATTACGAAACGAAACGACACAAACGACGAAGTCGACGGTACCGTCGGTGCCGGTGATGGAGCGTACGCTCGCCGCTTGCGCCCATTATCAATTACAGCTTTCACGCACGGCCTGCGCCGGCGGACAGAGAGGCGGATGTTCCCGCGGCGCACCGTTGGTCGCGCCGCGCTGCGCCGCGCCGCGCCACGCCACGCCGCGGCCGTGGAGAGTCGCTGCCGGCCCCCGGCGGTACATCCGAGGGCCAGCGGCGACGGTAACGGTGGCAATAACAGTAGCTACGACGATCCGAACAATGATTCCGCATTGTTCTACAGCGGCAATAAACGTCAGTCGATCGCACCCTGGCCGCCGCGCCGAGTGGACGTTCTTCTTCCTCCTCTCTTCTTCCGTACCTCTCTCCCTTTTATCGTCTCTCAGCCTCGTCGACCGCGATCGCGGTCTCATACACCGTACGGTCGCTGCGGCTTTTGGGCTTTTAACGCAATTGATTTGCTGGTACGTTAAAGCGCGAGAAGAATGAGGTACAAAGGAGAAGGATGAGAAGATGCATACACCTATCGTCCACGTCGCTCTGGGTATATACCTAGCTTGACTTTTTCTTCGTAAGAATTAACATACGCATAAAGATGACCGGGAAAGAAGAGAGCACGTTGCGGAGGACCGGTAAAATGACGTTTTTCTTTTTGTTTTTGGATTGTTCTTTTTTATTTTATTTTTTAAAGATGATATTGTGTACCGGTTACAGTTTTGGTCGAGACCTCGAAACCTCGCTATGTGTCAGCGAAAATAGAAAAATAACCTATCTATATACAAATTGACAGGTAGATACCGCAATGTTAGCGAGATTTCTTTTTTCGTTCTTTTTTTTTTTTTACGGAAGGACAGGGGAAAATTGCGAACGATTGCAAAAATCTGCAAACGAAAGAAGACGCGATAGTTTCGACTTACAGTTACCGTTTACAACGTCTGAAGATAGTTAGTGAGGTCGTGTTATAACAAGAATAATCCATGAGACTGAGAAATTCAAACGGGCTTTCAAGATCCTCGACGAGCCGACTTGTTCCCAGAATCGTCGGGAGAAGATCGCGCGATAGCGGAGGAATATCTTTCGGCGATAACCATCCGTTCGCACGGCCACCAATCTCCCGTTGACCCTCTGACCCGATCGTATTAATTAATCGTGAGTCGATAGCGCGCGGCCCTCGTAAGAAGCTCGGCTTTTTTTGCGAGGAGTCGCAAACGCGGATCAGGAGTAGGCGAGCGATCGCTCGCAAGGGGCCTCCTCGACAGTAACGGCGATAAGGAAGAGGAACGGAGGATAGACAGGATAGACGAGAGGGCCGGAATGGGCGAAGCAGGTTAGCGAAGCGACGAGACATTCGAGATAGATCGCGGGAGTCGCTGCGCGGCCTTATTACATCGTAAATTCCCGCTTAGTGATGGATAACATTAACCCATCGGCAACGACAAATTACTTAACTCCGTCGAGATCGGGCCGCGCAGCCTCGCCGCTCACCCGGAACTGGTTCTTCTTCCGTCGCGGTTCCCGCAACCTCGATCGATGCCGCTGTGTTGTCGAGAGTGCCGCGCCGCGCCGCGCTTCCAAACGCTCGACACGTTCTGATGGCTCGGCGTCCCCCCTGCCAGGTTCGAGTGAAGTCACACGGCAGCTACCAAAGTCCTTTCGTCAACAGCATTTCATATTGCGGATGGGAAAATGACATAAACATCAGAGAGAGAGAGAGAGAGAGAGAGAGAGAGTACTATTTGATATATGCGAAGCTTCGGTAGAACTCGACCTTTGAAGTTGAAGCTCAAAGTTTGAATTTCTTGTAAAAATTACTTCAATTTATATAACGATGCATTATATATATTTTTAATAAACACCGAATATATATATATATAAAACTGAAAAAAAAAAAAATATTTTTACATTGATTTGTGTATTTCTTCAAACACTCTGTTGAGTGTTATTTCGAACGCTCCGGTCGAGAAATGGGTCGGGTTAATATCTCGTCGGTGGTTTTAATATTAATATAAAACCAATTGTGTGTGTGTGTGTGTGTGTGTGTGTGTCTGTGTATGAAGAATGAAACAAGATTTCGTGCAGTTAGTAATGCCGTTCAAATGTTCGAATATTCACTCTCCGAAATTTCATTATTCATATATGATCGAAGCTTTAGAAATTCGTAGCTTTGAAAACGACGAAGGACTAAAGTTTCAAATACAATTTATAGTTCCAACAAACACTTTTGATACTCGTGTTTTGTCGACGTATTTGACAAAGATGTGCATATTACGACAACTCGTAAAAATGTTGACCAATTTTCCAGATTTCTCATGTGCGTCGATGCGAACACACATATGATCGAGTGTTATTGCGATAGGAAGCCACGTCGTTTCGCGTTTCGAGAATCGCGGAACGGATATCACTCCCGGACTGGAAGACGCGCGATTCAGTCCCGGTCGAAACTGCGGTGCTTTGTGTTTGTGCGACGCGCTTAGAGGGATACGTTACATCGATTTCCTCGGAGAGTCGCAACCCACCGTAACCGGATAATTCATTAGCGATATAACCCGAGACGCTGCGAATTTCGCGCAACTATTAAACATTCCGCGGATTTCCCAGAAGGAGAAGGGTACGGAATCATTTTCCCTTGCGATCGTTGTTGCTGCGCCGCGGTTAAATGTTGCGCGGAGAACTTCCACGTCGTACGCGAGCGTGATACAGTTTATTTAAATAAGATCGAGGCATATCGGCGTTAATTTTTCGAAAATTATTCGATAACCGGAAATTTAATTTGTACCACACTTCTTTCTTGCCGACCCGCCGCGCCGGCACTACGAAGGAAATATCGATCGCCGAAATTTTGGATATTTTCACGGTACATTTGCCACGGCACTTTTGCAACTTGGTTGTGTGTGCCGACGGTTTAATAACACGTAACGTCGACACGATAAGGAACGGGTAGCTACTTGCGTACAGCGAGAAAACCTAAGTGTTGAGCGTACCATTTATCATAACGTGATAGGTCAGAAACGTGTACAACCGGATATTACACGCAACTCCGATAAATAATACACGTGGAGCCGTAATGCCAGAAGAAAGTTATAAACTGCGAACCCGCGAATGTGCGGGGAGCAGATAAAAATTGTAATAGGGCTGTTATTAGCGATTTCTACGACAGGCCGACAAACGATGTAGATAATAAACCTACGAAATGCGAGGATTATTATTTTCCAAGTGTAGTCCGCGTGTGTGAAATAGGCAATCGTTAAATCACAAACACGTCCCGTAAACCGGCTTTGACCTGGTCTTAACTTACCGCCATTAAAATATTAAAGAAGTTCCAGCCCGCGGAAGTAACGTACGCAACGATGGAGAACTTTAGAGAAGTCTATAACATTTATGGAGTTTCGTGTTAACGCCACGTCGGTTTGCCTCGGAGTGCTCGAAATTATGACATACTGCGCGAACGACTGTAGACATAAAGCACGAGATACGCGATGGTTTTCATCTCGCCTCAGATTGAAAGGGGCTAAAATCGTTACGATGCCGCGGATATATTCTTTGAAGTTGGCGATTGCGTTCGGCCGATAGATACGGCCGATCCCGTTTCGTAGGAAACGCGCGCGCGCAATCGGTCGAAAAACCTTCCCTTTTCCTGCTCTTTGGCGGTTTAAAATAGCATAGCAATCGCCATGCAGAAACACAGAATGCGCTTACGCTTTATTTAATATACCGATGAAAATGCAGAAATATCGCGGTAATATCGAGCCGCGAGATTAACGAAACTTTACGCATCATCAAGTGCACCATGATAGGATTATTTCTGAAATCACGGATAATTAAGCGTCGCAATAGCATAGCGATAGCTGGATCGCATCGAATGGGTCGCGTTGGGAAGTAACGCGTTATTTTTATAAATTACTCTTTTTGGTAACAACGTTATATCTCTTTTCATCAGTAACAGTAACGCAATTGCATTATTTGCGCAACCGTAACAACAATATAATCGTTTCTTTTATAATTTTCTTACGCATGTAGATGCACACATGTATAAGTAGAACAAGCGGAAACAGATTTTAAGAGTAAGATCTCCGAAATAAGGTCTTGCTTTAAGGCACACAGAATAAAAATACACTCCTGATTGTAGGATATCAAAGACAAAACAGTGGAAAATATTTAAATCTTATCTCGAGATAAGAAAGAAGAAAAATAAATGGAATTGATTAAAATTTCCAAGCAATAAGTGGTTCATTGTTTCTTTCTTCAAACAGAAGATAATTCTTCTGCGATGTCTTGCAACGCCTACAGAATGTTATCTATATATTTAATTTTCTGAAGTTTCTTTCAACAAACATGCGCCTTTTATTTCAATACTTGGCTTAGGAGAGAAGACTGCTGTTCGAGAGAATTCACATTGAACACGCGATTGAACAAACATTTACATTCGAGATGTCGATCACGATCCAGAAGTGTGCAAGTTCAATATGTACAGGTCCGTTAATTTAGATCAATAGCTGGCGATAAAGAAGCGGATTTTTCTTACACATGCTGTGTGCATCGAGCTGTGTAAACATATAGAAGTGAAATCATCAAGCCACGTCAATCAGATGTACATTTCGTAGTCCTACCACATTGATACGCGTACGTATATAAACTCGAAGCACGCTGACGGAGATCACATAATCCTCGAAACTCTCGGCAATAGCACAGTACAACGAGACACAATCAAAAACTGTTCAACATCATGAACGCCAAGACGCTCGTAGTGCTTCTCGCAGCAATCGCCTGTGCCTTCGCATTTTCCGAAACATCTCATGACTCCAGCGTACCGTCGGCAGGTGAGTACACTTCAACGCGATAACATTAATATACGTATTTTGTATCGTTCTATTTCGTTTCGTCGATTGTTCTCGCGAGTCATCGAGGAAGCAGTGACTGCTTCATTTATTATTCTACTGACTGAAACGTATGAATTTTGTAGTCTGTCGTGAACCGCTTGTGACTGGACCCTGCAAAGCTTATAAACCTCAATACGGCTATAACAACGAGGAGAAGAGATGCGTCAGATTTATCTACGGTGGCTGCCAAGGAAATGACAATAGATTTAAAACATTGGAAGAATGTCAAAAGGCTTGCAACTTTCGAGAGGAATAACGAATAAACAGAATCGTCCGCCGTATTTTTGTTCGAAGGAAATTTTATTAACATAGCGTTAGATTCTCTGTGCAAAACTGGCGAGTTCAAACTCTTGCCGTTTCTTTGTCGAAATATTGAAAAATATCAGACACACTCCATATACATGCATTTACATACATACACACATAATTGTCATATAGAGATCCGTTATATTCGTCCATTATTTTAATGTACACATTGAGCAAGTGCCTTATGCAGGTTTAATAAAAGAATCTGTGGTTGACAAAAGACGTAGATTTCTACTCGGATTTTATTCTCCGGCTGTCTAATACTCCGAAAAGACTGTGTTATCCTTCAAGCGTAACCGATAGCCGCTGAAACTTTTAATTATTGTCATCTCAGAAGATCGAGATCAGTCTTGTCCCGAGAGACAGAAGTGGAACTTGGCCGTAACGCGGCATACGTTGCCGAGCCATCAGGAGGAACAGCAATGCTGCCGATAGAGACTTCTCGATCTCGTTAGGAGGCGAATCTCCGAACGAACGGAGAGAGCCGTTCGTTCATTTGCTCGAGCAGATCGCTCCTGATAAGCGTACCAGCCCACTGCCGTCGTCATATCTCGCGAGAGAGTTCGATAACGATCTTTCGCCGCAGCGTGTACTTCGGTACAATGCAAACTTAATTAAATGGAACAACGTCGCTGCTGTCGACATCGTCGTCGTCGTCGTCGTCGTCGTCGTCGTCGTCGTCGTCATCGTCGTCGTCGTCGTCGTCGTCGTCATCGTCGTCGTCGTCGTCGTCGTCGTCGTCGTCGTCGTCGTCGTCGTCGTCGTCGTCGTCGTCGTCGTCGTCGTCGTCGTCGTCGTCGTCGTCGTCGTCGTCGTCGTCGTCGTCGTCGTCGTCGTCGTCGTCGTCGTCGTCGTCGTCGTCGTCGTCGTCGTCGTCGTCGTCGTCGTTGTAGTTGCAGTCGTAGTTGTCTTCCTCGTTGTCATTGTCGGCCTCGTTCCAGGTAGCGGTAAGCTGGTAGGCTTCGCCAGAGAAGCACAATAAGATACGATACGCAAGAACAGCGAACAGTAGCGCGAACACACGGTCTAGATGTTCCCCGTCAATGATACCGGGCACCGTGAAAGAGGAGTTTCGCATGAATTTATATCTAAAGGACGGTGCGACGAGAGAGAGAGAGAGAGAGAGAGAGAGAGAGAGAGAGAGGGAGGGAAAAGAGCCGTCTAAATGCGGGCAGACGAGGACGCGGCATGGTGCGAGCTCGCGCGTGCAAAGCGCATTGAACGCGACGAGTCGAACTCGAGATCCAGTTTCCCAAAGCTGCTTCGAAGAGAAAGAGAGACAGAGAAAGTGGAAGAGAGACAGAGAAAGTGGAAGAGAGAGAGAGAGAGAGAGAGAGAGAGAGAGAGAGAGAGAGAGAGAGAGAGAGAGAGAGGGAGAAGAAGGAGAGAGCTCCGGAGAGGAAGGTCCTTCACGTGTAACACGTGCCGGCATTCAGCGACGCCGTCGAAATCGTGTGAGAGTCGTGAAGAGATCGCGTTCGAATCTCCGATTTCGCGAACTTAATCGAGTCGACTGTTTGAAACACGCGGGCTGCTCGGGTAACTTCCTCGACCCTTTGACGAAGCTTTGTCAGTGGATCTCGCCGTTAAGCCTCCTGCGCCCGACGTTAATGCGTATTTGTATAAATGTGCCGTCGCGCTCGTAAACAGGGGAAATGGCGTTTATAAGCCCGCAGGAAACGGAACGCGCAAGTCGGCTATAAAGAATTCAATTACGGGCCTTGGCGCAATTATCGCCGACCGACGATCAATCATCGAGCACGATCCGCGTTTCCGCACTTTTAGCATTTTTCTAACGAGCGACGTATAAAAGAGGAGCAAACACGGATACGCGTGCGACACTTATTTACGTGCACGCGTGTGTACACCTGGTGTGTAACTCACGGGTTACACGCGGTCATTATCGCGTCCGTATTAATAAGAGCTCAATGATAAATAATGAACGTTTGTTGTATGCGCGATTGTGCGTCGAAAGTAATACAGTATTCCCCATATTTGCCGTGATATTATATTCGAAAAATACGTAATACCTCGCCGATACATTTGCGCACGTAATACAGAGGAGAATGAGCATACTAATGATATTATGCGGATTGGTCGCGATGTTCAGCACGCCAAGCGCGTTTGACGAGCAAGGAATTCGAAAATATTTCTCACGCATTACGTAGTATTAAATTAATTAGTAAACGAGAGAGCTTTAATTAATTGCCGGCTATGCACATTGTGGGTTGCGGTGGTGTATTTATACAGTATTTTATCTAATTTTACCGCAGGATCGCTATATCCAAGCGGTATGTTTTGTTTAGTAAACGCATCATTCGCCATTACGTAGCCGTGCGTGGCCTGCAAATTTCACCAAATGAGCTTTATCCGTTTTGCGAGATTAAATTGAAATTTAGCGGCTACTTCCCGAAAAGTTAATGGGGGGGCTTCAATTTACACTACAACCTTTTAATTAACCCTTCAATTCCCCATGTCACAGTAATGTCATCGTAATTAAAACTCAGATTGAATTTTAAATCTCCCAGAGGGTGCTCTTATACTGATGCGATTACGTTTATTAAATTAATTTCGATGAAATTCCATGAAATTAAGATAAATAAGATGGCGAGGCATTTGGTTTGTACTTTCTCTCATTCTGCCCGTGCTGGGCGCGAGGAAATTTTTTTTCGAGCGGACCATGCGCGCGCGTGCGATAATTCCGTCGACGAATGCCGCGGCGGCAGTCGTCGGGTCCGGTTGACGCTCTCACGAAAGTCTCTCTTTCTCTCTCGCGAGCGATGTTGAACGTGACGCATTTACGCGCGCGATTCGACGGACGGTGTACGGAGCCTGTTAATTGTCGTTGACCAAACGTCACAAGCGACAGACCGGCTGAGCGGCTTACCTGCCAAATTATACCCGCCGTTCCTCCCACGGGCCGTGAGCTCGCATGCAAATCACCGTACGTCGTCTTGCCAGCACGAGCTCAGCACAATTCACCGCGCACTGAATTGCTCGTGCTGCCGACGCTACTGCTGCTGCTGCTGCTGCTGCTGCTGCTGCTGCTGCTGCTGCTGCACGATCCATGCGGGAGGAAGCTGTAAATCAAGTGCAAGCGACTTCGAAGACTTCGCGGCCGTGTGAAGCCCGATTATCGTATCGATCTCCAGCTGAGCCAGAATGAGAACGGCTCGTTTCCGATAATTAATAACGAGAGAAGTGTCGCGAAACTCACGTCGATTTCCTAATGTGAGGAACGGCCGAAGATTGCGGACGCGCGCGCGAAAAATCTCGCGCTACGTTACCGCCGCTGTTGAATCGCGTTATCGTGAAATTGGTGGTCTCGCGGCTTCTCTTGGTACACCGTGTACGCGAGCTCACTTTACACGGGAATTCAAAGGCGATGAAGTTGGCAGAGCGGACAGAAAAGAAAGAATTACGATGGAATGAGCCGTTACCGCGAGAGAAAAATGGTTTCGCTAATTCGACATTGAACGAAATCTTATCTTCCTCTCTCTCTCTCTCTCTCTCTCTCTCTCTCTCTCTCTCTCTCTCTCTCTCTCTCTCCTCTGTCTCTCCCCCTCGCCAACCCGGTGTCATAATCGGCTATGAAATGTCTCAAGTTGGTATAACTTGAAGCGAAATTAAAGAGACTCGAGAACTCGGTCTTTTAATACGCCAACTGCGTATTTTGTAACTTGGCGCAATTAAATTCGCCAATCGATATCACTCAACCTTAAAGCTGGCTCGGAATAATTTTCTACGTTGAGGTCATTAGATTGCCGCAGCGAGGAGAGATTTTACCTTGAAACTGTACGATATGATAAAAAAAGATACCAGAGAAATCAGAAAAAATATTAATTAATGTTCATCGCGCGTTTCTGAAAAGGTACACAACGCATGATAGATTCCCGCTTTTACGATAATTTGCATGAAACTAACCTAATCGACGCTCGTAGCTCGGACAGCTAATCTCGCCGAGGCGGTCGGCGGCGAATGTATTTTTCAAGGGCTTCGCGCAAGCTATTGAAACAGGTGGTAACCGGCTTGCCTTGAACACCGTACGAAAAATTGCACCTGTTCGCCCGAGAGTCTCGTGGTATTTTTATTCCTACCGAAATCACGAGCAGGATGAATTCGGCCGTGAAAGTTATTTTCGAAAGTAGCCGAGATAATAACTCCCGGCCGTGTCGCCGTAATCGCGCACCTGCTGCTTTTTTCCAAGCGCGTCAGGAGTAAAAAAAAAACGACAATTAAATCGCGTCGCTAATTACGCCTCGTCGTAATTATGAATTATGAGGGTGTAATAATAATTACGAGATTGCCAATTATACGATCCCATTGCGCACGAGAGCGCTCTATCGCGGCCAATGGCCGCGATTTTCGTGAGTATTTTGCATGAAGCAAAATTTACTAGGAGTTTGTAGACTCATAATATATAGAAGTCCCAACGGCGGGCTTCGCAACGGAGTCTCTTCGTATTATCGATGTGCTTACGGAGCCCGGTATCACCTGACGCGCTGGTAAAATGCGCAGAGAAGCCGAGTTCGCGGGTGATTCGTGTCCAAAGTTATCGCGGCTATTGTGCACCGGCCGGATGTTTTCAGCGCTAACCGTACCAATCCGCAATTAATATCTGGCCGAACGACCGTCCATTGTTTAAACGAGAGTAATGCTCGTCGCAATGGCCAGGTAAGGAAGTCTAGTTGCACCGATCCAGACAATGGCGCGGCGTGGGACCGCGACGATACGAACTGTATAATATTATCGTAAAACACCCGTTACCGGTGTATCGACGACGTTCATTAAATCATGGTAGCTATCGATCGCGATATACAGCGGCGCACGCGGCCGCAAGAGGCCGCAGCGCGGCATTATCGCTATTCTATTTGTATTCGTTTCATCGACGAGGCCGCCGGTTACATGCTCTTAGCGTCGAGGTCCAGCATGGCGCAGGTCGCGACACGCATTCTAGCGACAATAACGCTTCCGATTTTACAGTGACACGGCGCTTTATACGCGCCGTATAACTCGCGCATTTAAATGCTTCATCGTAAGCATCTCCGTGGCGCGCGACTTCTCGCGCGAGTCCCCGGAGAACGTTGCGATGCTGTCCCTCCTTTATCTCGTTGCAGTCCCCTGGTGGTAGTATATCAATTTTTGAGAACGACATGCGGCGAGAAAACATATATGATCTTTCCTACCTTCGCTCCTTTCCCTTCCTCCTTTTTTTCAGACTAGGAAATGTATTTTATATTTTTAATTCAATGACCACGTTTTTGCCGCGGAGAACTATACGTTCTTGCGTACTTTTGACCTCCTACGTTGCTAAATTATGTTGCAAAGTACGAAGAGATACGATTACAGGTGTGCATAATAATTCCCGACTGGAAATATCAATATCGCTCGACTCAGATTCGGTTCTCTCGCGGTTTCGAGCGAATTGCCGTCGTCAGCGAGAGATCGTAACTATTAATTGTTTAAAAAGTGAGGGTATATAATGCGCCCCACGCGGTCCCGGCGCGCTCGTTGGAGGCGCTGCGCGATTGTATGCAAATCGTTGCATTAATACACGAGCATTAGAGAGATCGGCAAACGCCGAATTCCTCCAGGCTTACGAATCTTACGTAAGCGAGCCCGCTTTTGAACGTTGAAAGTTGCCCGCGCCCGACCCGGCTTTCCATCCGTGCCGTTGTGTTGCGATGCTTTTCGTTCGTTCTTAACGATAACGGTCGAACAAAGAGTCAGGCATCGGACGTAACAGGCACTAGAGTTCAGCGACGTTCGCCCGAAGCTAGTATCGATAAGTGGTACAGCGCCGGGCAGTATGGACGGAAAATGGTTTGGGACGAGAGAGAAAAAGAGAAACTCTATAGAGGGTCTCTCTATAGCGGTTGATTGCAAAAGAGGAAAGGCGCGAGGGGCCCTCGCGCGCAGGAAAAAGGCGAAAAATCGAAACGGATGTTTTTCGGATAAGCAAAAGAACAGCGTGCAGCCGAACGGGGCGTTTGTTTAGCGCTACATGTTTTTTCTCGACTCGAAGCTAAACGAAACTAAACGAATAAAACGGTAAGTGTCGAAATGACAATGGGAAATTTGAGACTTTTGACTGTCTCAGCAACAGGTATGCTACACTTTGTATCTGAAAAATCATTGGGAATCGTTATCGTGTTATGGAATATTGAATGATGCAGCGTTGTTGGAAAAAAGTCGCGATGATAACGGCAAGCGATTAAAGTTCCATTTTTATGGACAACAAAGTTACATGTATGTTAATCTTTAATTGTTTCTGCAAAATCGAGTCTGGCGATATGCAAGTATGCAAATCCGTTCGTGTGTACGACGGCGCCTATAAAAGAGAAAGAAAACAGGAAAATGTGCAGACGTTGTCTGCAAAATTTACGCGCGCTACACTCATGCAAGTCACTCGTGTCTCGTCGAACGAAATTTGTTCGCTGCAATGCAATGACGAGCCTTGCCGTTACTTAAAAGCGTGTCTTTTAATAATTTTTTGCAAATCGCGGTCGAGCTGTATAAGATTTAATTCAACGAGCACGGCTGAGGTGGAAGTAGAAATTGCCGAGCAAACCGAGCAAATCGTTAAATGTTAATCTATTAAAGACTCCATTCTCACAATGCGCGCGAATCCTCCGTGGAAGGTCCGTTAATAGCCCCGCGAAAGTAGACGCGATTCATTCATTTTGTACTCTCTAATATGGAGTAAAACCGCCGGAGAAACTGGCGTTTCCGGCGATATCGACGTAATATCTCAAGAAACGACTGCGCGCTCCACTTCGATAAATTCCAACTGGCACGCAAGCGAAGGAAGAAAGAAGAAACCGCGAAATATTCCCTCGAATTTATCGCGGGCGCTTATTGGCCGCGAGAGCGTCCTCGTATTTTCTCATCGGTCGTTCTCACATAATTCACACGTTGCTCTATTATGACAGCACTTAAGGATACGCGAGTGCGGTGATAGCCGGTCGCTGAGCGCTCGCGGGTTAATGTATTCCACGGGCGATCATTGGCGGTGTCTTGTCGTATGTAAATCATCGCTCCCACGGCGAAGACGAATCGCTCCGGGATCGGTCTGTATCTCTGTATGTCAAACTCCGAAAATGGATTTCGTAATCGACAAAATTACATTTCGAATGACTTCCGGCGGAAAGTCGTCGGACTCCAGCCGCGTTTCGACTCTCCGACAGATACAATATTTGACAGATATAGTTTCGTATTTTAAATTACAAATATTTCCACGATTTACGGTGAGATCTAACTCAAAAGACATTTTCACTACGCATGTCTCATTAAACGTTATATAGACATAATCATTTTATAATTACACTTACGACAAAATTATATACGACCTATATCCCTGACACACGCTGCAATTATTCGCACTGCCCAAGGGTGCGCCTGTTGAAGAATCAATACATAGAGTTCAAACTGCATGTAGATACTCGGAAGAGCTGAACGTCGAATGAGCGAACGACATTGAAAGCGATGAATCGGAACTAAAATTACACGACTTTTTCACTTCATGTGACACGTGTAAAAAGATAATAAATAAAATAATAGAAAAAAAAATAGATGAAAGCGACTCCCGATCCAAAGCGCACATGCATAATATTTACTCTAGGAATGACGCATCCAGTGCCGCGATATTATCACGGTGTCTCACGCGGCGAAGGGTGGAGGAAAGCAAGGAAGAAACTGCCACGTAGCCGAAACGGCGGAAGTTGTCGCGGCCTGGCTCACCCCTGAAGTTCACGGGAAACTAATTCCCTAAACTCCCCACCGATAACCGTTGCGCTTAATCGATGCCGTCCGCGAAATGAGCCCGTCATTCGGGTTTTACGGCGCGACGCTTAAGCTCGGAAGGGAGGGATAAGTGAATCGCTCGCCTTCTTCCGAGCTGCTGCGAAGTGACGCTTCTACAGTTAAGCCGCAAACACTAGCGGGAAATTGACGAGACGTCGAGCGAGCGCGGACGATTTAGCCAAATTCAATGTAATCGTTAGCGCAACGTGTTCTCTCATATGTATATGACGGCAGGCAACAATCCGCATCGTTACGAAGGATGTGTATGCAAGGTCGTGGTGGGAAGGCTCCTCGCAGGATCGTTACACGCGGTTGGTGGAGTTGCGTCCAGGCTCGATGAATCGTTAGACAGATGCTGGCGGTTTATGCGGGGTCTGTTGTTAGCGAAGTTATCGAAGATCGCGATCGCCAATAAATACGATCCGCGATGGTTCCGAAAGGGTCGGCTGGGGGCCAAGAAGGGACGGGGAGAGTCCGCCGCGTCGTTCAGCCGCGCGGAAAGTTACGTACGAGAGTTACGTAGGTAGAGAAACTCGGCGCGTCGGCGTGGCGCGCTGATCATTCGCGCCCGATGTAAAAGATTTCCGGATAAGGAGGGAGAGACGAGTCGACGTTGTAAATCTTGCTGAGTTGCATAATTGCCGATATTTGCGAGATGTTGAAGGTACGTTGCGCGTTTCCACCCGACCGAAGACACGGAACAAACATCGTGCACGACGTGCACGCCGCGCGCGAGTCTTTGACTCGCTTCATCGGACGCATTTGTTGGGAAACCACCACAGGACGCGCGTACGAGGAGTGGCGCGCGAACCTTGCGCTCTGAGCGCAACCAGCGAAGTTGAATTCAATACGGCGGGATAAACTCCGCTTATTTATCAGCGGCTAGCGCGCTAATATATCGCGATACTCGCGGGATCCGTTACGGATCCATATTAATAGCGCGGCTTATATACATATAGATACTACAAAACGATTTCTCTCGCTAAGGTGCGGCATGTAATAGCCATTGGCATACACGCATCTGCAGTTATAATACACAAATTACACTCGTGCGATTGGTCTGTGTTTAACCATGACGGAAACGAGCCGTGAGCGACGTGCCGGTTCCATTCCGGGTGAATAAGTCTGGTACACGCAACTAATTCTAACATCCAATACATATCTCTCTTTCTCTCTCTCTCTCTCTCTCTCTCTCTCCCTCTCTCTCTCTCTCTTCCTCTCTTTCTCCCGCGCGTGTGCGTCGTACAGCGACGATCTCGTCAAAAGTTTATAATTTTACTCACGCCAAGTTGTGCCGGGTCGTTCCACAGTCTGACGATATGTGCGCGCAACAAATGATAAACGAAGCGACGTAAAAATGTTTCAAACTTGCTTAGAAATGTGCCTGCGTTATCTGTTTTGAATAACTTATAAACGCTCGCTTGCATAAATAAGATTAGACTTAACAACTTGCAACGATAATCCCCTCCTTCATGCGTATAAAGTTCATATAAAAAGGAGCGGTCTCTTGATAGGAATTAGAAGGATTTGATCAGCGCATAGTCATTCGCACGACATATAATCCGACAGTTGAAAATATTAAATAAGAAACACGAGTGCTAATAATCAAGATATCATATATACGAAGATGGGTCTTAAATCGTGCTTGTTATTTACGCTGATTATCGTTGGTATATTGTCACATGAGATCGTAGCTAAGCCATCTTCAAGTAAGTACTTTTTATCTTGCATATTCTATAACAAATTTTGTACTATATTTTGTACTGTATACTGTCTGTTATCTTTCTTCTTTATACATATACACAAGCGAATCCCTATTTCATTGCGATATATTTAAGCGAAAATTGTCGCTCGAAGCCGCAACTTCGACATACAATATAAAAATCTCGTTAAATTTAATTCAATAAATTACGCCGGATGCACTTATGGAAAGATTTTGTTGTGCCGAATTTAACGTTGTTTCTTTCGTTTTTTTTTTACAGTTTGCCAGCTTCCCAAAGTTGTAGGTCCTTGCAGAGCAAGTCTAAAAAGATACAGATACGATTCAACTACGGGACAATGCGAAGAATTTACATATGGCGGCTGTAAAGGCAACGAGAACAATTTCATAACCAGAGAAGTGTGCCAAGAAAATTGTATAAATAACTAAATCGATAATAATAATACAGGATAAAAGACAAACATCTTTTATAAAAGGAATGAAATATCTAATTGTTTAATGATAACTATCTGTAAATGTTTATTTAAATCTATATTTTTAATTGTATAATTTAACTGTGTATTTAAATTTAACAAAATTAAATATATTACAAACATACTTAATTGCTTAGACAGATCTGATCTTGTCATAGGTTCATATTCTCGAAACATATCGCTTTAAATGATATGTGCATTGAGATAAGCAGTCAATTATTGTATCAACTTCTACTATGATATGTAAAATATAAATAAAATAATGGTATATTAATTATGGTATAATAAATATAAATAAAATAGTTAATAAATACAACTCGAAAGTAATCTGAACTTCGTGTAGAGATAGATAACCTTTTTTATTCCATATACTAGGTGCGCAACTAAGTTTCCGGGTTTTTTTGATGAATGAAAAATGGAAAATTTAAAGAGAAATACAAAAAATGATTTTTTCAAAGTATCGTCCCTCGCTAGCTGCACATTTTTGCCATCTCTCTGGCAATACATGAATACCGCGACGATAAAACGACGCGTCTTTGAACCGAAACCATTCATCCAACCAATTTTGCACTTCTTCGAAATTGACCAAGTGTTGTCCAGCCAAGCCATCGACCGGAACAAGTGATAATCGGAAGAGGCCAGGTCTGGCGAATACGGCGGGTGCGGTAGCAGATCCCATTTCAGCGTTTTGATGGTGTCCTGGACGATGGAAGTGCGATGGCACGGAGCGTTGTCGTGCTGCAATATCAATCGTTCGTGTCTCGTGTTCCATTCTAGCCGTTTTTCGAGCAATGCATGGTTCAAATTGACCAGTTGTTGTCGGTAGCGATGCCCATTGACAGTTTCGCCCGATTTCAGCAGCTCATAGTACACGATTCCTTTCTGGTCTCCAGGTGGTCGCACCAAACGCAGAGCATTGTCTTCTTCCCGAAGCGATTTGGCCGTGCCGTCGATGTTGATGCTTCGCCAGGCGAAAGCCACGATTTTTGCGTTTGGGATTCTCGAAATATATCCACTTCTCATCGCCAGTAACAATTCGATGCAGGAAACTCTTTCTTTCATGCCGCAAAAGCAAAATTTCGGAAGTGGCTCTTCGATTTTCCATCTGTCTCTCAGTCAACTTATGCGGCACGCATTTTCCTTCCTTTTGAATTTTTCCCATGGCATGTAAACGTTTGGAAATACCTTGGTGAGTCATGTTTAATGCCTCAGTGCAAGTTGATCTTGTATTTGCGTATCATCTTCATCCAATAACGCTTGCAGATCGGCGTCCTCAATTGTTTTTGATCTTCCGGAGCGCTCCTTGTCCTCAGTGTCGAAATCGCTACTTCTGAAGCGTTTAAACCAATCTTCACAGGTAGTTTTCGATGGTGCATGTTCGCCGTAGGCCTCCTCGAGCAAACGATGAGCTTCAGCTGCACTTTTTTTCAAGTTAAAGCAGAAAAACAAAGCTTCCCGCAAATGCTATTTATTTGGCACAAAACTCGACCTCTTCGTTGTTAGAAAAAATATTTTGGCGTTGCGATATGTATTGGTATTACGACTGGTTATTGTTGACAGATGTCCAAGCTATAAAAAAAACACAACTTCAGACATGTATGTCGACTACATGTGTCGTTAGCGCCATCCATGTGTGAAACCCGGAGACTTAGTTGCGCACCTAGTATATATACGCAGTCCGTATAAATAGATATAATGTAAATCGACTGAAACCGCAACATCGTAACAATATCGTAGCGTTTTCTGCACATGTTATCGAAATCCTTATCGAATATCTTAAAATAATAAATAAAAATATCTACAGAGACATTTAACGTATCAAGATATGCAGCGATAAATCTTAAATCGTGCTTGTGTCTTTTTACCATCGGCATGTTGATACATAACGTTGATACATAACTTCATTAGCCGCAAAAAAATTTATTTCTTGTAACATTGTATAAAAAATCTCGTTATGTATGTCGACTGCTGTGACATATATTTTTATACAATTCCAGCGAATCTCCGAAGAACTCGAAATGTTATGTTCAACTATCTCTAGATGAGTCAAAACTATACAAGTAGAATATAAAAAGTTAAAAAGTGAACATTGTTAGATCCAATTGTTAAGTTCCATTGAGGACATAAAAGTTTCGTTGTATACATTATTGATGTGATTTCGTATTTTCCATCTTAATGTACCATTTTGCGACGATGATATTATTATGGATACAGGCTAGATGTAGAACAGAGCGCATCATTTATTTCGATCGTGAAGGGACAATTTCGAGAGAAGAAAAAATATGAGGACATATATGTCGGTATACATCAGAAATAATAAACAAGTGACTATGTATACGTATGTGTGCGCGTGTACATGAATGTATGAGAACTCTCTGCGAGAAATGCACACGAGCTTATTTTTACTATAATGAACTGAATTGGGCGTATCATAAATATACATGCAAATAAGAAAACCGGTATGTATAATTTATCACGTTTTGTTCTCTCTGCGATAGCGAACATACAACAGCATTTACAAACGTTTGCTTAAGCAAGTTTAAATACCGCAACACGCCCTTCTCTCGTTGAAACATATCGCATTGAATGAGTTATTTATTGAGACTAGAGAAAATTCCATCGACAATTTCAAGAATAGAGCAGAATGCAAAGAGACCATGGTTACGATCATCATCCGTGAACAAATTAAATAGATATAAATACATATATACGGATAAAGAAACTTGAACTGATGATCCCAGTTTATCGATTTTTGCCTTCTCTCTGATAATATATCTAAATATACATCAGTATTTAACGAATGTTTGTTCAAGAGAGCTTAAGCATCGTGTCACATTTCGTAACATTAAAATGCACTACGTTGAACGACATATTTATTGAGACGAGACAAGATCAGACAAAATTACGCTGGCTCGCTGTAAGTTATGCAAAACAAATACGGATAACCTATCCGTTATTAGTCTACCGAGCATGTCTTAGCTATCCCACCGTTTATGCGTATACCAATCGAAGGTAGAACGACGTTACTAAATTATAACAGCTTCAAGTTGTACAATATGACGAATATACCAATGCGATGAACATTGCGATTTATAAATATAAATGCTACGATCATTAATTTTGTTTTACTAGCGATATCGATGAAACGCTCCCATTTCGGGCAGACCGCGAAATTACGTTAACAATGATCGTTGTTATTTCTTCCAATAGAAGGATATTACCATCCATCAGTATGCTTGATGACCTTTCCAATTTATGGAGGTATAGACGATCACACTCTGATCTATATAACTTAGAGCAACTTCCTGCATGAACGAGGTAGATTCTGCGAAGAGGAAGTTGCTCTAAGTTATATAGCGGTTAACTATATTCACTTGTAATTTTGTCTTAAGATGAATACTGGTGTAATGTATGAGGAATGATACAAGATATTTCTCTCATGAAGAAAATGCCCAAAAATAATTGGCTTGTAAACTTAGATAATTAAATGCATCGTTCCTGCGTTATAATGTCACATTCTGACCAAGTTTAAGTCTACGTGAAAGAACTTAATACATTTTGTATAAATCAGAGCTTCACGCGATGCATATTAATTAACGGCATGCCAGCGAGAGCCCAATTAAATATTTCAACAGGCCATTGAAATATTTTTTGTAAATGTAATCGAGCGATAAATCTGTATAAACACCATTGGGAATTTTAACACTCGAAAAAATGCATTTAGTTAAAAAAAAGAAGCAAAGGGAAGAACGCTAAAAGTTCACACGCCCCACCTTTATAAGTTATTATTCTGTACAAAAATAATTATGTAAAAAGAAATTATTCCATAACATATCTCATATTTGTCAAAAACAATAAGATTAAAAACATAAAAATAATAAAATATATAGAAAAATATACAGAGAAGAATATTTCTTCAAAAATATATGATTGAATCGATCAACGAACGAATTGCACGGATAAACGAATGGACAGGGAAAATGATGTTTCACCAACTCTCATATGTTATCTTCAGCGTATCTAAAACAGTCGATATTGTCATCATTCTTCAATTACCGGCGGACCCCTCGGTGTCCCTTTGCCATTACGAAAATTTATATAGGGCTGACAGTGCCACATCGGTGGTATTGCTGAAGCAGTTGGTACTGTCATAACTCATGAATTACCTTCAGGCAGAGAGAAACCTGAGAGCGGCTAACGTAGCATTTTCTACGACACCGACTTTCCGCACTGGGATAGGACGCCATCTGCATCCATTTTGAGAGGGGAACTACGATGTTACATCCACTTTCAGGTCTCGGTGGTGCATGTGGTCTGCATGTGGTGGAAATCCGTGCTATATCCACTTTCAGGCTTATGTCTGGTTTATGTCTGTGCTACAACCATAACAGCGTACTTGACAAGCACGATCTCTCACATTGTTATGCATTTGTAACATGAATTAACACGTTAACATGCGCAAAAGAAATGAAGAATTGAGATTGTGTATGATTAATATCATGAAGATTATATACGATATATATCGTATAAATGCAGGGGGTCCGGCAATTAGCTGCCAACCCGCAGTGTGAAGGTAGATTAGACTAAGGCATATATAAAAGTTCCATTGTTTTTAAGACAGTGGACTTATTAATTCGACGATTCGGATACGTCTCATTAAATAATTGAGCGACAGCAGCGTACCATCGCTCGTTATCACCCCGTCCATGCATCATGAGGATAGTGATTCTTTCACGTTCCGACAATTCGCCAGCCATTTTTAAAACGTTTAATTTTTAATCTGCCTAAGATCTGTGAGAACTGATTTTAAGTAGCCGTGAGAACAACTGATTTTAAGTAGCCGTGAGAACAACTGATTTTAAGTAGCAGTGAGAACAACTGATTGTAAGTAGCAGTGAGAACAACTGATTTTAAGTAGCCGGTTAATCCTGGATAACACTAAGTGCATGAAATTTCGAAATTTGAACGGCCGCCATTTTTAATGGAGGGTCGTAACGACTTAAAATTTTAAGGGTGTGTTTTTTATGAAAAGACCTTTCAAATGAGCCCCTCCCCGACCCTTAGTCCAATTTAAAATTTTCAACCCCCCTTTTATCTCCGCGTACCAGAAGGTGGGGAATGATCGGTATCCATGTCATAGGGTAGCTTTTTTGAAAAATCAAAATACGTATTTTACCGTTTTTTGATATTTTCATTTTTACAAAAATTATTTAAGGGTTTCCGTACTTTTGACAAACCCTGTATAACTATTACATTGTTGAGTAAAAATTTATGACATTAATGTCATGTTATTGTTACTTACCCAGTGAGAAATGATTCGTTGATCGACGTCAATTTGAAGATTCGATATCGATTCGACATCGTTTCGACATCGATCCACGAATCATTTCTCACTGGGTAGTGTTTGCTCAGTGCTTATGTGCAATGATGCTGCATTATTGCAAATATATTGCACAGCAACATTGCTGTAATGTGGCACTGCAATCTCTCTGAGGGCGAACATTTCAACGTTGCTGCAATCTTTCTGCAACGTTGCAGCGACATTACGCAACATTGCTGCAATATTGCAATGTCACAATGTAATATTTCTGTAATGACGCTGCAATCTTGCGGTGCTGTATGGAAAGTTTCGAGAATTTTTTTAGAAGGCTCTATAATATTCTGAAAGATTCTAAAACGATTTAGAAAATTCTAGAATGTTCTAGAAAATTCTATAGACCACGTGGCTAACGGCTATATAATCAGACGTCACGTGATACAACAACACGTGAAACGGCGATCACGTGGCCGGTGATCACGTCACAATCTTCTAGAAGATTCTGGAATATTCTAGAACGTTCTAGAAACGGCGACCGCGTGGCCGGTGACACGTCACAATCTTCTGAAATATTCTAGAATCTTCTAGAACGTTCTAGAAACGACGATCAAGCGGCCGGTGACCACGTCACAATCTTCTAGAATATCCTGGTATTTTCTAGGAAATTCTAGGAAATTCTGGAATCTTCTAGAACGTTTTAGAATCTCCGTCATCCCCAGCATCGTTAACCAGTTCAATCGCCTCGTGACGGCTTCGCGGCCTCACCAGCCCCGCTACCAGCCACGGGGCCACTTCTTCGTAGCCGTCGCTTAGCCCCGTCGACCTGGCTCAGCGGCCTTAATAGCCCCGCCACCAGCCGCGAGCCGCAGTAGAATTATATCATATAATAAAAACAGCAGTCATCGAAGTAAATCTTCTACATGAATGTTTCAACTAAGCAGGTTATGAGTCATGAGTAAACAACAAGAATTCATCACAGTAAGCATCACATAAAATCAAAATGCATCGTAGAACGGGCTCGCAGATAAATGCGACAACAAAATCGCTACAGAGAAGAGAAATGTATGATAGAATTTATCACTCATTATCATTTATCAAAACAGAGAAAGTGAGGTTAAATGACTGGGATATGCAGAGTTGCCCAAGTTTCAAGTTGACCAAAAAATAACATAAGATGAATTATACTTCTGAATATAATGCCCTTGGCTCGTAAAGTCTAACCGTGTAATGAATTAATCAAGGTTGCAACGATCACTCGTCCCCAAACCAACAATCCACTGACACAATGTGAACAATTCAAATGACTTCCTTAGCTAGCGGAGTTAACCACATACGCACGGCACGAACTTAGCCGTTACTTTGTCGCGTATCCCGGTCGACTTGTCCCAGAGGCCTCACCAGCCGCGCGGCCGCGTCTCCATAGTCGTCGCTTTGCCGTCTACCAACTCCGTCGTAGTCGACTACGTGGCCAACGACCACGTCATAATCTTCTAGAATATTATGAAATACGGAGACGCGGCCCCGCGGCTGGTGGCGAGGCTGGTGAGGCCTCTGGTCCAAGTCGACCGGGCTAGGTGATTCTAGAACATTCTAGAAGATTTCAGAATATTCTAAAAGCTTCTAGAACTTCTTAGGAAATTCTAGGATTCATTAGAAATTTGCAAAATATTCTAAAAGTTTCCAGAATGTTCTAGTAGATTTCAGAATATTCTAGAAAATTGTGACGTGGCCACTGGCCGACGTAGTCGTCATTTCTATAACGTTTTTCGATATTCGTAACAGTTTATTAATTACAGAAATCTGACGAGTAAGCGCGCGCTGAGAATGGATGGAAAAGCTTCGCAACCGCTCGGGCCACAGCGCGACCTAATCGATCCAGCAACTATTGTTGGCTTGCGGGAGGTGTGACGAGGCAAAACGGTGCACGAATAGTGACGCGTGTCTTTCCTCTCGCCACGCACCGGCGATAGTTGCTAGCTGTATTATCTCGAGTGTAGGTATAGTAGTCGGTATTATCATTGTTCTTCAATTACCTCCGGGTCTCTTGGGGCCCCTTTGATCAATACGAAGATTAACCCAAGGTTGACAATCTTTATATTACCTCGTCGGCGGTACCAGCGATTGAAGCGCCACGCTTCTTCGTGCCGTGCGTATGTGGTTAACTCCGCTAGCTAAGGAAGTCATTTGAATTGTTCACATTGTGTCAGTGGATTGTTGGTTTGGGGACGAGTGATCGTTGCAACCTTGATTAATTCATTACACGGTTAGACTTTACGAGCCAAGGGCATTATATTCAGAAGTATAATTCATCTTATGTTATTTTTTGGTCAACTTGAAACTTGGGCAACTCTGCATATCCCAGTCATTTAACCTCACTTTCTCTGTTTTGATAAATGATAATGAGTGATAAATTCTATCATACATTTCTCTTCTCTGTAGCGATTTTGTTGTCGCATTTATCTGCGAGCCCGTTCTACGATGCATTTTGATTTTATGTGATGCTTACTGTGATGAATTCTTGTTGTTTACTCATGACTCATAACCTGCTTAGTTGAAACATTCATTTAGAAGATTTACTTCGATGACTGCTGTTTTTATTATATGATATAATTCTCATATCATATATATATATAAATTATAATATATATAAAATATAACTTCTGAGTTGTTTTGAATCAATGAAATTTATAAATGTTGTTTCAGCTGTTGTTTTATTAATTATTTGCAAATTTACAGTGATATGAAGAAGGAAAGACCGTGACAGAGGTAATTTGAGGATAAGAGTAGTCCCGGTGAACACAGGAATATCTAGCCAAATGCCTTCAGCTACTGGTGCGTAAGATATATATAATATGTATTATATCTCTGCTTGTGACATAAAACATCTATAATAATTTATGTAACAATAATCTATGTAAATAAAAGCTGTTGTGCAATAGAAATGATGCATTGTCATACAGGTCATATATGAGAATATATTCAATCATCAAGCAATATCGGGAACATCAAAGGTGCGAATATGTATCCAGTTTGTGAATAAAGGAGAGACATTAAAGAAAATGGGGAAGCAAAATATATATAGAACATATTTGTATTTCAAGTATATATATAACAAAGGAATTATTGTCAAGATGATATACAATTGTGCTTTCAAAATTTCCAAAAAATACACTATTAGAAGATACAGTTTGAAAATCCATTGTGTTTAATATTTTGGAGAAAAGATGCAAAATCAATTGATTAAAATGTATATAAATTTTATGTACAAAGAAGCTACTTTTTATCACTTACATAAAGAGTATTGAACTGCACTTGCAAATCTCTAAAGTTTCATTTCTTTTCTATTAAAAGATGACCTGTAAAAAATTGCTGGTATTTACGAGCTATGACGATAATTTTATAAAAATCTTGTCAAATTATTTATACAATGTCAAATAACAACTCAGTATTTCATAAGATGGTCAAAATGAACACGTGGAAAATTAATTGAAATTATTTTTCATATTTTCCGTGTAAATAGTGCATATTACTTGACTGTGAAACATTCTTAGGCGGGACCAACCCAATAGGGCAGCAGAAAGGTGGGGCTACTCTGCCCAGTAATGAAGAATGTGGAATCAGAGATGTATGGGGGCACAATTTGGAAGAGGAATTTCGCACAATCCGTCAAGTCGTGCAACAATATCAGTATGTTGCGATGGACACAGAATTTCCTGGTGTTGTAGCTAGGCCTATTGGTAAGGAGGCATGACATTTGGAAAAGTTTCAGAGGATGTTGTTCCTAGAAAGCGTATGCATATTATGATTATTTTGTTTGTTATTTGCAATAGGTGAATTTAGGACTAACGCCGATTACCAATATCAGCTCTTACGTTGCAATGTAGATCTTTTACGGATAATTCAGCTTGGTCTTACATTCCTTGACGATTCGGGGAATACACCGGGTGGCTATACAACCTGGCAGTTTAATTTTAAATTTAATTTACAGTAAGTTTATATATATATATATATAATTATTATTATTATTAATATCTAATGTATATATTGGGGATGCAACGCAATATAATCATTACAAGAGGACAAGTTTCTAATGATATGCATATTCAACATTTTTTTAACTTTTTTTTAGTAATTTTGGTAATAAGATATATACATTTTGTTGTTGCTAGTGAAGACATGTATGCACAGGATAGTATAGATATGCTACAAAATAGCGGCATACAGTTCAAGAAACATGAGGAGGAAGGTATCGACCCTTTAGAATTTGCTGAACTTTTGATGACATCAGGGATTGTTCTTGTTGATGACGTTAAATGGCTATCCTTTCATTCTGGTTACGATTTTGGTTACTTATTAAAACTTCTCACGGATCAGAAGTTGCCACAGGAAGAAAGCGAATTTTTTGAACTTCTTAGGATATACTTTCCGAAGATATATGATGTAAAAGTGAGTATAGAATCGTGCAAAAAATGTATGAATATTTTGTGTAAAGATGAAATAAAAAATGAAAAGTGTATATATATATATATATATATATATATATGTACATGTACACGATTATATATTTCACTCTTTCAGTACTTAATGAAGTCGTGCAAAAACTTAAAAGGTGGCTTACAAGAAGTGGCAGAACAACTAGAAATTCAAAGAGTAGGTCCTCAACATCAGGCGGGTTCCGATGCTCTTCTCACTGGCATGGTCTTTTTTAAAATGAGAGAAGTAAGAGTGTAATTCTATTTACCTAAATGAAGTTTATTGAATGATTAATCATGAGGTTGCAATAATAATTCATTTCTGATTTCTATTTTAGATGTTTTTCGAGGATAATATTGATGATGCGAAATATTGCGGGCACTTATATGGTTTGGGAACGTCATTCGTCGTAAATGGGTCTGCTGGTGGATATTTGGACGCAAATGGAGATAATACCTCAACTGCGTAATGTTAAAGAAAATCGTAAAAGAGAGAGAGAGAGAGAGAGAGGGAGAGAGAAAGAAAGAGAGAGAGGGGGTGGGAGAAAAAAGAGAGAGAGAGAGAGAGAAAGATTATTTCATTACAATAAAATGTTATAAAAAAATCCTTTCACTTAGTGATCAAGTATATGGTTTATATTTGCAATATTATATCGACATTATTGCCGTAGGTCTCACATGAGACACAATTTAGGCATATCTCTTTCAGATCTACGTCCACATTTTTTCTGTTTTATTCTTTTGGATCCACTCCTTTTGTAGATTTCTTCTGTGATACGTACCACCAATCGAAAATATATTTGCAACGTCGAACAACATTAAAAACAAATGTAATATAATTTTTGTTTGTAAAATTTGGACAATATTGATATACAAGATACCGTCGCAGTACAAAAATCCCATTTCCCTTACTTTTAAGATCTTTACAGTATACGTATCTAAATATGTATACTTATATATACATATACGTGTATGTGTATATGTCATATATCTCTCGAACGACGCATACAGAAACTGCTTAATACCGTGTAACCAAACCAAACGTAATGTGCAATTGGGTGCATTAATTATTCTAATTCGTCCGCATTCACAAGGGGATTTGCCGTTTCCCTACGTTCGTCCATTTATAAAATAAAGTAATCAACTCATAACTATGTACTACTACTGTTAACTACGTAATTTGGATATTTCCTAAATATGGAAAAAGAAATTAACGATTAAGTTTAAGCGCATCAAACTAAATTAATGCATTCGATTGTACATGCTACATTATGTAGACGTACCTACCACTGTTGATATGTATATTTATTCTATGATACATTTATAGCGCGATACATTTTAAGCACGAGAAATTCGTATACATTTTAGAAAATTGAGAGAAAAGGATGCAATATTTTTTCTTTTCCTTTTTTTTTTTTTTTTCCTTTTAAGTTGAGTCGTTGATATATAGGGATAATACCTTTTTATTATACATGTAAAAAAATATTCCGATGTGAATGACACATTCGTGTAAAAAGTATCATAAGCGATATGATTTTAAAGACGAGGTACCCTTCTTATGATATTTGCTACATATACTGCACTCGTTTTATTGTAAAACTCATCCGCAAGAAATAAAGAGAGAAAGATTTTGGTACATTTTCGAACTATTCGCACTAAAAATATTTGCTTTGTGCATGATGGGCAGAATGCAGAAGCTGAATAAATAATTTGCCTCTAAAAACATATTCATTATACATACACACACACACACACACAAGTGTTTTTCTTCCACCTCAATCTCTCGCCTAGAGTACCTCTTTCTCTGATTGATGATATGAAAAGAACAAAGGAGAGAAAGTTGTTTGTTTTAAAAAGGCAGATGCTCTAATAAACGATAATTTCTTTTTAAGTCATTTTATGAAATTTAAGAGTCATTCCTTTTAATGGGACATTTTTCATTAATGCAGTGAGATGGCTTATAAAAATATTCGGAATAATATTTTTTCTATGAAAACGTTTAATAAACAAAGTTTATCGAAATATCTCTACAATGCCAGGAGATATGAAGGAAAACATTTGCTATATGTGTATTGTCATCACTCTAGTATTCATTAAAAATGTGAAAAGATCATTCATTTATCGTATTCGAAGATAAATTATTAGGATTTAATAGAAATCATTAGTATTAGAATTTAATAGGAACTAAAATATTAGAATTTAACAAAAACCATTTTTAATATCTTTTGATATAAGAGAAGTATATTTATACTGGAATATGTAAATTTTTTACACAATTCTTTATTCCAGTATATAAAGGTGATTTTTCTTGTTCAAGATGATTTGAAGATCAATATATCTGACTTGAAGATCAATATCTTTTGTGATTGAGTTTATTTATTTATGTGCTGTACCATTGTGCGCTAATGAACATATATTATTTTTTTTTAAACGTCGATGTGAATGAGATATTCTAGATCTCGAGTTGTAACTCCTTCTGTAGAAGGAACACTTTAAATATATACACACACACATACGTGTGCGTGTATGTGTATATATTTTTCATTTCCAAGTACATCGCAAACGAGCTCAACTAGTTTGCGATGAAAAAAACCAAAAATTTTGGTTACATATACTAAACGTGGGAGCGGATACGCCCTTTTCATAAGTGGGACACGCGGGATCCTTACTTTCCCGTAGCGTTGCAACCTGTAGCGGAGATAATATACCTTATCATACTAGAACCGATGATATCAGTGTCGCCGTTATCGCAACTTGTTACCTCGAATCTCAGTTCAGTTTTGTCGTGCGTACTACAGTAATTAGATCTTAACGGGAACGCTCTCACGAAAATGCGGCCTCGAGCGTCGCGGCGAGTGCTTAATTGCAATTACGCGCCATCAAAATGGGTGGTTCTTCTCGTGTGTCTCCTCTCATTAACGCCGAGCAACGTTATAGCGTTCAACGAAAACGGGACGTTCAAAAGTGCGTTCGGATTGAATTCGGCCGAGTCGATAGAGAATTACAATGAGGAGAGCGATGTGCCGTCGCTGCTGCACGAGAAGACGGCTGCGAAAATGCCCCTGGAGCTCGAAGGGCTCGCGGCCGGGAAGACAGATTCAACTTCCGTCGAGAAAAAAGACGACGGGGCAGATCCGGCCCAAGTTGTACCGGAGACTAAAAGTGTCCTAGCGTCGAAAGACAGTTCGGAGGTGGATGTCTCGTCCGTTGTTCAGACCATCTCCGGTAAAATGGCAGACGCGAAGCATGAAAAATACGTAAGATACGGTAAGTAATCCATTATCAGTGGGCGTGACCATGTTTTCGCAACGTGCAACTAGTCGAGCGCTCTTGCAGTCTTCAAATATCACCCTGTTTCCTTTTGTAATTTCTTGTTTCAAGACACACACGTATTTTCCTGCGGAATAATTGTTTTTCGGGAGACCGCGATCCAAAATAGCCCGTTTAGCGCATGCTCGCATGTTTGATATTACCTTTAGAAATCCGATTCGTATCGGAGCTTATCACTTGTTTATCAGTTACTCACTTTAACACGAATCGGGGATGAATCATTAGATATCACGAGTCATCTTAGTGATATCACACGCTTGTGTGTGGAATTAAATTTCGAACATTTCTTTCACATCGGTATTTCGACATATTTGCAGATTCGGACTTACCCGAGGCTGACAGATACGCGCCTCGTCCAGATGACAGCCCGATTTTATATGAAATAACAGAAGCTCGGTTGAAAAAGATTCGGTCGGAATTCATGTATTGGTACTTTGATAAGGGTGGCAATGATGATAATGGAGATTACCAAACGGCTTTACAGGCAACGACGCTGCAGATCCACAAGAACCTGAACTTTCAATTGCCTTTCTTCGGATTTCGATTTAATTATACAAGAGTACGGCCGTATACTTGTATATATCATTACTTATTCCTTCTCAACATTTCTCTGCAATTCTCCGTGACAGAGGCAGAAATATCTTTAATTTCTTGTCACTGACTACCCAGGCACTCGGATACATCGAGTCGAGATTTGAATACACGATTTGGATATCCGAGTGTCTGAATGTCCGAATGTTAGCGCAAAGTTCTACGGCAGGTCGGAATTCGCTCGTCGGCGACCATTTAATAAGCCACGTAACGTTTTAGTTAACCGTCAACGGCTATCTGGAATTTAGTGACCCACCGGCGCACTTTACGTATCCCCTCGTTTTCCCGGTGAAAGATTGGCCCATGAAGAACGATCCGAGTTTCATCGGCATTTTCTTCAGCAAGTGTCGCATAGGCAAATTGAGGGAGACGGACAGTGATCAGAGAAGACCGGGGGTTTATTTTCGGTAATGTAGGAAATTCGTGGAAATTTAACGCGAGGTTAACGCAAGGGATAATTGACGGCATATCATCGCTTCGCACAGGCTCGAGAGAGATCTGCAAGGCAGAACCGATCAGTTCGGCGTGGAGATGCGAGAGCGCCTTATGTGGGACATTCGCGAAGGTGTTGTTGGTTCCGATTCCTTCGTGCCCAAGCATGCGATTATAGTCACTTGGAAGAACATGTCCTTCACCGGTGGCATCGGCACGGCTCTTTATAAGACCAACACATTCCAAATGGTATTGGCTACCGATGAGGTCTACACCTACGCTATATTCAACTACCTGAATTTACAATGGCTGAGTCACACGGAAGCGGGCGGTGATACGACTCAAGGAGAGAACGGAGTGCCCGCATACGTGAGTATATTGCGAAACGTTAAACGTCAAACGCGCGATTCCTGATCGGAAGGTTTCTCCATTGTGCTTTCGGTTAATTCCACTCGATGCAATCGTGTGCCAATTGTTTGCACTTGAGGTTCAATTCAATATCCCTGGCGCGAACGATGGAAAATGCTGTCGCGAGCGAGCGATTCATCCGGCGCGACAAACTGAATCTCTTGAAAATTCCCTCGTCCTAGGTGGGTTTTAACGCTGGAAACGGCACACGAAGCTACGAGTACAAGCCTTACTCGCAAATGACCACGGTTCGGGACTTGCCGAATAGGGGATGGGCGAACAAATTCCCAGGTCGACACATTTTCAGGATAGATGAGGATATAATATTGGGCAACTGCAACAAGGACAACTGTAAGAACACGAGACGTATTTCCAATAGAACGTTGGATGGGTAGCGCGTAAATTTTCTCAATGTTTCGCGACCTATGCACGCAGCTGGAGCTCATATACCGTTGGTCTTCGCCCCGGAGAGCGGAAACATGTTGGGTGGCACTATCGTCAATATCACCGGGCCGTGCTTCAACGAGAGCCAGAAGATTATGTGCTACTTTGAAGACGTCATGGTGATGGGGACAGTGGTGGATAGAAATCGCGCGATTTGCGTGCAGCCGCATCTAAAGTACGAGGGCTACATACGCTTCCTCGTCACCATCGGCAATAATAACGATAACAACAAGTGGAGAGGAACATTCTTCGTCGGTAATGAAAGATATCACGTATTTGATCAAAATTAGTCAGCGCCCGTCTTTGATGTCTCCTCCTTTCCTCTCGGCGCTTACACTGTAGATATGGAGGCATTCGAAATTTTCAATCGCATGCACATTATGTCTGGATATTTTTGCGTCGTGACTTTGGTTGTTTATTGTTGATGAGGGTAACAGTGCATCTTGAAACTAACGCGAAAAATTGCGTTCGCGGGCGATATTTCTGCCTGTATGCTGTGAAATCGCACAAAACCCCTCACGTTTTCCTCTCTCTCAGAAACACCAGCCACAGCGGCGGAGAAGATCTTCTTCAGCGATAAAGATGCCGTTCACCAGAAGGATCCAGCGGAAATAAAAATAACATGGGACGCGTATAACTTGACGAGTAATTTTGGTGCGGGCATCCAGATTTCGCTGTGGGGATACCGGGAGGTGAAAACGACACCGGAATTCGAGTTTATTACATTGCTGGAGGTTCGTACATGGCTATCTGGCGTACTCGATACAAAGATAAATAGACAGATAGATAAGTGTGTTTATTGACGCTTTAGAGTAAAGTCCCCTGAAGAACGTTACAGGGGAGAGGAAAAAATACAAGAAAAGATATATGAATATTAAAGGAAGTAAAAAAAAAAAAAAGAAGAAAATACACAGAACAGAAATATTTACGTTTGGTTTAAATTCAAATGACATTTATTTGAAGACGAAATAAAACGACAGAATAAATGGTGCTGCGTATATTTCAGAAATCGGTCACCAATACCGGCAGCTACATCATCAAGCCAGCCAGATATCGAGAGCAGTACAACCCACGTCACTTGGATATGATATTCGGCTTTCTGCAAATCAACTTGACCGAGCCGCATTTATACTCCGGACTCTCGATATCGCCGTAGGTTTTGTGAAAGAAAATCGTTCTCGGCGCGTCTTCCCTCTTTTTCTCCCATGATTCGTAAAAAAAAAAGAAAAACGAGCTTTGGACGATTTCTATTTTTCTTTTTTTCTTTTTTTCTTTGCAGGAGCTTATGGAGCAGACCGATCCCACTCGCTTGGTATTTCGGCCCGCAGTGGGAACGAACGCACGGCCCGAAGTGGTCTCAGAGGCTCTGCGACAAGTGGATTATGAACGATAGATATCTGAAAAACTTCGCCGCCGAGATCGCGATCTGCCCTTGCACTCTGGAGCACGCTTTGAGCGATAAAGGTCGCTTCCTCCCGGATCTCGAATGCGACAAGGACTCGAATATAGAATGTTATTACAACAAGCACGCGAAACACTGTGTAAAGACGGGTGCGCCCAAGTGAGTGGTTTGACTCTTATTTCGCGCGGAGACTAACTTATCAATCTGCCGTATCTCGTGTTCGATAAAACCTACCAAACCCGTTTGTACGATTCATCCTTCTCCTCTTCCTCTTCCTCTTCGCGTTTGTTTCTTCAACTCATAATTCACCGACCGCTGGTCGGTTGTTCGCACATATACACGGCTAAAATGGGATCCCGAAGAAAAACAACTGTACGCTCGCGCTTTTCAGCATGGACGGCTCGGAGCAACAATGTTGCTACGACAAGTTGGGTTATCTGATGCTGACTTACGACCAACAATGGGGCTCGCGACCGCATCGGTCTCACAATCTGGGCTACATACCGTGGAACGAGGCCAACAAAGTACCGACCCTCTCGCATTGGTATCACGACGTGTCGCCCATGTACACGTGCTGCCTCTGGCAGGAGGAGCAAGCTGTCGGTTGCGAGACTTTGCGATTCGAGAGAAGACCGTCGCAGGATTGCATCGCCTATCAATCACCTGGGGTGGCGACGGTGTTCGGCGATCCCCATATCGTCACATTCGACGGCCTGGAGTACACGTTCAACGGCAAAGGCGAGTTCGTTCTGCTGCGAGTGAATCACATCAGGGACAAACTCGACGTGCAGGGTAGATTCGAGCAAATGTCCAACAACGCTTACGGTCAAGTGATGGCGACGCATCTTACAGCGGTGGCTGGTGAGTCGTTCCACAATTCCATACGAGCTCTCCGTGATACGCAAAGATACTTAATATCTTGTTTCATCATTTGAAAAAAAATTCCCTTCTCACTGGCAACATCGATATTATGTGTACGCATTGTAATCTATGCGATAAATAATTACGTGTTGTCTCATCTATGCAGTGAGGGGCAATAACTCCGAAGTCATCGAAGTTCGCTTGAGACCGAAAGACTCGCAGTGGAGATATCGTCTTGATGTTCTCGCGGGTGGTAAGAGGGTGTACTTTGACAGACCAGCTTTGAAGTTCCAACACTTCTCCGGCGTCGTTGTTTATACTCCGACGTACATTTTGAATCAGAGCGAGATCGTTATCATGTTCGACACCGGCGCCGGTATGGAGATCGTGGAGAATGAAGGTTTCATGTCCTTGCGAGTGTATCTACCTTGGACGTATGTGGTAAGTGGCGTAAATGCCATTTTTTATTCTATTATCACTGTATATTTATATATACATTTATATATATCTATTTTCTTTATTCTATTATTACTGTATATTTATATATACTCATGATTATCGAATACCATCGAGCGTTACATACGCTGAAAAATTAGAAGAGACTCTCCTTTTCCCCGTTATGCACAGAACAAAACCAGAGGCCTATTCGGCAATTGGAACTTCGATGTTACGGACGACTTGACGAGCCCGTACGGATATCAAGTGCCGGTGAACAGCGTGAATCATTCGGAAACCATTCATAGAGACTTTGCGATACACTGGATGCTGGAGGATAACGCGAACGATCTCATAGGAAATGCTTTATTCACCAGGGACTTTGGTAGATCGGCGAGCTTTTATTCTAATCGCAGTTTCGTGCCGGAATATCGAAAGTATCCGAAGGAGATACTTCCGATAAACAGAACGACCGACGTAGAGCGCGCGAAGGAGTTGTGCGGTGATTCATACCAGTGCCAGTACGACTACGCGGTGACTTTGAATCGGGATTTAGCGCACTTCACCAGGAATTATTACGATACTTACACCAAGATCAGAGCGACAAACAACAAAGAAAGTAAGCAGAGGCGGCTGTGTTTCTCAAACTTGTAGGGGAGACCGGAGCGGCGTTGATATATTCATATATATATATATATATATATATATATATTTACACATTGATTGAAATACAGATACAGATACTATGTGACAACTTACAAGTACAGATACGAAAGCATACGCGGCAACTTATCCGTGAGATTTTTCACTCCGGTCTCCCGGTACGATTCGCAGCATTAACCGCTGAAACGAATCGAAAAGCTGGTTCAATGTGGCGACGTTTAATGCTACATCGGTGTAACATTCGATTTTTCAAGTAATATCCTGCGGTGTGCTGGAAACGCCACGTTTCGGGCGTAAGAGCAATTTCCTGTTTATCCCGGGGACGAAAATAAGTTTCGAGTGCAATCAGGAATTCATACTCATCGGCGATCAACGTCGGGTGTGCACGCCTGAAGGTCGATGGAACGTGCCAGAGTACGGATACACAGAGTGCCTTCGTGAGTATTTCTACGCAATTATTCAATTTACATTAATTTCCCACCACTACAGTCCCAGCGTACCTGCTTAACGGTCCTAAACGAAGTGCTATGAGATGGAATAAGGTACATGGAGAAAGTATTAAACGGTGCGCGCAGTTAGCACACCAGTTAACTCGAGGCGGACCAATTCCATCCAGCTTGCTTTAAAAGTTAAATCGAGTCTAAGCTCATACTCGAGCAATTAATCAGCGAGAGCCCGCTCTCGCGAGTCGAGTTTGCAGAATCTTTAAGAAACAACGTCAATTGATTTAGCACGACTTCCCTCCCCTCCTCCTCCCCCCTTCTCTCGCTCTCTCTCTCTCTCTCTCTCTCTCTCGCACCGCGTGTCCTCTTTTCCATCTACTTCTCTTATTTCTATGACGTTTCCCGTCCACTTCATCATTGTCTCTCTCGTCTCTCGCTCCCTCACCGATAGAATCGTCCTCGATCGATGTATGCTCTCTGCTGCGTGCTGTGCAATTTTTCATGCGTGTGTTATATATATAAATATAGGTCACGTCGAGTACGCTCAGCGTACAGCGTGGACGACAATGGGCATTATTAGCGCCGTGTTAATACCCGTGGTGGGCTGCATCGGCGGTGGCTATCTTTACATAAGAAAGAAACAGTCGACGGGAAGTTCCACGAAATCATGGCGCTATACTGATCGCGAGTCTGGTATCGACAATGAATCCACATTGTCGAAGCAGACCATGCCGCTAAAGCCGTACGATAGGGCCATTTCTCCAATTAGCGACGCTAGCACAATTGAAAATAATAGCGCTAGGAAGCGCCGTAGCTACGACAGAGTGTACCGCACAAACGAACCCTTACCCAATAGACCGGACATTGACTTCGAGGAGAAAGAGTGGGACCTGAAGGTGCCCAACTCGCCCACGGAGTCGGACAGCACCGACTCGATGAGAAAAACAGGCAGCCCCTCTAAAGAGAGTGACGTGTAGAGGGACGGTCCGTCGATAAGCGTAACGTAATCACCAGCGAGATTGCTTGATTCGTTATTTTAGATCAACGTTAGTGTGGTTGCGCGCGCGCGAGCGCGTGCGTGTACGTGCCCATGACAGTGTATATCTCGATCCCAATTTCTAAATAATGTACTACATCCGACGCACGTCCGAGCCAACATCGAGAGATGATTAACGGATCGAGCATTGATTCGTTATCTACGATCTAAACGACTCAAGTGTGGCGCACGCGAAGACAGGAGAGAGCAATAAGCATTAATGGGCAGGCTATTCGGAATTAGGAAATCTCTTTCGTAGAATGCATTTTTCGTACAAAACTGTCATCATCATGTGTAAATAGCAGAGAAGTTACTACTGTTCTTGCTGTGGAATAGAAATAGTTGCAGTATTATTTGTAATTTTTAGACCAGACACGTGTTGTCGCCATTATTGGTAAACTAACGTCGGTTGACACGACACGTATTAAACGTCGAACGTCGTAGCGCGGTGGGACGATTGAACGACGATTATTATTGTAATTGCCGGTTTATATATTCGTAGTGATTGATTATCGTAATTCGACTGTATCGACGCATATCTTGTTCACGTACGCACTGTACATATGCAAGTGTTTGTTTTAATAAAATTTTATACACATGATTAAACACGACGAGAGAGGGGAAATTTCTATTCCACACGCATGTACAGTGAATATTTATGGTATACAGCAAAAGCTTTTCATATCATTATAATACTGCGTGTAACGGTATTAGAATGGAATGGAAATTTGCCACCAGCGTTATCGTGAATTCTTCCCGTTGCATCTTCTCCCTTCCCTCCTCTCGTTTACATCGTTCCAAAGTGTGCCCGATCGCGGCAAATTATTGGCGGAATTATCTGATTCCAACGACGGATTTGCAGCCGATTATGCATTCGGTGTTCGAACGTGTATAACGTGTGCGCACGCACGGTGCCGTTTTCGTTCTTTTTCTCTCTTTTTTTTTTTTTTTTTTTTTTTATCATTACAGTCGGGGGAAAGCGTATCGCGATAATTCAACGTACGATATTTATTAACCATTTTCTGTTTCGCACTGTACAGGCCAGCAGGAATACAGTTCTCGTCAAGCGGGCGTTACCACCGGCATAATACTCGCTTGTCTGGTTCCGATTTTGCTGATACTCGTTTGCATCGGGCATAAGGTTCTTAAAAACCGTAGGGAGCAACGGGAACACGACGAAGCCCTGGCAAGGTATCAAATTCGCTCTTTAGCGCGCAATCCCAAAGAGCTTTTCGAAAAATCGATAACTAAAAACGCACGCACGCACGCGGTGAATTTTAGAACACGGACGGCGGAACTGCAGCGACTGCGGAAGATCGGCGAGGAAGGGGAGTCAATACCTTACATGAGCAAAGCTACAGAAATTAATTGATTTTATCCCCGAATTCCTAGGGACGTAGAGCGCCATTTATCATCATCTTTCTCTTTCCCGCATCTCCTCTCACGCCGCACTATTAGCCTGTACCTTGCTCCATCCACACAAACTCCTTTGAATTTATTTAAATATATTTTTACGAGAGAGAAGGAGATAAACGTAGATAGTTATGTATGTAAGTAGATAGATTTCGCGAGTACGCGTCTCCCTTTTCTTTTCAGAAAATGCACGACGTATATATTATATATGTATAAGTAACATGGTATATGCATAAGTAATGACAAGTAACGATAAGGCAGAAGAGACTGTTGAGAATAACTGCATTAACACGAATAAATGTTCAATTTTTATAGACTTATCAAAATACGGAGAATCGCTGTAAATCGTCACATTGATCGAAAAGCTTTCAGCAGACCTTACTCGAGAACCTGCGGGAATTTGTGTGTCGTTGACGTTTATTTAATTGTTCGTTTTTCGATCGATTATTTGACAAATCGAGTAAGCTGAGGCCGAGGCTCTCACGGCTGTGAGTCTCTGGCGAGAATAGAGAAAAGAATCATTCATGCAACTCGGAGCAGCTTTCGTTTCGTCGAAACACGCGGGTTTTAAACTTGCAGGCTTACCCACGGAGATGATGCGAAGATGACGCGGCCGCAACTGCTCGTTCGTCGCGTGCTGTGAACGACGGGTGTGCCATCTTTCGACAAGAGAACAGGGCAGTTGTCGGCAGAGTTGTTGCCGACAACACGAGGTTTTACGTTGCGGTTGCTTCGATCGCGGCGGTAGCTGCTCTCGCACGGACGTCGCCTCGTCGTCGTCGTCGTCGTCGTCGTCGTCGCTCGACGATCGACGCGAAGAACTCGCGTTGTACTTCCTGCTCCGGCTGCACGTTCGGAGCGCGAACGCGTTGTTTCGCCGTAACGGCTAATTGTGGCAATTTACATCGTCGTTGGCGACAATAACAGCGACTGGTCGGCAGCGTGCCGAATGTCCCTCAGAGAGCACTCCGCCGGCATTCACACAGCTGCACCGGCGTCACATACAGAAATTACGATTACACTCGTGCGATTTCGCTCGTTCGCGACTGGATGGGCACCGCTGGATGACAGAGCGAAACGACAGTCGAGCAGGCGCTGGTACGTACTGCTGTTACACATTATTATTATCCGCATAAATAACAAGAGCCGATAGAGCGAAGGCGCTAGCTCGGCGTGTTCGGCGACTATCGGCGACTCTCGGCAGCAAAGTCAATAAGATATATTTTTTAAGTTTCATTCGCGCGGATTTACGTGTTATTTGAAAGATCGAACAAATCGCAAGCAACACATTTTTAACGAAAACGGAGTAAAGGCGGGAAAAGTTGCAATATTTGCAGCTTGGAATTTGTTTTGTTTTTTTTCTTTCTTTTCCTTTCGTCAATTCGAACGGAGAGACTTGTTCTCTCAGTTTCAGTTTTCTATTTAAACAAAGAGAATTTACGATATTTTTATTGCATCTCTCTCTCTCTCTCTCTCTCTCTCTCTCTCTCGCTAATGTACGGTGATATATATAACGGAGAGAAAGAGGAATAGCCCTTTCTCTCGCGGAAGAGGCTGTTTCGTAATCTTCGGCGGCTTAGCCGCCTGCCCGCGACGTAATGGATTCTTTTATTGCGCTAAAGCAAACTCAAACACGACTATAAATAATACTCGGCCGATACCGACGCCGGCTCGTAGAGGAAGCGAAGTGGAGCTATAGTTATCTTTTGAGACATGTGTCGACCCGGTCGCCAAATGTGCGGGCATATATATGAGATACGTCACTGCCCAAGAACGTAAACCGGGTCACATGTATACGATTAGCATCCAGAAGATGGATGTAGGATGCTCGGAAAAGAGCGCAGCCTCCAAAAGGGGTCAAACAGCCTGCCTATTGCCTGGACTAACTCGTTAGCGAATGGTGCTGGTCGCTCCTTCGCTTCAGCTTTGCCGACAAAGAGAGCGACGGTAGGGATGGACATTATTCATTTCGAGAATTTCTGTGTTTCTATTAAATTGTATTAAATAAAATTTTCTATATTAAACTAAACGTGCAGCACACTCGTGATACAACGCGTCGTGCGCTACGCCAAAAGTGCGGAAAAAGAAAGGAAAATCTTCTCGCGCCGGGAACCGCGCGATCTTAAGCAGCCGCGTCGCAACCGCGATGATTCGCGATGATACTTTTGTTTCGTCCAAAGAGAATATTTGGTAAAAGTTTCTATTGACGTGTCACGCGCACGTGTACAGCGCGTGCGACACGCGCTGGTCCAGTTATGAGTATCGAGGGTGTCGCGTGTATACGATGATGCTGACAGCGGACATGTTGTATTACCCGATATGTCTACTCGATCGTAATTACATAAACGTTAACAAACAAATACTGTCTTCTACCGTGTTCCTCTCAATGTCAATCGCGATTTAATATATCAAGCTACGTTTATTCGCCCCGGCGCTATTTACAATGTTAACATCTGCCTTCGCGTGTCGAACGTCGACGCATGAATTCGCGCTCCGTTTGCATAATTATCCCCGGAATTTCTACGCGGGTAACATTACGTTTTCATTTACGGCGCTAATTTGCATGCATTATGATTACGTCGTGCTCATTGTGTTGTTACCTGTATATATAATACATGTATGCGCGCATGAGAAAATTTGGTATAACACATTCATAAGCCCGGTGCGCCGTTATGCATGATCTATTGACTTTCTTCCTTCGGCTGATATCACGCGGTGAATTGCGCGAACAAAGTTTTACGTCCGTTAATATTTCACTGTCTCACCGCGGTGTTAAATTAAATATTAACCGCGCTCAACGAGATAAAGATAATCGGCGCGTTACTTCCGCAAAGCGGCTGAATTAACTGCACCGGGCACTAACCGGAATTAATTAAACAAAGATCGACTTACATACCTGTAATCCTACATCCGAGATAATGTTGTTCTTTCGTGCGTAAGACGCGAAACTCGAGCGGCTGTTCCGGTCTCACGTTGAGGCGGGGAGCAGCGAGGGTTCGCTGATGCGATCGCAGCACGTGTGTGATGCTGAAAAATGGATTCTTTCTTTCGTAGATTCCAGCGTGCGTCTAGTCTAACTTGGTCGCAACATCATATCGCGAATTGGGAAACATGTTCGGCATATTAGAATCATGGCTCGGTCATGGCTATGGTGGCTCTTCATCGTCCTGACGCCATTCGTGCTCTTTTACATATACTTGTCGTTAAATGGTAATTGCAATGTCATCTATCGATCCCTCCCCGAGCACTGAGAACATTGGCACGTTACTTTTAGTACCTTCCGCAGAGCAGAGAGGATCGAAAATCGAAAAGAAATGGCGGTCGTTGCCGGTAGGGACGGAGAGGTCGGAGCTGCGGATGGAAGGTCGCTTTCTCAAGGGGCCGCAATTAGGAAACAATATCGAGGTATGGCCGTGAAGCTTCCTTTCGATGGCGTCCGCCATATACGCACGTACTGACGACTGATGTTCTACATCTTCAAGGTGAAATGCGACACCGTACACGTAGCCATGGTGTGCGCCGGATACAACTCAACCCTCACCCTCGTAACCGTAGTGAAGTCTATTCTGTTTTATCGCACGAATCCGTTGCATTTTCATTTGCTCGTTGACGAAATTGCGAGGAGAACGCTTTCGACCCTGTTCCGAACGTGGGATTTGCCGCATGGTTCGTACGCTTTTACGACAGGGACTTTCACGCACTATCCTTTGTAACGCACGCCGCTGCGGAAAAACCTAATTTTTATCCGCCCTGTATGTTAGAGAGCGCGGAAACGATGTGCGATATATAAAAAGAAATTATTTTCCCCAAGCACAAACGCGGCACCGTCTATTGAAATTCGTCTATTGAATTTTTCAACACAAGTCCACACACGCGTGTGCACGGGTGTCTGTGAGTGTCTGTGTGCGTGCGCGCGCGCGCGCGTAAACAGTTTTATTAAAATTTATGCTTTTGAAAGGCATTTGCTCGTGAATACGCGTGTAAATATGCACGAAGGACATTGAAATATCACTGTATAAGTGTGGCAAAATGATTTTCAAAAATTTGCGCGCCTACGAGTCGCGCTATTTCGTAACGACGGGAAACTCGACGCGAGTGTTTGAAAGACGTCGAAACGACGTCCTACCCTGTTTAGGCGGCGGGCGTTTAGACGTCATTAAGGCTTGTTCAGAGATACTCGTGTTTTTTAGGGCGTAAGAGAAACGCTGATGTGAATCCGGTAGATACGTGTCCTACACGAGTTACTTGAAACCGCGCGTACATGCGTATGTAACCATTTGCAGACGAGATTTTCTCAGCGAAAATGTGTATCGAGAAAGATAATCATTTCCTACAATTGTCCAATATTTAACATTTTTAACATTTTCGTGTACTTTTTTACGACTTGGTTCCAAGTTAACATTTCTTTTTACTCAAGCAAACTCCAAAAGCAAACTGCAAAATTAACCGAAGAACGTTTTGCTCTTTAATTGGCTTCCTCCAAGTTTAGTTTGCGAGAAGCCGGCCTTTCTCAAATGTTAGTAATTCGTAATTTGAAAATTATCGGTGCCTTGACAATTTCCCCGAGGAGGATTCAACTCTACATTAGCCGGAGAATCTATCGTTAAGTTACTCTTGTTTCTTTCGCCGTGGCTGTCTTCAATTATGATGCCAGGAGCGAGAAAATACACTCTAAGAACTCTTGCGAAATACGTTGTTAATTAAAAAAGAAGACATAAAATTATAAAAAGGAGATCAAATTGTACAATTAATGTGGCGGAATGATGGGAAAGGATAGATCAAAATGGTACACTGAGAAAAATATCCGAGATAGCCGATTGTTAATTTCCTTATCCGATCAAATATCCGGTGTATTTAATCGGGTATTTGATCGGACAACAAAATTAACAATCGAATATTTTTGATATTTTTCTCCGTTCCTAGATTCTATGTCACGTTAATCTTACGGTTATCGTACTTATCGAGTGTTGGAAAAAGAAGAAAGCGCTCGGACTATTTCTTACAGATGTGCTCGATCGATTTCAGGTGTTATGGTGTTTATGGATACATCTTTTCACTTTGCCGTATTTTGCAAGAATTTTGTGCGTATATTTTCTCGCTTTTGACGAGATCATCAATCGAGAGATCCGTGGCGAGGAATCAGGAGCCTCGGAACAGAGATGTACGAATCAAGGACTCGCAGTGTACGCGATGAATGAACCCTCCGCATCAAACTATCCTCAATACCAGTTATTAACATTGAAACTTTGTTATCTCTTCTTAATTATTTAATTCTTAATTGAGATTCCTCTTAAGAGTTCAATCGAAAAACAACGATCTTGGGAGCCGAAAGTCAAAGTTGGATCTTGCTGCGTTTGTCGGATCTTAATAAGAATCAATTAACACTTGATATTAAATACGATCTTTCTGGAAAGATACGTTGATACGCGCGAAATTTATATTTAAAATTCCGCGAGGTGAAATTCTCAGATAGTTTGAATCTGAACAGCAAGCGTTCGCATTAGGCAAGAGTCGATTCGAATTCGAATAATAGATGCAGTTGACTCTACTTGAGAAACTAGGACGTTAAAAGAGATAGCATATATATATATATATGTATATCCCGTTGGGTTGATTGGCCGACATGATTATATATATATTTTAGTGAACATAACGTTCTACGGCGCTGAGGTGTGGGTGCCGAGGGTGTCGTGGATACCGAACAAGCATTATTCGGGGGTGTACGGTCTCTTGAAGTTGATACTGCCGGACGCGATACGAGAGGACAAAGTGCTCGTGTTGGACACGGACGTAACCGTTTTGAACGACGTGAGCCTGTTGTGGGGAATGTTCGAAAAGTTCTCGACCGGCCAGACTCTGGGCTTAATCGAGAATCAGAGCAACTGGTATATAAAGGCGCTGTCGTACGGCCAGCGACCGTGGCCGGCGCTGGGCCGGGGATTTAATACGGGCGTCATGCTAATGCACTTGCAACGGCTCCGCGACGGGAAATTTACAAGCTCGTGGGAGAGCGTTGCTAAGCGCGTGCTGGGATACATACCAAAGACCAGCCTGGCCGACCAGGACGTGATAAACGCGGTGATCAACGAGCATCCAAGTATTGTGTATAGGATCGAGTGTACCTGGAACATACAGCTGAGCGATCGCACGATAAGCGACACGTGTTATCGCGACAGTAGTCGTATAAATGTACGTCGTCGCTGCAACTTCCGATTGCCTGCTACTGCCCGGACGGCACTGATATCGATTGATACCGAATGCGTCGTTCACTTTTAGATTCTCCACTGGAACTCGCCCCGAAAGCAAGACGTGCGCAATAAGCACGTTAACGAGTTTCGAAAATTGCACCGGGTCTTCCTCGAAATGGACGGCAATTTATTGCGAAGACGCTTATTCGGCTGTGATAAGCACGAGAGTGCGCTTCCAGTGAGTTGAGAATCCAAATCTTTCTCCTCCTCTCCTCATCGTACGCTTCTTGTTTTATTCTCATTTCACGTCAAATGCACCGTCAGAGATTTTCGCGTTGCGCGATTTCGTTGTTTCAGTACAACGAATCGAGCCCGTGTCGAGAATTCGAGAAAAGCGCCAGCATTTTATACCGCACGCATCCGTTTCTTCTGGAGTACGATTACAACATGTACTCGCCGATGGACGTCGCTCTGGTTACCCAATGTAGCGTCGAAAGGATACCGCTGCTGGAAGCGTTATCAAAACACTGGCCGGGAACTATAAGCGTCGCGATTTACCTGACCGACGCTGAGGTTCAGAACTTCCTGGACTTTGTGCGAGGCTCTGCAGATTTGCGGACGAGGAGGAACATCGCTTATCACGTTGTGTACAAAGACGGAGTGCGTTGCGGCGTTTTTGGTCTTGAAGAGCGCTAGCGAATTCACAGCTTGAACGTTCAGTGACAGAATCGTATAAATCATTTCTCAATATCATATTTCCGGGTGATAAACGCAAATTTAAAGGTTGCCTGAGAAATTTATATCTTGTTCATTTCATAAAGTCGTTCTTCTGTCTCCATTTTTTTAGTATATTGTGCTCTTCAGGATCGAATATGAGCGCCAAATGTAGAATGATCTATATCGTATCTCGCGTTATTCTCTAAAGGTAAAATTCGAACTAATTTTCCAAATAATTATCTCATTTAGGAACTTTATCCTATTAATTACTTACGAAATACTGCGATGTCATACGTGTCAACCCCGTTCATCTTTCAACTCGATATCGATTTTTTGCCACAACTTGGATTGCATGAAAATATTATGGGCTACATTAATAAATTGGATATTAACGAGTCGGATAAAATAGCTCTAATCGTGCCAGCATTCGAAACCGAACGTTACAGGTAATCATCTGCTACGATAGCGCATAAACAAACTATCTTTTGTGTCTGATAAACGAAAGAGCTACTTTTCACAGATTTGATTTCCCGGCTAATAAGGAGGAATTGCTAAAATTTCTTAAACGTGGTGTTTTATATACATTTCGTTATCACGTCTGGACGCAAGGTCACGCCGCTACGAATTATAGCGTTTGGCGAAGCAGCTCGGAACCGTATGAAGTATGTGTTAAATATGTGATGGAGAATTTAACGCCTCTTTCTGGAAAGCTATATATATATATATATGAATTAAAGCGAATTTAAAATTTGTAATAAATATACAAGAATGACCAGCGAGAATGTAATGAAAACGTATCGTTGCAGGTATCGTGGGAGCCGGATTTCGAACCTTACATAGTAGTTTCGAAATCTGCCCCGCGATATGACACAAGGTTTATCGGGTTTGGGTGGAATAAAGTTTCCTACGTGACCCATTTAACAGCGTTAGGTTATAAGTAAGCTGCAATAATTTAACTCATCTGTTTCGTGAAATATTTGAGCCACGAGCGACTAAATCAATGCAGCGCATATTTAAATCGAGAACTAAAGCTTTCTTTACCTTTTTAGGTACATAGTATTGCCGGACACATTTATTATCCATCGACCTCATGCCCCCAGTTTAGACATTGGCAAGTTTCGGAGTGATTCCGTTTACAGAAGGTAATACACGTGCATTCTTTGTTCCAGAGAAATTCAGAGTGTGGGTATAGTCAGCCGTCGGTGTGTTTTACTTTCTACGATATTTAGGAGATGTGTGTCATTTGTTTCACAGATGTCTTAAAAGGTTGAAGGACGAATTTGTCAAAGAGTTGATGGAGAAATACGGTGAGACTGCGTTATCCAAGCTAAGAAAAGAAACCAAAAAGGACAAAGATTAGAGAGAATAGAGAGAACATGACATTTTGTAATGATGGGTATTTCGAACATAAATATATAAAATTAGACGGTGAAGTAAAAGCGTATTATATTTTTTTTTTGATGATGAAGAAATGTGTATAATGGATATTTTCCTAAAAAAGAAAAGACAAAAAAATACATGTGCTTTTAAATAAAACATTCTATGTTTATTTATTAATACTCACCAATATAAGAATAGAATCACCTAAATTAACAAACGGAAAAACGGATTATTGAGAAAGATACATACATATATACAATACAGACGAGAAAGAGACATGAGGTTGGGAAGTATTTATTAAAATTTAACTCATATATATTCAGTGGAGTGTACAGAGTGGTGCTTTCAGTACATTATCGTAATATTACAATCACACTAAATATTTCTTTTATAAAATATGTATATATAATATTTACAGCGCGCGCCAGTTTTTCAATATATCATCTAAATTATATTCGGCTGAAACATTATATCAAATCACAAAATTCAGATGTCCGTTACATGATAAAGGTGTATCCATTGTAAATAATTATAGTAATGACGACAATAATGGCGGTATTAATAATAGTGTAAACTTAACAGCGTTACAGCGTATAATAATTAGGATGCGAAATTTCACGCCGGGTTACGCGGCGAGCCGTCCTAGTAAAATAATCCAAAATGCATTAATCTTCCCTTCGTCTTACAACTCGGGTCGCCAGGATCATTAGCCCGCCTTGTAGGATTGTGGTGTAGGACTACTCGATCAAGAAAACCCGATATGAAACCCTACAACTTCCGTAACCACATAATAATAATTATAGCATTATATAAAAAGTGTAAAAAATTGCGATAATATTAAAAAAATTATAATAGTAATGGTAAACCGGTAGTAATAACCATAGTAAGATTAATAATACTAATACTAATAATAATAATAATAATGTATATTAATAGAAATAACTAATAACGAACCATCCTGGCGAAAATATTGGCAGGCGTGAAATTTCACGTCGACCATCGCGACATACGCTCCTGATTCACGTAGAATCTGGCAAAAACGCAGATGGTATATTTCGGATTAAGATTATTATCTACAACATGTGAGACACGCAAATACGAATCATTTACATTCACATTATCGTTCTGACTTATCTCGATAAAACATCTTCTCATGCTCTTCCTATCTCGTACAATCTCACCTTACTCTCTCTCTCTCTCTCTTTCTCTCTCGTTGTGCGAGATACGAAATTATGCCAATGAAATGTTACTTTTCTTGCTCGATTCTTTGCTCGATTTCTTTTTCAATTCACGACATAATTCACAGAGAAATGTGTATTCGTTGAGTTAGATGTGACTCATGCACGACATCATAGCCCCACGTGTCAACGGAATTATCATTCATAATTCGCGTCTCGTGCAGCGCACCTTGTACGTACGTTTTTCATCTTACACGCGCACTAGAAACGTTTCTCCTCAAGATTTAGCGCCATTGGGCATGGCGATTAGGCAGTTTCAACGATAGTCTGTGCGCAATGGAAAGGACTCGTTTCACTCAACCAAGTAACGATCGTTCCGTGACGGATCGTTACGGGAACGTTATGGAAACGATCATCATTCGAGAGTTGAGTTTCGTTCACTCGTTCGACGATAATAACCATCCGCATTCACGCGCAATTTCTGCAGCTGGCCAATTATTTGTTAAAAACAGGAATAACTTTGTCAGTGTCGGAAACGAATGGTGCACCGCACCAAGATTAACTTGGAAAAAATTTACGGTGGCGCTGCACATTGACTTATGCGCTCTGACGTATCGATGCAATTTGCCTCTCCTCGATATGAACAACCGAAAAACTGCGCCCATGGGTCCCAGCGTAAAAACCAGAAAATATCCTAATTCTAAAAAATGTCAGTCTTGAGTGACGAATAATCATCAGGTCATCTACCGAATACTTTCGACTGCTGTGCAATCATCATGCTCGGAAAAATAACGACGAGCGAGAGGGGAATAATCTGTAACGACGATTTGTGGGTTCATAAAATATATCCACCGCGAGGCGAGGAATTCGCAATTGCAAACGGAAGATCCCTCATGGATATTTCTACGTACACAGGGAATGTATGTACATGTCTCCTAAACAGTTTTAGCCTTCTCTAAAGAATAATATCCAATTTCTCGGTAAAAGCGGCTACTGAGCGGCTCGTCCAAATGCACATAACATTCTACACGCTACAATCATCGAGCACAAAATTATCTCGTGGAATGTGCGCGGTCGGTTAATGGAGAATGCCAAGTATTCGGTTTGAAGTCGGTACGAACGCTCCTCTCGCTGAACTGTACTCTACGAAAAACACATTGCCTCGTAAAAAAACCTTCTAATTAGATTCGCGCAAATAATCGCTCGAAAAATGGCAAGAGTTGGACCGGTCTACTGGACGGTACCTTCGATTGATCGCTCTCTCTCTCATTGGCGTTTACGAGAGAGATTTATGAAGCGTCAAACACCAATAAGAATCAACGGTGTGTCGTGTCGTATTTCCCATTGCGTGTCTATGCGCGAAAAAGAAAAGCGCAAAGCGAAACTCGAAATAGGCCGTTCATCAAGATCACGTGCGCGATCGCAAAAACGCGGCGTATAATAATGAATACGAATTGAAATTGCTCTAAAACGACGCTACTGCTAATTCCGAAAAACACAGAGACGAGACTCTGCTGTTGTCGTGGCAGCGCGCACAAATGTGTGGAACGGTTCGCTAAATACGCTTACCTGCGTCAGTCGTAAATTATCCTATTTTAATGTAAATTGCCGTTACACTTCACGAACGCGCGCATAAATCGAAAGATATTGGAAGCAAAGAGTGTGCGTGCGTACGATATTTGGAATATCGCGTAACAACAATACGGCGGCGGCAGTAGGATGGGAAATTGAGCGCAGAGAATTTGCGATGTACATCGCGTTGTCAGAAAAGTGTTAAATGACCTCGATGTGAGGCGCGTTTATTCGCGCGATGTCACGGTTTTAATTTCACCGCGGCGGTATATTAACGCACGTATCAACTGTCCTGCCGGCAACGCCGTCCTCGTGACGAATCGTACAATGGCATAACGTCTGGCGAAAGAACGACCGCTAGTGAAATTTCCTTGCCTCTTCTCTTGTCCAGCGTATCCCCGACCAGGATCGAACAAACCGATGCGGTTAAAACGCGAACGACACGACGTGCTTTTCTCTCGTTATTCGTCGAAATAAGACGCGCGATTGTTCTCACGACGGTCAAACAGTTCCGTCCCGAACGGCGGTTGAACGTCGAGGAACCACTCTCTCTCTCTTTCTCTCTCTCTCTCTCTCCCTCTCTCCCTGGTATTTCCTCCATTATCTCGTTATTAGCGCAGCTACGGTAGGTTCCACTCGATAAGCCGGAGAGCTCCGCGTCATGGAAGATACGCGTACTCGGTTGCATTGGAGATGGACGTCGGATGTGATCCGATTTCGCGATCGACCGGTATCGAGCGTTCGCGATGCGGCGGCACACGGTGCGTGTAAGCGAGACGCTCCACAATCGCAATTCAGGGGATACACTCTCGGCGACAATCAATAAATTATCCCGATGCGATGGGCAGCGGGTATGACGTTACGTACGGGCTTCGTTAACTATCGGACGCGCGCAGCACTTTCCCACAGTGTTAAATGGGACGCGCGCGGGCGGATCTCTGTCGGGGTTACCTCTATCTCCATCGCCCTCCCCCAAGCCTACTCGATAAACGCGCGCATTCGAGGGATGATCGCGCCCGCGGTATTGACAATCGGGTCCTCCTCCTCCTCCTCCTCCTCCTCCGCTGCGCGCCGGTCGGTCGGTCGGCCGATCGCGGCCCGAGTGAGACGTTGTGAGAGAGATGCGGAGCGCACAATTCAAAATACAAAATTACAAAAATATACTCGTGGCGCCGTAACGACCTGACGTGCCGTGCGGGGCTTCCTTCTTCGCGTGTAGCATTTACAATATATGAACAGCGTTTACGGGTTGGGTGCAATCGAGAGAGCGAATGTGTGTATGTACATGGCACGGCACGAGGGTCGAACAGGGCGAGCCGCGACTCTGCTAGGCCGCTTAAAATACTGCCCGACGAGCTACGACCGTGCGAGTTCGATTTTTCGCGCGCTTCATTCATATCGTATTCTCATTGGGATGATCTCTTCTCGTCCTCCCGACACGCGAATTCTGGAGAGTTATCACGGAACCGCTTGGCCGGGTCTTTTCGATCGTCATTTTGTCCGTGTCTTTGAATCGTCATGGATCCCCGGTGGTACCCCCGGTATGACGATGAATAAGCGCTAGCGATCTGCAGCCACCACGGCGCAAGACACTTCTGTAACATTGTACCGATCGGAATCGATGTACCGCTTACTCGCGCGGCGTCGCGAGACCATTCCGATCATTCAAATATCCACGGTAGCACTTTATCCGGATGGAAAACGGAATAATACCGATCGAAAACAGTTTCATGATAGAGCTCCTGAACTGTCGAGCGGGACAGTACGAGTCGCAATTAGACGAAAAACATGACAGACAGAGAGAAACAGCGCGTGAGCGCAACAATGCCCCCCCCTCCCTCCCCCCTCCGTGTAACGTTAATTCGACATCGGAAGAAACAGAGACAAAGGTCGCCGTCGATTGGCACCACCGTCGATTTGGTTTCTAGGAGAAACCGCATCTCGTTACTCAGCTTGTCACGATCGGACATTCTTCTCTAAACGCGATAGCCACGGTAACGCACGCCGAGTTTAACTCGTCGAGTTCGTTGCTCGTCTATCGCAGCGGCGCGGCGAAAAATCGAGCCGACACGACCGCGTCGCTATTTTCTCCGCCACGTCTCACCCGGGCCGGCTCTTTTCCCCGCGCCCGAGACACAATACTGTTCGTAGCCTCGAGCGTTAATACTGTTCGGCTGGGAACGGACGCGTGAAGACCGATTTTTATCGATCGCATCTCGTCTCCGGTCCGGTGACCTCCGGTCACCGTCGTCGCGCGCTGCGCGTCGCACATCTCGACGTCGGACCCATCGACATAAGAATACTCTAGACCGAGTGTTTCACGAGGGAAGAGCCTAATTAACGGCAAGAGGGAAGTTACGAGACGCTTCGAGTATTTCCGTCGTGCGGCTGCTTCGGCTATATATACGGCTTTGTGTCAATTTGCGAACTGGAATTGTGACGTTCGCGACGAACTGAAGTAGCGTTTTCTTTTCAAGTATACGCCAGTTTGTCGCGAGGTCGTCAACATTTTCCACGTGTGCACGATCATCTGCAAAGTACATTTGTTTTTCGATGAAGTTAGGAGAGCATCGGAGCCACTACTCGTGAACTCACACGGCTCCTGTTGTAACAGGAGCCGAGGTGATGATGTATGGGACATCTGACGTTGCAACTGCGACGGAGGATTCAGGAAAAGCGTAAGAGTATCTTTATTATATCCTCATCAGATAAGATCTATCAGATAAGAGTATAGTAAAAGGTCATTATTTTACACCGTCACTTCGAGACGAGGAAAATTGTCTTCCCGATTAGCTCCCATAAATTAAGTTGCCTCACTGCACCATCGGATGCTCTCCAAATTGCATCGAGAAAAAAGCCGCATTGAAGCCGATCGCAGACAGAAAGGTTGTTCGCGCTATTCTTCCTCGGCGCTTCGAAACGTCTTGCCCAGTGGGGAATTTTCTTCTCTGGAAATCTTGCCCACTGGGCAAAATACGGGGGTGCGTTTCCGAAACTCGCGTGAGAAGCAACGACCTCTCTGTTCACACGATCGTGCACGCATGCTCGCCTCAGATATTCTCATGTCGATGGTCGGATCCGGAGAAGTATCGTCGGAATAAGCGAGAAACCCTGATGACATACTGGACAATGTGTGACGAAATGCAAGCAGATAGGAGTAGGAGAATCGAAAAGAATTCGTTCGGCGAGTTTTCACTTCAGCGAGAGACGTGACACGCGCGATATTGCAAAATATTGAGGGAGGTTTTTCGGCGCAGCGTGCAGGGAATAAACGGGGAGTTTATTTTCCATTCGAAGGTCTAAGTGAAATTTAATTAAGGGAAATTAATTCGCGATGGCAGCGTCGTGACGTTTTAATATTGAAAACTGTCGCGGCAAATAGAGAGTACAGTCGCGTAAGGAAAAACAGCGGGAGTTGTCGAGCGGCGCGGCGGCGAAGCCGGAGTCGTGATGAAGGGTGCTACCTTCCGCGGTACTTTCGCGGCGTTACATTCCGACGCGATACCGCGCGATGCATTAAGAAGGAGAAGGACCCGGCGAGTCTTGTCTCGAGTGCGCGAGGAGCGCGAGCCCTGTGCGTCGGGTCTGCCCGACGGGAGGATTGATCGTGAGCGCCCTTCAGACACTCAAGTATCGCTGCTCGGCGGTAAGTCAAGTTTGCGCGGGATTCATTGGAAATACGTCTGCCGGCTGCTTGGCACTTTACCGCGGAGCTACAGCGGATTGGCCGCCGCGCCGTTGCCCAATTGCAACAAGTTGTGTACAATCGCGTCTGAAATCCCAGCTAAAGCCAGAGAAATAGAACGTTAATCCTCCGGATAAAAAGCAACAGAAGCATAAACGAGCAGGTAGCTCGCACCGGCGATAAATTCGCAGTTAAAGAACGTTCTCCGGCCCCTACCGGGTGAAGTATCGCCGGTTGAACCGTAGGGTAATGCAGGGGGGTGGGTGGATGCGAGGCCAGCTCTCCCTCTCTCTCTTCCGTGTGTGTTGTGTATGAGCGCGCGTAAGTTCTCCTTATCGCGATATATCGCAGGGCTTGATGTTTCGTGCTACGGAAACGCCGAATCGACAGGATTAACCAACGCAGCAGATAATGGGAGGAGGAGGAGGAGGAGGAGGAGGAGGAGGAGGAAGAGGAGGAGACTCGTGCACGCACGCTCATACCGCGGCGGGCGGGCGCCGGCGTCGCAAAAAACTTGAGTGTCCACGTGGAGAAAAACGGCGTCGACTCAAAGAGGGAAAAATGTGCGCCGGCTGCGCCCCGTGACGATCGCTATCGACCGAAAGAGAGTCACATGTTTTCTAGTTTCAAGAAGACGATTTATCGGCCATCATGTATTCGGCACCATAAGTCCTCGGCCCGTCGAATGATATATCGCTCGCGTGGACGTTCTACTTTACGATATATTGTCGTCGACGGTGGAATCGTACGATCGAGAACGTATCTCAAAATGGGACGCGTCGAATTCCGTTTCTCACTCCCGCGTTTACGGCACGTCGTAATATCGCCGTCTTGTTAAATCACGTCCACCTAACGCAACACGCGCGCGCGCACTCGCGTCCTATCGTTGTCCTCCCGATTCGCGATATCGATGATGACGCTCGTCGGCGCAGCGCTTCGGCCGACAATTTTTGCCTCACGGCCGTCGCCGACCGATGCCGTTAACAATCGAGCTGTAATTGTTACTAATTGTAACGCGCCGCGCGTAACGTTCAATTAATTTAGAGCTCCGTAGTAAATTTGGGTCGACAGGAGACCGTGCGCGTTAAACTGGTCATTTTTGGTGTTATCCAATGCTAGGTATGACGGATGCGACGAGTGCGGCGGTAGTGACCAATTGGACAGCGACGTCAAATTGGCTGCGTTTCCGAAATACGTTGTTACTCCGATCGTCCGGTCATTCCCGCGCTAATTGATTGCGCGCGTAACTTTTGAAAAGTCACCGATATAATTTTTACGCAATTAGCATCGACGGAAGTATCACGCGCGCGGAAATATAATACTTACGTATGCTCGTTTGGCTCGTAATGGAAACCATCATCTTATCGTACGCATATTCCGTAATAACACGCGCGTTTCTTTCTCCTCTTCTTCTTCTTCTTCTCTCTTTTTTGTTTTTATCATTTTCCACATACGCGGCGTTTGGATGGGGGCTATCGTCGCACTTACATCTACTTTTAAATTTATACATTGTTGCGATAGATATTTTATCTCCGTTTCAACGCAGTCACGACCACCACGGTATCGATATTATATATTATTATATAAGGTGACACACCGTCTTACAGGAGGGGGGGGGGGGAAGGAGCGAAGTTCGGTTTAACGATGCGTTTACCGAAGGAGAAGGGACAAGGATCGCTCGATGACCCGTTTTTCACGATTAAGCTTACAGCTCGAGAAGTTCGTGTCGCGTGTTCGCGACGAATCTTTGCTACGGTTCGACACAAGCGTCGAAGTTTCAACGTTTGAAAAGGAAAACGAAAAATGGAGGGAAAGAAAAGGCAACGGGATGACGTGTAAGCTATATGGAGATCCTTAACAGCGTTAAATTCTCGTTACGTTCGTCCGAAGCCCCTCTTTGATTCTTAATAAACTTCCGCTTATATATGCGAGAATCGTACGAGCGCGGTACGATTCTCCATTACATGTACACACGAATAGAAGACGAATTCACAGTCATCGCTCTCGATAGCGATTTGCGTTCGGTTACTTCCAGCTGCTTCGTATTTCGCCGCGTAAGTGTCGCGCGAAACGCGAACAGGTCTCGCCTTATCGACTAAGCGCCGGCAGCAATGTCCGGAACCTTATTCACATTTATCACGTTTATCACCTCACCGCGCGTAGCGAGCGCCAAATAAAGCGCCAGAGGAACCCGATAGAAGAGGAAAAAAAAAGAGAGAGAGAGAGAGAGAGAGAGAGAGAGAGAGAGAGAGAAAAAAATCGACACGGGAGAAGACAGAGCCGCAATCTCGGAGGCGAGGAATGAGACGGAGCGGACGCTCCGAATCGAAGGGCGATCGATTCGCGGTAAAAAATAACTCGCGCGAACTGCGATACGTTGGGCTCCGAGTGCGGATGCTTCGGACAGCGCGCGCGGTTCAATAAATAACTTACAAGGTACGAGGAAAGGAAAGTGGGAACAAACCTCAGGAAGAAGGGAGCAAACCGTGTGCGCGTTCTCTCGTCAAAGTCATCGTCCACGGTCTTTTTCGGCATCAGAGTAGCACACAACATCAGTCCGATCCCGTCGTCCGTCATCCACCACTCCGCGTCCACCTCACCACGTCGTCCTCGTGGTTCGGAGGTCCTCCCCGAAGCACTTGCTCACGCTTTCCATGTCATTCTCCGAGTGACCGCTCCTCGCTGAACGCGGCGAAAGTTTCCGCGTGCGCCCGCGCACGGAAGGTCTCGGAAGGCACTACCGGTTTATTGTAAATGTGGTCGTGCGCACCCCGTCGTGGCGGACTACGACCAGCCGTCCTCATCGCGGACGATGCCCGTGGGATCATACTTCCGTGCCGTCCTCGCCCTCGTCTTCGTACAGCGGTCCGTTGGCGGACTTCTTCTTCGGCTTCGGCGGCGGCCTCGGCGGCACCTTCCTGCCGAGGGTGTTGCTGCTGGCGGCCTGTTGCTGCGCCAACAACGCGTGACCGCTTTCCATACTCTCGTCCGTCAGATTGATCGGCCACTCGGCTGCGCCTTCCGGCGCCGATCGGTCCAGGGAACTGCTGGACAGGATGTTGGGTGTGCTGCGTTGGATCGTGCCGTAGTGCGAGCCCGGCATACTCGGCAGCGGTCGGCCTCTCATGGACGAGGACGTTGGTTCGGAAGTTGTCTTGTTGAGCGACAACTCCGAGCTACCGTCCGCCGTGGTGCGCCGGCCCAGGTTGTCGTAGACTGGCTCGAGGCGGTCGATGGGAGACGTCGGGGGTCCGCTGCTCCAGCTGGGTGCCCGCGGTCGTCGCGGAATCGTCACGTAGCCGTGACGCGGCAGCACCGGTGCCATCGGCGAGGACGACGACGGGCCGAGGCTGTACGGAGTGACGCTGCGACTGTGCGGCAACGTCTTGAAGGCGGCTGGATATTGGCCACCGGCTGACGGCAGAGAGCCATACGACGGGACTCCCACCGTCGTTGTCACCGGCGTGGTTACCGGCGTCATCGCTGCCGCGTGCTGATTAGGCACGCGCGTGTTGTCAGGCACCGTCGACGCTTGGCTAGTCGGCGACGCGCCGCGCCCGCCGGAGAAGGCCAACAAGTCCGGCGGGTACTGCCGGTAATGGTAACCCGAACCACCACGTGGCAACGTACCACCACCTCCGCCGCCACCACCGTCGAATTCCGGCGTAGTCCGTTCGTGCTCCCTCTCGTCGTCGCCTACGTTGCCACCTACCCCGCCGACGACACCGCTCCCGACACCGTCAGCTGCGTCAACATGAACAAAGGAGAAGGGCGAACGTTAAAAAAGAAAATGTAAGAGAGAAAGAGGTTGAGAAAAAGAAAAGCGGAAAAAAAATTGCACGCGCAGGAGGTACAACAACACGCGGTCGAGTCGAGAGGGATGCGCCGCGTCGTTCACGCGCACGGCGACGCAATCTCGCCAGGACGTTGCTGCGGCCTGCTAGCGTTAACACGGCGTCGGCATGACGTTGCCTCCGATGTTCGGCTCGATGGCAAAGGCTTCGTGGACGAGCATGGACGAGTGCTCTTGGTCGGATCAGTCGCGGTACGATCGCATTCAGGGCTTGCGCTCTCAATCTCACCGAAAAATGTAACCACGTTTATCCGATCACTCGGTCATTGATCGAGCGATCGTTGAACGCTCGCCGATGTGCATCGCGTATGCTTTGACGCTGCACCAGACCAAGTCAAGTTAAAGCTGTCAGTAAGATCGAGATCAGCTCGCGTCGTCAGCATGCAAGAGTTGGGAAAATAATTTTATCTCCGCGCGCTGCGTTTTGATCAGCCGAAACGCTACCGCGTGTGATTTCCCCGTGTGTGTGAATTTCATCGAAGAACATCCTCGTCACCGGTAGTTCGCACACCCATGCATGCAACATAAACTCGTCGTGGGTCAGCCTTATTGTCGTCATTACTCGAGTTTGCAATTGTACATCACGGCGACTCGCTAAGTTAGTCGTAATTAACAGTCTCGAGTCTCCCCGAGAAGCTAAATCAAGATCTGCTCCCTGTTATTGTCATTTACGGGGAGTGTTATCGCACACACCTACGCAAAACGGTTATCGGTAGCCGAACGCAAGTGACAAATGCTTTCGCGCTGTCGTAACACAATGTTGTATTAAGGGATACGCAGGTATCATAAGCGTCCCTAACGGATCTTCATTAGTCTCCTAGCTGCCATTCGATGGACTCTCGTTACCCCAAGATCGATAATACCTCATTCAACTGTCGGAGAATTCGCAAGACGGAGAATTCGCGCGGCACGGAACAAATCGATTCGCGGTTGTATACACATGCACGCATGCACGCACACACGTTTATTTGTACATTATACAAACAATGCATAGCGATCATTTAACCCCCGGGGGGAAAGGATATTGCCCGACGAAACGATCGCTGTTACGCGGTCCATTGAAGAGCCCTGTATCGACAGCGCTTCCTCGTTGATGCGCCCTACCGGCCTTGAGTTAACATCCGCCGCCGTTGTCCCGCGAAATGCGCGCGCGCGCGCGCGCGCGCGTTTCGAGGTAATCGCTTAGTCAACTAATGGCTCGTTTCTCGCTAGCACCTAGCCGCGCACTGTTTAGTGATGTAGGCTGTGTACTGACCGAAAACTGAGTCGTTGTCGAGCAACGTGCGATTCAGCTCCGTCATCTCCGTGCCATGCGACGTCACCGACGAAGCCTCGTAGCGGCGCGGCGGCTTCACCACAGGGTTGATGGTGGTGATCAGGGACTTTTCCTGTTCGCCGAGACCTTGGTGCTCCATGGACGCCGCCTCGTGACCCTTCTCGTCGTGCCTAGTACGCCGGCGGCGGCAGTAGTACATGCAAAGAGTCACCGTGATAATCAGCAGGCACAAGGCGATCACACCGAGTCCGATCGCCAGCGGCAGGCTGATTATGTTCTCCTTGCCCAACATGTCGCCGACCACAGTCAGCGTAACGTTCCTCTCGGCGTCGCCGCCGGGATTCTTCGCCTGGCAAATATACTCGCCTTTGTCGGAAGTCAGCACATCGATCAAGGTTAGGTTCAACCAATCGTTGGCCGATGTCAGCGTGTAGCCCCTGTCGTTGTTTGGGCGTTTCACGCTGTTGTTCAAGACGCGGCCACGGTGCGTCCAAGACAGCTAAAACATACGATTTCGCACACATACATACATATGACATACATTCAAGACACGCAACGTCTCGGATTCGTGTACATACACTCTTCAAGCAGGTGTATGGGAGTAGTAAGTATCGATCTTGTTACTGACGCAAACTGCGTCAGAACTAAAAAGTTTGACCTGACTTTTCGGTGAATTTAATTTTTGTTGTGGGAAAAGCAAATTCGAGGGAAACAAATTATTCAGCAAACAAGTAATCAGCGACGCTGGGTGTCTGTGATCCATCAGCAAAGTTTCAGCAACATTTGTGTATCATCGTTATCGTTATCGGAGGATGGGCGATTCACCGGCGAGGAAGGCGAGGAAGGCAGAGAATCAAATCTTTGGACCGATCCAATATATGTATAGAGAATCTCAGACATGTGGGTTAATTCTCAAGCCAGATTATAGGAATAATGCCATCGCTCATGTAACCGTATCTGAAATTGACCCTGGTGGTAGCATGAGCTATTCACGAGATGTGTATTTTCATCGCGGATTTTGGGGGCATCGGAAATGACGATTGGTTCACAGCAGTAATGTTCTCGAGCGCGTTCCCCAGATTATACGTGCGCTGATACGAAAGTAAAATTACCTTAGGACGCGGTATTCCCGTTGCTTTGCACGAAAAGGTCACGTCTCCTTTGCCCATTTCAATCTTCGTCGCCGGGCCGATGACGGTGATTTTCGGTCTGCACGCGAACTCGTCGCTGTCAACTTCGTCCCACGTCTTGCCGCGCATGTTGGGCGGCTGCAGGCAAGTGGTCGGATTCGTGTACAACTTGTTCTCAATCGTCCAGTCGCGGAGCCTTCTGAGATGGCAGTTACAGTTCCACGGATTATTTTGCAGGCCGAGACTACCGAGTTTGGGCAGCTTCTCGAATCTCTGCAGCTGCAGAGAACTGAAGTTATTGCCGTCCAACGCGAGGGAATGCAAATTCGGCAGATTGAGGAATGCCCTCTCCTCGATCCGCTCCAATTGGTTGTACGACAATGACACCTTCTGCAAGAACGTGAGGTTGACGAACAGATCGTTCTCTACCACTCGCAACCTGTTCTGATTTAGCAGCAGCGCCCTCAATTTTTGCGTCTCGTAGAGGACACCCGGCTGCAGGGTCCGGATGTTATTGCTCGACAAATCGATCTCAATAATGATCTTCAGGCCGCTGAAAGCGTTTATGTCTATCGACTCGATGCCGCATTCGCGCATCGTCAATTTGTGCAGATTCACCAGTTGGACGCGGCTGAAGGCGTTGCCGGTGAGGTTGACGAAATGATTCCCGCTAAGATCGAGATTCTGGATCTCGCGCGAGAGACCGGCCGGGATCTGCGTGAGATTTTGCTTGTTGCATTCGGCGGTCTTCTTGCCGGATACCCATTTGCACTTGCAAAATGACTCGCACTGCATCCAGTCCTCCTGGCCTTGACACAGGACGATCGTAAGCGCCGCGCAGAGCAGCCAGTAGCCTGTCGTTCTCGTCCTCCGTCCCATCTCGAGGAATCCTGTTAACAGCGGCAACGCACGGGCACGAGGCCGTTAGAACGTGACTGCGGGACCGCGACCGCAAAACTTACTTAGCCGAACGGAGTTGCATGTATAAAGCCGCGGGAGTTTCGTCTTTCGCGCGGGATATTCCGTCGGGGTATGCGGTGTATAACTAATATATTCTGGAAACAGCTTAATATTTACCGACGCGCGACCAGTTTCGAGTTTCGCGTGCAGCCCATTATTGATAGTTGAACGCGGACATAGATCAATGTTAATTAAATGATCGAATAATCATATTACAATTACGCCGACGGAATTAATTATTAGCGAATAATACGCGACGCTTGATAATTTTGAATAATTTATACGCCATACAAATCATCCCACGCGCTATTTGACACTTTTGGTTAATGTACGGCAATATAATTGTCCGCATAGCTGTGTGTACACACATCATTCATAATGATTCCACGTGAGTGATGAATGTTTACCGCGTATGTATTTCATATAACTTTTCAATTTTATCTGAGTAAACATATTAGTGTCATGCTTCATATGTGTGTATTATGATTATTATTAAATAAACTCGAAAAATATGTATCCGCAAGCGCGGTTTCTCCGTTCTGCCCACTTTGGATCCACTCGACATCAATCGACCGCTGTTAATTGCGATCCGCTATAGGTACAATAAGCTGCTTTTAGTATTTTGCGCCAAGTCCAAAACTGTAAAACTTTTCGGCTAAGAGCGCCTCTCACTGCTGCATAAGGTCCGTAATATTTAAGTTTAAAGCGAGCTCTCCAGATTCCAGCTGTTAAGACAACACGGAAAACGTTTTTTTGCCAGAAATTATAAAACTTGCAGTAAACGAGCTGCATTTACTGTGAGTCGGGTACGTTATGTATCGTAGATTGTACCTAACACGTGTACGTTCAACTGGCAGAGTGTTTCGCGAGAAGAGACATGGTCGAGGAAATTATCCTCCTCTTGTTTCACAAATTTTACTAATGTATGTAACAAATTATTTTCAAATACTGCACAACAACTGCGATGTCGTTTATGTCACTGGTTGTCACAAAATTGGAGTAACGAGACGAAAGTTTTTATTGACGAAGACGCATGGCGGACTGTGACGAGTAAGGATGAAAGCGAGGAAAAGCGTAACGTATATCGGCGTGCGTAAGTTGCAGTCTTTCTTGCACATGAGTTGGACGAGCACGCCATCTCTAATAGTGAACTTGCACCAGAATACACCAATATGCATCAATGTGCACTACGGCCAAGATCAAAGTCCGTTCTGATATTTAGGATCATCTTAGGTCCATCTTCAGATGCTCCGTAGCCAATAAAACGAGACGCAGAACACTTGAGGAGATAGACTTGAGATAATCACATATATAAGAATAAAGGATTATGGCTGTTATCTTAATGTGTACTCGTGAGTATTAGTGCAAGCGATCGAATTCGCTAGAGACTGTTTCTTGGAGCTGCACTAGGACCGAACTAGCGAGAAATGAAGAATGTAGAAATGTAGCCGAGCAATGAAAAACACTGCGCGCCGCACAGGTAAATAAATAAATAAATATAAATATGTATGTTAGAAAATAACAAAAAACGTACAATACACATGTATCGTACGGATTTCGGTCCCTAGAGAAATGTATGTTGAAAGTCTACAGATGGCGCGGAAATCTACACAATTCTGCATTGTTCTATCTTCAAAAAGGACGATTTATCTACGGCGTCCATTGAACAGTGTGCCTGGACCAGCGAACTTTACCCTAACTGGAATGTCGAGGTAATGGCGGACATGCCTGCCGGTTAGGATTGTCCTTGTTCTGTACTTGTTCAACTCGCTATTGTAGTCCGTGCTTCGTACTATATAGCTTAATCAAAATATAATATCTTAGGAAAAGATAGATGTACCTACATTATCTCTCTCTCTCTCTCTCTCTCTCTCTCTCAGATTGGGTACACATGGTCGGAGAACAATAGCCGCGTTCACTCGGATTTGGATAGAGTTCACTGGTCTGGATCGCCTTCTTTGTCTCGCTAACATGTTACGGCTCAACATATAAACTTATCTTTTGCTGGGGTAATACGTGAAAGATAAACCCAGATATTCGACTTGAAACCATCTCTCTCTCTTTCTCTCTCTCTCTCTCTCTCTCTCTCTCTCTCTCTCTCTCTCTCTCTCTCTCTCTGGTCGGGATCATCGGGCAGAAACAATGGCACTGTTCGTTCCAGTTGGTTGTATAGTTGAATGGAGGTAACTACACAACAGAACGCGCCGGAAATACAATGAAAAATCAGTATTATCGATGCAGCGTACCGTACAGTTACACAAAGTTGTTCTGAGGCTCGGTACACGACAAGGCTAAATTCAAGTTTCCGTGTTATCGGAGAAGTCTGACTACTATGTCTGAGGCAGCGTTCGTCGTTGCCAGGGGTCCCGCGGGATTTTCTTCGTCTTCACGCCGCCGTTTTGTCTGCCGCTACCATCCACCCTTCCGGTATTCTCTCGCATGCCTTTCCTTCCTTTATTTTTGTCAGTCAACCCCGCTAATCTCGGAGCGCGGCGTGCACGGGGCGCCCTACCGAGCGAGAGAGAAAGAGAGATGGAGAGAGAGAGAGAGAGAGAGAGAGAGAGAGAGAGAGAGAGAGAGAGAGAGAGAGAGAGAGAGAGAGGACTGCTGTTGGCAATTTAGCTTAATACCGTTACAGCGCGCCCGTACTCTCTTCAACGCCGGCGTCGCGTCGACGCGTCGCCAAAGTTAAATTAATACAACACGACGACCCGAGCGCGCGCTTTACCCCTTTTATTATCGCCGAGGTTCGTAGAGTCCAACATTGTGCATCAAATTAGTCTTTCCGCTGGGAGACGGCGAGCATAATCCATTCGTACGGGTCAGGTCAGAGAGCAGGAGGAGGAAGAGGAGGAGGAGGAGGAGGGGCGCGGCCAAGTGCGACGTTATCGCACCGTCGTACCTGCTGGAAAGAATTTAAAAATTCTCAAAAAATTCGTAACAATTCATCGCGGCAACGTTATGTCTCAATTTGCGCATTCGTTCCATTTATTACGCTCGTTTGACAGCCTACCTTCGGCGTTCCACTTTCGCAGAGTCTACATTTTGCATCGCCGCGTATTAGCCCGCCAACTGAATGTGTGCTCAGTCGAGAGAGAAAATTAAAAGGTGCCCGAGACGAAGATCGACGATTATAAATTAAACATGATTTAATTCCGCCCAAGGGGTCGTCGCGTCGTTGTCGGCGAGTCGCCGCGCCGTCGGACTAATTGAAATCGCGTAACGAAGAACGCGAAAGGTCGTTTCGCGAACGAGGCGAACAGAGTGCAAACGGCGGCGGACGTTCGCGGGACAGCTTGTGTGCCCGGACGGATGACCCGTCCGTCCGTATGTGAAACGAAATTTATTCGTGGCGAAAACCGAATAAAGGAATTTATTCGTGTCGAAGGTGGCGCGTCCAGGAACCGCGAAACTTGTTCCAACGGGACAAGCGCGCCATCGTAGATTTCCGGCCAACTTTTCGCATACACGCTTCGCGCGCGGCCGACCTTACTCCCGACGTTGCAAACTTTTTGAAGTCTCTGTCCACAAAGCCGCGGCCGCGGCCGCGGCAGCGGCAGCCGTCGCGCACTTGCTCGGAGTCCCGGAACTTTATCGTCGTGTAGCCGCGGGAGCAGTTCTTTTGAGCTCGATCGGTGACCCAGCCAGCACGTGGGTCAGAATAAATATGTACCGGAGCCGCGCATCGCTCGCCGTTAAACTCGTATCGTCGTTGCGGCTTTCCTTTCGCTCTTCCGCTTGTGTATTTTTTAAGATTCGACGGTGAAAAGAGCGCGCGCGCGCTCTCCTTTCGAGCACCGCGGCGCGGCGTCGTGCACCGAGCGGTGTATCCGAGCGAATACCCGTTGCGAGATATTCCGCGGTAGGAAACATGCGAAGAATTAATATTGTACGAGAATTAATATTGTACGGTATGATATTAAGACGATACTGCTATGATACCGCGCGCACGTTTCCAACCTGATGCCACCTTTTGCCCTTCTACCTCTAAGCGGCGGTCTTCGAGACGCCGACTCCTTTTCCCCGATCGTCCTGGCCGCACGCATCGATCGTACCGACCGCATTTGACTTGTAAATAACTGAGCAACAAGGACGTCAGATACGGAGAAAGTGCGGAGTTTGTATGCGGGAGTCGGAGCACCCGGAGCGGCTTTTAGCCCGGATGAGCGATGGGGCGAACAAGTCGAGTGTCCTTTGGCTGACGCGTGTATCATGCCGGAAGGAACCCCGTTCACGGCCGTCTTCGTCGCCCAACACGGAAATGCGGAAGTTCTCGTCGGTCGAGTGATGAGGAGGACGCGTGCGTGTGCGTGTGCATGTGTGCGTGTCCGAAAGGCTCGCGTGCCGACGACGGCGGCCGGTGAGAAAAAGAAGGCGCCGCGCAAGGTGGAATTTCAAATTCGAACGTCCTCTATCAATCAAGAGTCGCTCCGCTGCGCCGGGGGAATACCGCGCGGCAAGTACGCCCTGTTGCTCCTACACAAATTTCATCAATCATGCGAACACATGGGAGGCGGTGGTTATCCCGCCCAATCTCCCGCCCTGTCCTATATTTTCGCGCATAAAATAAGGTCTCGCGAAAACACTGCGAGCGAGCGAGCGAGCGAGAGAGAGAGAGAGAGAGAGAGAGAGAGAGAAAGAGAGCGACCGATGATTGGCGGATGTAACGATCGGTGTGACGAGTAGAATCGCGATGCTTTATAAATGACTCTCGGGACGTGTTGCGAGGGTCGTTACGATGCAGTTTTCGCGGCAGAAGCGACGCGTAAATACGAGGGCGCTTTCTTTTTCACCCTTTTTTTGTTTAAACAGGATCGACGGGACGTAAGGAAAGCAGCGGCGCGAATCGCGCCGGGATTTGTCACTAAGCGACCGGCGGCCGTTCGTGCGGGACGCGGATTACCGTAAACGATTCGCAGTTGTGAGTTTTTGGGAAAACTTGGCGTGTCTCTCTCCCTCTTTCTTTCTCTGCTCATGGGAAAGGGAGATAGCGCAATTTAATCTGTAATTTGCGAGGGAGGAGAGAATATACGCGAGCAAGCTTACCATTCTGTAGAAACTTTGCCAAAGTGGAACAAGGATTATTAAACGACCACGACGACGATGACGATGATGACGACAACGTCGCCGCATGTGCGCGCGCGCGCGGGGCCTACTGAGAATCTACTGAGAATATCAAAGAAGTTATAGCAGACGGATTTATATGTACGTATTATATGTACTTGGAGATAACACTCGAAGCAAGAGACTGAACTGGGCGGAGAGAGTTCGACGAGAAAAACGCGCTCATGTAGAGCGCGCCCCATTGAAACTTCCCGGAGATTCAGTCCCTCGTCGTAGTTGGGAGCGCTTAAACGCAATAACGAAATAGGGCGAGCAAGTTTTTGTTAAATTACCCGGTCGTGATACAAATAGCCGCGAGGCGAAAGGGAGAATTTTGTTCCCGATGTAATCGCGCTGTACAAAGTGGATATCAAGTTATTGTGACCTCCGGCTCCGGCTTGACTCAGTTACGAGACATCGCCTTAACTGGCTAAGGATTTTTAAACCTGCGCGGTTCGTCCGTGCTATTATTATAGCACGAGCGTCTTTTACATCAGTTTAGCCTCGTTTCCCGGCCTCCTGATATTTGTGCGATACGCGAGGGAAAATTTAATGCGCTTACTGGATGCCCCGGTGTACATCCATTCGCGACCGACCCAATTTCGTCTCGCGAGATCTCACGAATTAATCATGTCGCAGGTAACACACTTACTCGATAGATATCGCCTGAGAAGCCGAGAAGACAAACAGCTCGCGTCGTGTGAATAATGCATCTCGACGTCGCACAGGACGCAGCAGCAGCGATCGTGCCGGTGTGTGACGATAACGAACGGCGGCGAACGAGCGCGCGATCCCTTAGCTGACATAACAACGCGCACGGGCCGATTTTGCCGTCGTCGACGCAATCAATTTGCACACAGCTGAAGAAGCGGAGGCATAATTCAGTTAATCGCGCCGGCGGACCGCGGACCACCGCTGTCGTCGTCACTGTCGCCCGGACCGTCGGCGTTGTCGGCCGCGGTTCCGCAGGAAAGCGCGATGTTTTCCGTGAATTATCGAAGGGTGCTGTTTTCATTACGCCCGGCGGGGCGACGATCGGGGGCCACCATCGTAATCGACTTTCTAATTATAAACGCGAGGCGCTCTCTCGCCGGCGCTCTCGGATGGGCCGCGTGAACTCTCGACCGGGGTCACTTTTTCCCGATAAGTCGTTAATAGTTAATTAGCAGAGAATAAGGACGGAGTCGTTAGCCGTTCCATCATCGACCGACCGACCGACCGACCGACCGACCGACCGAACGACCACGAATCTGACAGTCGCGAACGAATTGATGGTTTATCTGGCCTGCCATTAACACGACCGTACGTACGTACGAGTGTTATCTCGCGCGCGCGCGGCGGGACCGGATTATTTTTAATGGGGATAACGTTCACGTTGCGAGATATGTCGTTTGTATCTGTCGACCGTCTCGGGGCGCGAGGACCCGGGGCATCATCCCCGGCGGCGGCGCGGCGCGGCGCGCTGACGTACATCTCCGGCTCGTGCCATCAATTCTACAGTTTCCGATGTATACAGATATACTTTGCAGAAATAGACGTATAGAATCCGTTCCCGCTTGGAGCACGCTTCCGTGCATAAGCATGTAAATGTAATCGTGCACAATCCGTCGGGTAAATCCAGCGTGCGCAGCTTTCAGCGATAATGTAGAACATCGTAGCGAAAGCGCCGAAAGAACCTTTTTCGAGTGACTTTTGCTCGTCTGCTCGAGGAACAGCGGACGTACGCCATTGTCGATTGGCATCGTCGTTAAGCATCATGAACTTTACGTGCTTTACGTGCGTTCGTAATGCATCTCTCGCGCGTGCTTCGTCACGAAGCAACTTTCTATATAGATGCAGATATGAGATGCTACAACACAGTCATGGGGGGTCGGAACATATTTACACGGGGGCTAAGTCGATACACAGGTCTCTTGGTATCCACGGTTCGATGACGATCCTTTGTGTAACCGGATTTCGCATCCTTGCGAAGATCTGATTACCTGTATCTGTACATATGTGCGCGCGTATGGACGCACACGCCGCGCGTCGAAATTGTATTTTCGCACGCACGCACGCACGCACGCACGCACGCGCGTGTGTATACAACGGACACGTAACCGCCTGTATGCAGAGCGAATAGGATTGAAATCGTATTCCGCGCATGTGGATTTATGAGACGCGTTGCACTTGTAACTCTTAGAAAATATCAAACTTCGAAATCTTGAAAAGTATCTCTGATAGGATAGGAAGAAACGGCAGCCTTGTTTCGAGTCACTTTTGCTTGCGGAATCTCCTCCTCTTTTTCTTTCTCCTCCTCCTTCTTCTCTCTCTCTCTCTCTCTCTCTCTCTCTCTCTCTCTCTCTCTCTCTCTCTCTCTCTCTCTCTCTCTCTCTCTCCCTCCCTCTCCCCCCCCGTCTCTCCTCTATCGCGAAGTACGACGAGATATGTCCGAGATTGGACGAATTAAAAATTATTGTACTGAAAGCAATCTGGTGCCTGTTTCTCTTCTTCTCCCCCTTCCCTCTCTCTCTCCTTCTCGAAGGTAATCTGCCTTGATCTCTTTTCCGGTGCAGTTGTTAAGAAGACTGTTAAGAAAGGGAAAAAAAGTTGCTCAAGAAGCGACTGTGCAAAAGTTCTCCTGTCAGATATCTCTCGACGTTCCGCCAATCTCTCTTCCTTTAAAACACGAGTTTAACTTTGATCATAGCAACCGCATAGCGCGTATACACCGCGAGCGTTTTTGCCGAAAAAATAAAATCTCCCAGATAAAAACGCTTAACGGCGGGATTGAATGGGCGCAAAAGGGAGACGAACGCGCGAAATCGATACGATAAGAGGCGGACGCGGGAGCGATGCGCCTTCGCAAAATCGCAAACTCGACGCATGAAGTCATGCGTGCTCAGGTTTATCGCTCGGTCGACGTTATTTTGTAATATGCGGCAATAAATTCTTCTTTTATCTATCTATAAACACGCCATAATGCAGCGCGCGTTCAACTTGAGGCAATCGCGTCGCTCTCCACGGGGAGTAGTATATACGCGGTGTCGTATTCCGTGTGTGCGCCGTCGAAGGAACGTTACAGTGCAAATTCCAATCGGCGGGAGAACGCTCGAGCGCTGAGATCCCCGCAGTAAATCGCTCTCGATAGCTATAAGCATCGGCACGTTTCTTTCAATATCTGTCTAATTCTTACGCGGTATCTGCTCGCTCCCGCTAAACCCACGCCGGCGAATCTCGCGGCCGCATTATTCGGTGAGTTCGAAGTTCGGTCGAATATTTACAGGCCGCGTGTGCCGCGGGCTCGCGAAATTGCATAAACTTTTCAAATAAGACCGAATCTTATAAATCCGCGGCTGCCGGGAACAATGTCCGCGAAAGTTCTGTGCAGCCATGCGCGCCACGGGGTTATTAACTTCAGGTCACACGAAACTATCAGAGAGCATCGTCGAGGTCGTTTCCGCGTCGCTTTCGCGTCCACCCACGCGGCAGTCTAATCTGCGAAACTCACGTCGCGCGCGCTCGTTACAACTTCGTTTCCGTTCCGGCCGATTAGATCGCGCATTCACAATATGATTATTACGGTACCGCACCGCCCTGCACCGTGGACCGTCGTCCACCTCGTCGTCGTCGTTAAGATCCTTTTATTTCGCGGGCGTGCGTTTTAGTATCGCGCCTAAGCTAACTTATTCGGCGGAAACTATGCAAGTTGAAATTTCGACTCTCTACCTTCAACCTCAATATTCCATTTAACGTTAATATCCCAAAGTCTATGTCCAATTACACATACACACACTCTCTCTCTCTCTCTCTCTCTCTCTCTCTCTCTCTCTCTCTCTCTCTCTCTCTCTCTCTTTCGTGTCTTCCCCGCGATCTGGCTGAATCGGGTAAATCGGAGGGCTCCTCCGTGACGAGACAGCAAGCCTCAGAAAACTTGGAACTCTCGTCGTTACGCCGCCACGCTTTCCCTTCTTCGTTTTTATCGGCTTTAACTGTCGAGCGTTGATAAATGTCGACATTACTTTTTATTAGCGTTTTCTTTGTCGCGCGCAAAAGTGATCGCCTCTCGAGAGTTTGGCGATGTTTCGTCGTTCGACCTTCGAATGATAATCAGCTTAGAGGATGGATTGTGTTCTCTTCGCTAATGCGACGACCCGAGACAGCGCTCGAGATTCACGTTACCGATTCACGCTGATAAAAGTACTCAATTTCGAACGGTAGACTTTACTTCTTCCGTGTATCTTAACTATTCTTACGTGTAAACGAGTTCATTAAGGATCAAAGGATCAAACTTACGTTCGTTCTAGGTATTCGTTCGTGGTACTGAGACACGTTCACGATTCCACTGTACGTCACCAAGAATGGGTGCTGAAACAATATAAATACTTTGCGTTATATTTCACACATGGTAATCGTTCGTAACCGGTCGTCGTATCGAAACGGTTGGTATTTGCTACGATTAGCACAAATGCACATACACGACCAACATCCCGGCAATGCATTACATTTATTCTAACAGTGCAGCTTCGGATATTACGCGCGCCAAACGTGCATCGCGAGTTGCTGTAAACAAAAAAAGAGACATTAACGCACGTACTCTCTACGTAACTTTTATGTAAATAACGAAATTCGTATAAATATCATACATTTGGCGCATGCTAATTCCATATGCAGATTATTCAGCATGAGTGCTGTAGTGAATTGGCCAAATTTAATACTTCGTTTCTTCTATTTCTCTCTCTCTCCCTCTCCCTCCCTCTCTCTCTCTCTCTCTCCCTCTCTCTCTCTCTCTCTCTCTCTCTCTCTCTCTTTCTCTCTCTCTCTCTCTCAGTATGCATTTACCTATTTTCGAAGCTTTCGCTCGAGGACATTGGAAAAAATCTAGGGGAACAAAAAACGCGGTTTTCCCATTTCGATAGTAGTCCGCAGAGCAGCGGAAACAATCTCCGGTTCTTTATACGTATATATAGTACATACAGTGTAGCGAACAACGAAACGAAAAAAATTTTCTGTTAAGGGAAAGTAAACGACGTCAAATCGATCGCTGTCGCGTAAGCCGCTTTTTCTGCCGCGGCAGTTCCGATTTAACAACGCGCAACGGCGAATAGTCGAGAAAAAGCGCAATAATCGTTATCCACGTTCGTTCGACGAAAAAAAAACCGAGAAAAAGTGGCACATGGCAGCCGTTACAACTTGATACACCAGCAGTTTGGGGATAACTATGACCTGTATATGAACGTACGTGTCTGTGTTTAACGCTATAGAACTCCTGAAATAATTGTGGCGAAGTTTAATCGACTGATGGATTTCGTATCTGTTGCAGAGAAATATATTTACATTTCTCGCTCAAACAAAAATTTTAAAAGTTACGCATTCAGAGATATGTATCTCATCTGTGACCCCGTGTCGTCCATCGGATATTGAAAAGTGATATGAGGACTAATATCTATTTTTCCGCCCGAAAATCTCACAACACATTATGAGACTTGAAGGAGATTCGTAAAGCTCTGTGTGCGGAGCGAGCGAGAGAAAGAGTGAGAGAGAGAGAGAGAGAGAGAGAGAGAGAGAGAGAGACAGAGAGAGAGAGAGAGAGGATGATTACGGCAGTTAATAAAAAAATTTCCGTTTAAACGAGAATCGTTCATGTTCCAGCTTCGTTCGGAAAATAATCGTCGCCTGCCTTCGGATTACAGTCGAATGATGATTCAGATTCAACATCGACAATTCTTGGCCGACTATTTGCGACTGTGCATCGCTCAAGAGAGAATTTCTTTCGTGCTGCTCGACGTTAGTTTTACGATATTGGTCCAAATCACGAAATGATGTGCGCGTACTATTCGCAAAAAATAACAGAGAGAGAGAGAGAGAGAGAGAGAGAGAGAGAGAGAGAGAGAGAGAGAGAGAGACATTTACAATTTATTTTGTATATTATTACATATGCATACAAGTTTATAACGTTTTATATTATAGCGAAATTTTCTATGTGATCTCATCACGAGGATATGATGTATAAGAAGGATTCCATTTTCCACGACGATGCTTTAAACCACAAGCTGAAGAATTCCACGCTAAAGAAGACGAAAGCGAAGCCTCGTTACGCGAACGGGCGCGCAGCTTTCTTTGTTCTTGCGATGAATGCACAAATTAGATTTGAAAGTCAAAGGGTAAATTCTCGCTTAGTCCATCTTGCGTTTCATGGATCCGTCTAATCAAGTTGCCGCAATGGCGTGGGAAGAACGATACGCGAGAACTAGGAATTTTCCTCCTTCGCATTCACCGTCTTATAAAGGATGTCCCAAAATTCACGCGAGAAGTAATTTTGATAGAAAACACAGGTTTATAATTAAAAACTGTAAATTTTTTATTAATTCATAAAGTATACAGTATAGGGTTATGTATGGAATAGTATAGCGGCCACAGCGAAGAGAGTTCGTCGAATGGATTATGGAACACAACAAGTGGATGCTGATTTTTCGAACAAAATCATCTTCAGCGATGAGGCTCATTTTTATCTTGATGGCTTCGTTAATCGACAAAATTTGGGGTTCAGAAAATCCACGAGTGATTGTTGAGAAACAAATGCATCCACAACGTGTCACTGTTTGATGCGGATTTTGGGCTGGAAGCATCATCGGACCATTCTTCTTCGAAAATGCGGCTGGTCAGGCAATAACAATTAATGGTGCTCGCTATCGCGACATGATAAACCAGTTTTTTGTGCCTAATTTGCAAGATATGGATGTGGACGACATGTGGTTTCAACAAGACGGTGCCACATGCCATACAGCCCGAGAAACAATTCAATTACTGCATGATTCATTTCCTGGTCGTGTAATTTCCCGTTTTGGTGATCAGATTTGGCCGCCCAGATCATGCGATTTAACGCCGTTGGACTTTTTTCTTTGGGGTTTTTTGAAGTCTAAGGTTTATGCCAACAAGCCCACGACCACCTACGTCTTGAAGGAGGAAATTGAGCGTTGTATCAACGAAATTCAGCCACATTTATGCAAAACGATCATGAAAAATTTCAACAAAAGAGTGCATATGTGCCAGCAAAGCCGTGGAGGCCATTTACTCGATATGCTATTCCATACATAGCCCAATACTGTATACTTTATGAATAAATAAAAAATTTACAATTTTTAATTATAAAACTGTGTTTTCTCAGAAACACAGTGTGTTTTCTATCAAAATTACTTCTTGCGTGAATTTTGACACCTTTTATATACATATATATATGAGGGTAGTCCCAGAAGTACCTGACCTGACGGTATAGATAGCGGTTGTTGTTTGAAAAGAATGACTATGGTAGGAAGTACCAACTTTATAAAGCTTAAGTTTGAAATTTGACGACGCTACGTTGTTTAGTATTTGTTTGGCAGCCATCAATAGTGAACGCTCTCAGTGAATTTGTAAACATGGAAAAAATTGGTCATCGTTATGTGACACAATACTTTCATTTGAAAGGCCTCAGTCCAACCAATATCAAAGCGGAGCTAGATTCTACTCTGGAGGAGTCTGCTCCTTCATTTACGACAGTAAAATATTGGGTGGCAGAATTTAAACGAGGCCGTACGAGCTGCCAAGACGAACATCGCAGTGGTCGACCAAATGAAGTGATCACGCCAGAAATGGTGAAGAAAATCCACAAAATGGTATTGGATGACCGTCGACTGAAAGTGCGCAAGTTAGCAGACATGGTAGGCATTTCAAAAAGTGCTGTACATCGCATATTGACTGAAAATTTGGACATGAGAAAGCTGTGCGCAAGATGAGTGCCGCGATTGGAACAAAAACAGCGTCGTGAGGATGTTTCAATCGAGTGTTTGGCGAAGCAATAATTCGCAGCAATAAAGCCGAGTTTTTGCGTCGATTCATAACCATGGATGAAACATGGGTCCATCACTTCACACCTGAGACGAAGGAACAGTAAAAACAATGGACCAAGGTGGCTCTTGATGGCTATTTTGAGGAGCTCGACGATTCCCACTATAAACAGGGTATCGAAGCTATTGAACATCGCTGGGAAAAGTGTATTGAGCTAAAAGGAGACTATGTAGAGAAATAAAGATACTTTTTCCCAAATTTTTTATATTTTCTTTGTTAGGTCAGATACTTCTGGGACTACCCTCGTATTATACCCTCGTATTATACATACATATATATATATATATACATACGCATATATAAATTTCTTTTTATCTTTCTATCACTCTTCATAATATTAACCGTTTGAGTCCCAGGGGGTATTGAAAAAACACTGTCGAAGAATCCCAAACAGCGCAACCGCGCTTTCTATAAATGAGTATGAAAAGACCCAAGCAGCGCGATAGCGCTTGTTTTATTTTAGGTCGAGAAATACCAAGCAGATAGCGCTTTGTTTATTTTACATCGATGAATCCCAATCGGACCAATACCGCTTCTTGTATTTGTTAGGTAACGCGATTCTCGTCTTTTTCTCATCGCTCTGTCACATTTATTGTAGTTTGCAAAGCGATCAGACGTATTCTTGCGTAAGTGTTTCTCATTGTTAATAATTGTGTGTTTCAAAATGATTAGACGAAGCAACGGAGCAACGAAGCAAAAGGAATCCATCCAACATGTTTTGATAAACACCGATGTTACAAATTATAATTGTTACTCTCCATTTAAATTATTTGTTCATAACACAAAAATATTGTTAATTTGTAATTCGTTATTTTATAAAATACATCTGTATTATTACATATGCGTACTGTAAATTTATAAATATTTCAAGTTTTGTTCGATAAAAATTATTGAGAAGATAACAATGAAATAAAAATTTTTATTTTGTAATGTATTATTGCATTATTATAATATTATTCTACCTATTATAAAATGTACTATTTACATTAAAAGGATCGGTGTGATATACTTGCTTCAGTAAATCTGAGCGCGCGACTTCGACAATCGGTAACGCACCGTCAGTTGTCCACAATGATCGAAATGTACTGGGTTTTCTCGACATAAAATCTGAACAGCGCGATCGCGCTGCTTGGGACTCAAACGGTTAAGTGCGAGGCGTCCACGCGACACGTTGACGTGAGCTCGTTGACTTTGGTGATACAGCCGATATAACGCGAATTCAATTATTACAGACAAGGAGTAGGTCGTCGAGGAAAGCGCATTTTCTTGCACGAGAGCAAAGAAATATTACGGAGAGAAAACGCACGTAGGGATAGCCAGCAGCAGTGGAGGCTGCGCGCCGTAGGAAATACGGCCTGAGGACGTGGGTTAAAGCAAGAGGCTGAGAAACGAGCAGAAGGAATCAGCGAAACGTAATGTTTTGCCGAGACGCTGTGTGCATAAGAATAAAGAAAAATGCTCGAAAATATCACACATACACACACACACACATATATATATGTATACACACACGTACGTTTTTGGCTGGCTCTAAAATATTTAGAAAGCTTAAACTGTGTAAATTGATAGCTACCGAAGCAACGATAAAAATTAACTTTATGTAAAAATTTTATATAAAACTTTATGTAACAAAATGCTTTTTATTTGTTCATTTGCGCTTTTTATAGCGAAGCGTTTTCAAATAATGTTTTATCGCAACGTATTCTGTAAATTATGAAGAGTGATCAAAAGTTAACGGAAAATTAATATTCCGTAAATACCGACGACATTTCCAACAGCGGTCGCTGTGTATGAACGAGAATATCTATCACAACGCTGCGTGTCGTCTCCAAATCGATATCTTGTTCCTGATATCACGATTAAAATCGATCGATCCTTCCTCAGTCCGCTCATGCAATTTTGTATTATATACGTGCGAAATAACGTGCGCGCGATTGATCTCTCGTCGTTCGCGGTTTTTTTCATGCGTAACAGCATGTGTCAAGCTCCCCATATCACGCGGGCAAATATTTGTCGAATTCATAGCAAAAACACGTTTCAATGGCATGCCATATGAAATCCAGACGGCGACGAAATTTATATGTTGCGTAACCATTTGTGTATGTCATCGCGCAGTACCTATCGCTATATATTTACTGGTATGCCGCGCTACTGTCGGCTGCAGATGCGGACTATACGCTGTCGACGGTCATGCAATGATTAAATTAGAAGTAAATAGTGAGGACACGAACCGGATCGCGCAAAAAGTCCAGTTGTAGCGAGCGCTTCATTTATTAAAGATGACAAAATTAAATTATATTAAATTAAATTATGCCGTACGTTTGTGTTAAATTTAGGCAAATTTACACGTTAAATGAAATTATTTGTTCCAAATTGCTAATTAGATTATCGATCTTGCTAAATGTAACAATTTTCCAAATTTTTCGCGTAAAAACGCGTAAAAACAGTAAAAGTTAATTACATTATGTTGAGATCACTTTAGACAGAGATGACAGTGCCAAAATGAGAATTCAATACTGGATATCGACTTGTCTCTGAAAACTATTTTGAGTCGTGAGGATCTTATTTAAAATCACATTACAACGACGGAAGAGCTGTCGAGGAAAGAGCAGTTATTTACACGCGGAGATGTCTGTCAATTCGATAATATGATCCCGATATACCTGTCGCGTACGCGGCTTTGTAAAAATACTCGTTACAAGGATGACACGTTGTTCTATCATCCTGTATTTGCTTAGAGATCAACGCAATACTTCGTTACGATAGATTATATATTTAGTTTGTAACTACTTGATGTTCTCCCCCACACGCACACATGATGCATCGCGCGTAATGTAGCAGTAGATGCAATATACTACGGTGGCATCGTGTTAACAAAGCGGCCGGCTTGTAAAATTTAAATTTTAAATGGACGTAACAGGGAATTAATTTATGCATATTTAAAAGTTGTTATGAATCATTCAAAGGCGTTATCTCCGTGCATCGTGTGTGTCACTGTGAACGACGCACGCAACATTATTCTCTAATTTTCTTGAAATTTCATTATCCGATAAAATAACCCCCCTTAATAATATGCGTGAAACATCAAGTCGTGTATAAAGTATCGCGGGAACAAAGAGCGGTGTTTTTAATTTTTATTACGTAGCAATTACTTCTCACTAAGAGACAGATTCCGCAAATTACGCGCGATACGACCATCGCGCGCAGCACGGTATATGAGAACAGCGACGGAAAATATATTTTAAATATATGTCGACATTCCTGCAACACACGCCTAAATTATCGAGCGTTAGAGCACTTACAACGATGTAATCGTTGTGCGCGCGACTCGACGCGATGCAAGGAAAACATGTTCGGTGAACTGAGTTTCCGCAGAGCAAACACTATTTCAACTCTCTGTGCGAGAGAGAGAGAGAGAGAGAGAGAGAGAGAGAGAGAGAGAGAGAGAGAGAGAGAGAGAAGGGGCGAGAGTTATATGTGCCGCGCGCGCGATGTATCCGTGGACGAATATTTTGTCATTGCGCGCATCTCACACCGAATCTTGTACCAATAAAGAAAATAACATCTTGGTGAACGCACGTTATCACCGTGAGATAACGAGATGTTATCCCGTAGATAAGATCTAATCCGCAACGTGAAGCATGATGGATGGATGTGTTTACGCGACGCTGTGCATCTCGTAGCTCGCCGTTTTCCGCCCATTATCTTCTCTCTCTGTCTCTCGCCTTAAGCCACGGTTTCTTCTTCTTTCGAGCAGGAGCCCGGAAACGTCCCCTTTTCGGGAAGCCGGTGTCGCCCTTTAAATTTCGTCCCTTGCAACCTTCCTTCTTTCTCCCATCTGCCCTTCTTCCGCCGGCTTCACGTTGACGGAGGGAGGGGGGAGGGGGCGCCGCCGCCCGTCTTCTTGAGCGAACGGGCGAGCTTAACACCTCGGTTATTCGCCAGAATTGATTTCAGGTGAGGTGAAGCGGGAAAGTCAGTGTTTATTCAGGAGCTCTGGAGAACCTCGAGATGGGCGAGATTGAAACCGAACTATTTTCAATCGAAGTGCCCCCGCCACACCGCCCCGGTTTCTGGCCAACTCCACCTCTTTCCTGTCCTACATATTGCAAATCGAATTCGATCTATGTTCGATATTCTCGTAATCCGTCTGCTATGTGGCGTCTTATCGCAAGCGGCGTCGAATAGTCGCGATTTATTTCGGACAACAAATCGCAAGGGAGAGAGAGAGAGAGAGAGAGAGAGAGAGAGACAGAGAGGTAAAAAAAGAGAAAATCGTCGATATCGCAAGTATATCGACGAAAGCGTCGCTGGAGAAACTGCTCGCGGAAAAATATTCTCCTCCTTCTCCTTCTCCTCCTCCTCCCGTGGCTAAGTATAACGTATATGTGCATGGATACTGCAAAAACACGGGAAAATTGTGTGTTGTTTGTTCCCTATCTTCAAAGCAGTTCGCATTTCATGCATTCTTATAAGGGACGCTCGCGGATGTTGCCGTTCGATCCGAAGAGAAAGGACGAAAAGAAGACACGCGCGGCGGTCGAGTATATGCGAAAGAGTAATGCGTCGCCAGTAGCCCGGTCCTTTTTCCCTTCTGGTTTCCTCCGACGTTCAAATATTTAGGGAGTATTAGCGACTTACGTGATCTTTCTTGGCCGCGTATAAAGGGTGAATGTCAGCGAGTAAAAGCTTGAGCATATAAAGCGAATTTGTGCGCCATGTTGACGATTAAATGAAACCTGGGGAGCAACTGGTGTAATAGGAGGAGAGAGGAGTTAAAGGGAACGCTAAGCTTATCGTCGGTGTCGTAAGTTTTAACTAGCTACATGCCGAGCAAAAGCGATGAAAGCCGAGGCATTATCGCGAATAACAAGACTAACCGTAGATGCACATGGGAACGTAATTAGCCTCTAATTAACCTGGCAAATAAAGCGACCGCCCTCGCCGCGAGCATCGTCATGATATCGCGCGTATCATTTCCAGGCGGAAAATAATCTGGTGAGTTGTTTCGGACCGTATGTGAATTGCTACTCTCGACGATGTCGGAGTGTTACGTCGGCTACGGTTTACACGTTCGCATGTCACAGCGTCTCGCTGAGAAGAGAGGGGGATTTTTCGATCGCGTTTAACGAACAGTAATAATAAAGAATCTTTAAAGCCACGATATATTTTCATTTGTCGGAGGGATCTCCCGCTGCGAACGTGTCGAAAGTATTAAGTATCTTTCTTTTCCTAATTTGCACGGAGAATAGTAGCGGCGAAGATTTTGTAAAAACAAGCGTGCAGCGGAGTAAGATAAGGAACTTTACGACTTTTGAAGGCTCGGTTGAGGGCTCGTGCTCGCGCCCGTATATACTTTCTTTCCTTTTTTTTAGAGCGACGTGCGTAAAATTTCCACATCGAGTATCAAGTAATATCTTTTTTACACTTTGCAGGGCGGCGTAACGTCAATTTCACGTTTCTCTGCGTTTACGGTGCGTGTGCGTGTTAGACCGACCGAATGAAAAGAGAAAATTTATATCGCGAAAGCTTCATCTTCTACTCGCTCGACACGACAACATTATGTAACAGGATGTCTGTATCGATATAATAGTATTCGCAAAATATATAGAGCCGATGTGTTGCTCTTTCCCTTCTTTAATATTGTTGCATACCTACTTCCACGGAATTCGCTGAGAAAAGTTTCGCGAAAAACGCGCTGCGAAAACAGGAGAAAAGAAGCGAACATGACGGTGCCGGCGGTGCACGAATAGCACGAAAAACGTTAATCTTGTTTCGCACACTCATAATTTTTCGCGTGCATTACCTGAAGTAACGCTTACTTTCGCGAGAATGGGAGAACTTGAGCCGTGTACGGTTAATTAAACGTCGCCAACAGTGCCACCGAATAAATCACGTTGCTCGCGGCTTAGCATCGCATCGCGCGTGTCTCATCAAGCGGACGCCTTCTTTCCTTTCATAACGAGTGAACGTTGACAAACTATGTATGTACGTATGAACGATCCTTCGACCTTAAGGAAAAAAGGTGCAGGTCCAACGATCTTATTTTTGCAAAAACGAAACAAATCTAAATAAATCTTTCTCCCTCGTTTCCCCCCCCCCCTCTCTCTCTCGCTCATGAGAAAAAAGATAAAAAGTGGGAAACAACGCGATTGAAACGCGAATCATTTCTTGCTCGTCGCGGTCGGAGTAAAAATGCTAGTATGAGAATGCCGCTGCATTATCGCGTTGCATTGTCGCGGCGCATTGAAAACGCAGGAGGGGGCGAGAGAAGCTACGGGAGAGAGAGAGAGAGAGAGAGAGAGAGAGAGAGAGAGAGAGAGAGAGAGAGAGAGAGAGAGAGAGACGCTGCGAGAGGCGCGAGACGCCGGGAGGTCGCTGGGTGGTCGGGTCACGGTTGCGGGTGATACCACATCATAGCTGTAATGCTAGTTAATACGCGTCGAACGCGTCATGTATTCAGGGCGGAGTGTCGCGCGAGCGCGCGGCATTGCAACATGAGTGCACGTAGCCAGAGCATAGAGGTGCGTATTAGCGGGAGAGGCTCGCGCTCTCCTTGCTCGTAGGTGCGCGCACGGTCGAATGTCGACGGTGGTTGGGCGGAGCGCAAGTCACTCACAGCTGTCCTCCACATATGAACACGCATGCGAGGCATTAATCATATCGAGAACACCCACCTCCTCTGGTTATCCCTTCGGATCTCCCTTTCACCCCTTTCCCCTCTTCTCTCACACACACACACACACACACACACATACACACATATTCTCGCTCTCTCTCTCCCGACTTGTCTCACCTAACGCTCACTCTCGCTCTCTCTGGTTACCACTGCACCTCCTGCTGTAAGCTCGATCAGCCTTTGCAACGCGTCCACAGATCGTGTATACGACGCATATATACCAGACAACTAGGAAAGGACGAGAGGTAAAGGGGTGAGTGGCGAGGGAGTATAAGCGCACCTACGACGTGCGCTTGAAGTCGAGTTTAATGACGATGTCCATCACAGTTTGCGGTCGTGTGCGAGGCTACAACGGACTAGACGGACGGATGAACGGACAGGTGGACAGACACCGGCCGCGTCTCCCTTTTACAGCTTTTCGTAGATTGGCTCGTCGTCGTCCGACCCGAACTTCCTCATCGAAGTACCTCTCGACCGGGGCGGATCGATTAATATGCGCGCGGGACCCGGCCGATGAGAGCGAAATCCATCTTCACTTATCTAACGAGATCGGAAATGACTCCTTGAAATACTCTACTACCCAACTACGACAGGTTCTCTCACTCTCTATCGTTCTCCCCCCCTCTCTCTCTCTCTCTCTCTCATTATTTCATACATATGTATACGTTATGAAGTCTCTTCGAGATGACCAGTCTCAAGAGTCTCGTCGACTCTGGTATAATAGCAAAATTCCGTAATAATAAGTTATTTCGACACGGCGTAAACTTTCTCAGACTCTTCTTTATGTAATTCTACTCTCTAGAGAAAAATGCACAAGACGACGGAGCAAGCAACTTTACGTCGAGCGCTTTCATAAACCTTTCGACTCGCCCCATTGTTGAGGAAAGGCGGAGGAAGAGAGAGCACAGTTTCTAGTCCTCGCAGTTTTCTGAAGATGTGTGACACGAGTGAGAATATAAAAGAAAAACAACAAGGAGGGAACGTACGGAAATTTGGTACAGGTTCTTTTCAACGTTTTTGTCGGCGCAGGATGGAGCGAAGGATGTATAACCGACGAAGAGAAAGTGAACCACTTCACTCGGCGGAACCTTTCGCTTCATGTGGGTGTCGCCTTTACCGAAAACACGACGTTTACGATCGCTCCTCGTGTACGTTCATTTCTCAAGAGGGCGACGTTCGCCGGAGAGACACGCGGTTTACCTTCTTCGTGTAGACACTTCGCGAAAACACGCGGCGCGCCCCGCACGTACGATGTTATCGATCGCAAAACATCGTTGCACCGGCGATGTGTAATATTTGGGAGTCGAACGAAGAAATCACGCTCGAAATGGACAGCTATTGTTTACGGCGCTGTACCACGTTCCGCGAACCGCGGAAGATTTGAACCCTCGTCTGAAATATCGTCGCGAGAGAACGCGCATATCCTACGATAGTGTTCTCGATGGAAGATAAATGGATAAACTAGCGTTAGCATTTTTTTTTTAGAAAGAAAAGAGGCAATTAATATGTAATAAACGCAGCCAATAAATTTCAAACGTCAAATAGACACTTTTAGCCACAGACTTGTATAATATATTAGGTGTACAAATGAATAATCCAATTTTTTCAGCTACATTCAAGGTTTATTTTAAAAGAAAGTAAGTTAAATTGTTCAATCAAAGTATTCGCCGTTGCTTTCTATAATTTTAAGCCATCTTTCAGGTAGCTGATGAATTCCATCTCAAAAAAATGTTACGTCTTTGGACACGATAAAGTCGTCAAGCCATTTTCGGATCTCATCCACCGATTGGAAGTGCATATCGGACAAGGCGTGTTGCATCGACCGGAACAAGTGATAATCGGATGAAGCAATGTCTGGCGAATACGCCGGCCGTGCTGCAAGACGTCCCAGCCAAGACTCATTATGGTGTCTTTTGTATTGGAAGCAATGTGTGGTCTTGTCATGCAACAATTTCACTGGACGTTCTCCTTTGCCAGTATACAGGCGTTTTCGTTCCAATTCTTGACTCAAGCAGATTAATTGACGTTGGTAGCAGTCCGCAATAACTGTTTCACCCGGTTTCAACAACTCATAATAAAGCACGCCCTTGATATCCCATCAAGTGCAGAGAAGAACCTTCTTTCCGAAGCGATTGGGTTTTGCAACCGATTTTGATGATTCGCCGGGATTTACCCATGACTTTTTGCGTTTCGAATTATCATAGAGTATCCATTTCTCATCGTCCATAACGATTTTCCACAAGAAAGACTTTCGACACTGTTTATTGAGAGAAGAGAAAGACACGCTACCACTCGTTGATTTTTGTTGATTTCAGTGAGTTCATGCGGAACCCATTTTCCTTCTTTCTGGATCTTTTCCATCTCGTGTAGGCGTTTGTAAATCGTTTGCTGCGTTACTCCCAACTGTTCTGCAAGCTCTTGTTGTGTTTGTGCCGAATTCTCAGCGAGCAGTTGTTCCAAATCATCATTATCGCACTTCGGAAGGCCTCCAGGGCGTTGTTTGTCGATTAGACTGAAATTAACGCTTTTAAACCGCTTAATGCGCAAAATGCGCACACATCGTACGATACAACACCTTCGCCGAGAAAGGAACAAATCGATTCGCACGCTCTTGCAGCATTTTTTCCTTGTTGGAATTCGTAAAGAATGCAGTGTCGGTGATATGTACTTTATCTGTTGCCATTTTCGACTGTACTGAACTGAATACTTTTGAAGGTTATGTTGGGCCTTTCGCCAAACTATATGTTCTTTTTAATAGCTATATGTCAACATTGCATAATCGCAAAAGAGCGGGAAAATTTATTCAATTTAAAATTGATGTCATAACTGCTTAAAATAATTTGGATTATTCATTTGTACACCTAATAATATATATTAACTGCATTGCTCACTTACTGAATGATGGAACAGTGGTAGGGAATAGACGTCGTATTATTTTGAATATGTGTACTATTTGTGTACGTGTGTATTACGTGTGATTGCAATTTGCGACTGCTTTAATTAGAAAGTGCGTCATGTTTGGCTTTATTAGCCCGCAATTCTCCGCTACAGTTCCTTTTTGATGAAGTTACCAACATGACAGAATCAGGTAGAAGCCAGTCGATTTTTGCCATTTTTAACGTCAAAATGAAAGGCAGTCGAAAAGCGCGCTGAAGTTCTCGACGTCACACAACGACGGAAAGTTGAGGAATTATCGCAAATTAAAACTCGGAATCAATGGCGATCGATAATAGAGGCTTCACCGCGATATTTTTAACGGCTCGTCTCCGCGCTTGCGGACTTAACTCACTGGGAGAAGACAGTTATGGACTCGTTAATAGGCGACAACTACGAGCAATTAGACCAGTCGGAATCGTCAATTTATCTCCAGCCGTGACTTCGCGCTCTCATCGTACGGGGTGAGTCGTAAGTGCGTCGTACCAATCATCCCGCGTTATTCGACTCTGCGCAACCATCTCAAGGGTATATTTACTAATGCGTTGCAACATTAGATCCCTTAGGCATACGATATGTTAGCCGGCGTTGCCATAGGAGTTCTCTCCGATAATGGGATATCCCGTTGTATATTACGGTGAGAATATTCTCGCGACAAACTTGGACACCGAGGTCACTTTCTGGCGCTTTTGACCAGAAAGCCGTCTGCTTTATGCGGTGCTTAAAGCTCGCAAATGCGGCCGGCTTGTCTTTTTGCTGGTTTCCTCGCGCGCTGCCTCGGGAGAGTTTGCAGCAACACGGCGCGTCCGAAACGATCCGCTCGTCCTGGCGGGTTTGCGCTGTCAGAGACCGCAACGGTGCGCGTTACATAATTGATTTCGGGACGCCATGGGACGGCACATGGCGGAGATGGTAGTGAGAAAGCTTTTCGCGAAAGCCGATCGTAGCCTGTTCGCGAGGTGTCTGCGACCGGAAGTAAGGTAGAAGCATACCTAGTAGGACACTGCACGACCGTAGCGAAGAATGCGCGTTACGTATGTCAGGGAGAGGGCGGCCCGTTTTGTGCAGTGGTGACCCCGCGAGCTACGGCTAGCGGGTCGTTGATCTGATCACCCCGATGCCCTCCTGCTCTCCCACTCATCCGCCCACCCTCTCGCGCTTGCCTGCACCGCATGTGCGGAGTAACGGAGTAACGCGCGCGTTCGACTACTTCGCCGCCGTATCGGGCTTGCGGCTACCTTTATTATGCCACGCGGGTTCTCGCGAAATTACGGTGGCCGGCCGCGACCTCCGCGCATCACTGCTCTCTCTCTCTCTCTCTCTCTCTCTCTCTCTCTCTCTCTCTTCCTTTTTCACTTGGAGTGTCCCGAGTGCTGCTGCCGATGGGTGCAAGAGCTATAGTGCGATAGCGCCTGAATACGAATCGCGTGATCTGTGTCACGTTATCCGCGCCACGGTGACCATTGCCGTCCTCGGATATACGAAGCGGGATGAATGTGCGCCGACGATGGTCTCCGCGGAGTTCGCGGTCAGCGTTGGCTCTTCTGCCGATGACGTGCTATATTAGGGACGATATCGCCCGTCTATCAAGATGGATCGAGCAACAAGAGGAGGAGGAGGAAATTCTATTGGACGAGGGCTGATCTGTTGCGCGTTGCCAAAGAGAGAAAGAGGGGGGGGGAGAGAGAGAGAGAGAGAGAAAGAGACGAGATTGCAAAATCGTTTTAGTTCTTGGGTTTTCTAGATTTATTTTGAGCACGCTCTTGATGTGATCACAGCGCGAGAGTAACTTGGCGCCTATATTTATCCATTGCAAGAGTGGGAGATTCGAGTTTCCCCTTTCGTAAATAAAGAATCGATGCGTCGAAATGGGTCTCTCGCTCCAGAAACCTGACGGAATTGCGATATCTTTTTCATTTTGCTGAAACTTTCGTATGACGCGGCGTATTGGAGAAAGGAAAAGAGAGAGGACGGGGGGGGGGGAGAGAGAACCCTCCTCGCCGTGTAAATTTCGTTGAAATTATCTTCCACTCCCGAGACATTCCTGAGACTCCAGCGACTAGAGTCCTACCCTTCTTCGCTTGAAAAAGATGAAGGGAGAAAATTAGAGGTAACTGAATATCGCGACGAGCTCAAGCGAAACCCCGTGAGAGTTTAATGGTTATTAATACAACGTTATTTCGCGTACAATAATAACCATAACGTAACAGCCGTGTTTCAACTTATTTCTGATTAACAGATGACATATCGAGGAACGCAAGTGAGAAACGTGGTAAGTTCCGAGAGGCACATCTGCCCTTTATGAAGAAGATTATTCTCATTCGCAGACCGACCAGCCGCGGCGGACTCGCCAACGCGTGCACGGAAGCACGTGCGCCTTTCCGCGTGTGGGCGCACGATATACGCACGTTCGTTGCTGAAATAAGCACGTGCGAAGTCGCACGTTGTTCCCAGACTCGTCCATGGCGTCGTCGCTGAAAATATGCCACTGCAGCTAGTCGATCCAGATGTTGGCAGCTGCCTGTCAGCCTGATCGAAAAGTTATTACGCGCCTCTGTGGTGCCCGTACTTTTTATTTTGCATTAGATTGTGGCAAGACGGTAAAATGACAGTGAACGAAAGCAAGAGCGAACGTTGCGCGCAGAATGTCATGTGTCGACGATTTTGTTAAAAATTTCTTGAAAACTTGCATTCGCGAGAAGAGCACTTTCCGAAGAATGTCATGCGATGCTATTATAAATACGATCGCAGCTAACGTGTACGTGCGAGGTAATCATCATTAATGTTGTATCACTGTTGCAACGATGAAATGTGAAATGTCTTTTTTCCTATGTAAAAATGCGGAACGTGTAATACTCTCGTATTTTTTTCTGAAGAAAAATGTATTCTCAGAGAGGCAGAAGCGATGTCTGTGTAATCTGCTTTTATATTCAACTTATTCGTACTATGTATATCTATATATCGTATTGTCTATACTTGTGACAATTATATGTTACGCAGCGGCAGAGAAAATAGGTCAACGTGATATTCTCAGGAAAATTGCCGTTTCTCTAATAAAGACAGATGACTTTCTCGTGTTGTAAATAAATTTCATCGCTGCTTACGCTCCCGAGATTTCGCAATCGCGACACTGCCGTTCGCATGAGTTGTTCGAATTATACAGCCAAAAGGAACAGCATCGCACGCGCGTATATACGGAACATTTTTCGGAGAGAGAAAGAGAGAGTGAGAGAGGGCGGAGTGGAAAGAAGAGGAAGGAAGGACGGAAGGAAGGAGAGAGGGGGGAGAGACAGAGAGAGAGAGAGAGAGAGAGAGAGAGAGAGAGAGAGAGAGAGAGAGAGAGAGAGAGAGAGAAGGAGGGGTGGATGACTATTTTACGAGCGATGTAATTTGCCTCCTTTGATGCTCGTGAAAAACGCGCGCGCGAGGTCAAGCTTCCTGCTCAAAAGAATGGCAAAAACCACAGGGTTTCGCGTGTCATTACTTTGTGCCGTTGAAAATGAGCCCTTAGAGGTCTCGCACGAGTGCGAGACTTCGTGGCTTTGAATTTTGAGCATCACAGGTTTTCTCGTTTCGCTTTAGAAATGCGATCTGAAAAGGGGGACAAAATTGAGATTATCGCGTCGCGTTCTAAAAGCAGATTTAACCGCTCGAGAAATGAACATCTCTTCAGTAGACGCGCTGCACTTTCCCCTATTGAGATCGACTGCATTAAACTGGATGTGTGCGGTGTATACGGAGGAAAGAAGTACTTGAATATATACAATGTGTTCTTCATTACGGACTGATTGTTGTTCTTTAATTCAAAGTCCGTTGCGTCGGTATTTCGTTGTCACGATACGAAATTGCGTACACAAATCTTATATGTGTATATTGGCTCTCCGCTAACTCCCTTCTTCCCACTTTGGATTTTATATATAATTATAAGTTTAATTAATATAAGAAATATAATGAATCTCTCTCAGATGTTTCAGACTTTTTCTTAATATACATTGCGTGATACGACTCGTTACGACTCCTGATTTCTCGCCGCGGATTTCTTCATCGATGACGTCAGGAACGACAAAATGCATTCTAAAAATTCTTAATAAATGCATTGAATTAAAAAAAAAAAGCACTTGTATAAATAACATATGTAATCCATATGATGGAGCATATCTTTTGCTGATCTCGATGTATCTCACAGGAACTTCTAGAATGTATTTCCTCGCTCGTGACGTCGCAGATGAAAAGACGACCATGGCGAGGAAACAGCGGAGTGAGAGTCTTAGGAATTACAGGACAAGGCCTACTCCTAACTGAAGTTCCCGGCACATTTGGCGATTGCTGTGTGCTTTTGACCCAGGCAGCGAGCGACGACGACGAGAGTCGCGTGATTACCACATGCTTTTGCCCCAAAAAGGAGCTGGGTTGCAAGGCTGCAGAATTCATCCGCGTGCGCGGACGCAGCAGGGATGGTATATTCGCATCTCCTGCAAATTCCAACTTTGTGTGGACTGCAGAATGTTGGGTGGTGATGCTGCCGCGGGTGCAGTGCGCTTCACTCGTCCTGTGCTTGCCACGTTGCGTTCATCGGCGGAAGGTCCGTATAAGCCATTAGACGCAAACGGCGGTGGAAATGGCACGGGAAAGGCGGAGGAACCCAAATGCGCGGAATTCGAATGACGGTAGCGCATTTTCGGGTATTCGCGGTAAGTCATGGCCACACGATGCTGGTGACAGACAAACAGGCGGGTGGACAGACAAGCGGCCAAAGCATCGCGCGGACCAAGTCGAGCGAGTCAAATATATCGGCTCGTAAAAACGTCGATCGTCCCGTTTATGCGCGATCCGCCGTTTGTACGCGAGGTCACCGAACGGTAGTTGCGCGGTTCGTTAATCCTTAAAACGGGGTCGAATCTATTGCCGTTTAATGAACAGTTACGCGGTAATAATTAGATGGTTGCTAACAGACACTAATGATGAAATTCGAAAATACTTCGCCGAATAATTCCATTTTTCGCGCGATAGGTAATATGTATTCGAGCATTGAATCTCTCTCTCTTTCTTTCTCCTTTATTTCTTTTCTTTTTTTTTCGTTGTAGCAATATTTTAATTCGTGTTCGTGTTATTTGTTCGTTTGAACACATCTTTATATACCGCTCGTACATACCTCAGGTCTGGCAAAGCCGGTCTCCGCAGTGAGTTCATCCACATTTTGTAACCTAATGCAAGTCGATTGGAGCGAATATTATGTGCGGAATGGCTCGCGAAATGTTTTCAATGGTACGCGTTAACAAAGTGAATTATCAGAGTATAATGTTACAATACGGTGGTTAATGGCATGTTATCGCAGTAGAAAATAGCTAGTGAATTTCATAGTCAAAACGGTTGAATGTTTCGCATAGCGACAAATTATTGTGATTAGTGTTCAAAGAGGAATAATAACGCAAATTCTATTACTCTCGTATAGCGTGTGCACATCGAGCAGCGGGTTTCAATTTTATCAACGCCGTAATAGCGTTGAAAATTGTGATTACGGCGGTCTTATCCTTCCGACGGCGGAAGGTTAACATTGTTGAAACACTGAGAGATTCACAAAGTGTGCTGAAGGAAATATTGGGTTGGCAACTAAGTGATTGCGGATTTTAAATAAGAATGAAAATTCAAAATTTTTAATTTGCTTTTTTAAATTGTTTTCAATGCATATATGCGATACATTGAGCTTCTCTGCAATATCACGTGTTGTGCTATGACGATCTGAATCGATAATGGCCTTGATATGGGTCTCATCGACTTCAACTGGACGGCCAGATCGTTGAGCATTTTTCAATGAAAAATCACCAGAACGAAATCTGGCAAACCAATTTTGACACTGCCTTTCTTTCAAGGCTTCATTCCCATATACGGCACATAACTTCTTGTGTGCTTGCGATGCGTTCTTGCCTTTTCGGAAATAATACAATAAAATATGTCTGAAGTGCACGTCTTGCTCTTCCATTTTTAAATTGGGATAAAAGCAAAACTAAAGAACTAATCGATATAATTTTTGTACTAAATGAAAGGTAGAAGTCCAAACAATAAGAAAAAAATATAGGTTAGGTACTTTGAACACGTTAACGAAACAAAAGAAAGTGTAAAATCCATCTGTCGACAAAATCCGCAATCACTTAGTTGCCAACCCAATAGTATTGAAGAAATACGCGCGTGTGTATTGTCGTATTTCTTTATCACCCATGCGTGTCGCACTGCAATTCGCAAATCGCAAGATTAAAACGTGAATCATAATTATTCGTATAAAATGCGATATTTCTGGAGCGGATATTTTGCCGCCGGCCTCATTAACGCGAATTTATCGCGAATGTGCCAACCGTGCACTTATCTAAAGTAGGCGCATCCTTCTACGCAATTCCCAAGATTAGCAATTGCCGGTCTATTTCATGAAAGTGCTGACAACCGTGAGTGTCACGGGCTTACACACGCGACTTGTGTTCGCGAGTGAGTGTATACGATGAAACATTGTTAATAATGAAAAGAAAACAGAGAGAGAGAGAGAGAGAGAGGGGGGGGGGGAGAAGAGGATGCATACGTTGAATGAGATACAAATATTACATAATAAACGCACAGCTGCGCGTAAAAGGTATGGAAGCAACAAGGCGGGAAAACGCGCGCAAATAAATAATGCAATATTAGATGGAGGACGTTCCATTTACGAAAAAAAATGTTTCATGTGGGAGATTAACGCGCGTTTTTTTTTTCAGTGCGTGATTTTTCGAGAGCGCAACCGAGTAGAAGCATTTTCTTTCCGCACGGCATGGAGTGAGTAGATTACGCACCCAGTTATTAATCGCGTTCAGTTAATCGCCATGTTTCAAACAATAAAATCCATAATTATGTACAGTTTCAAGCGGGCTAACATTAACGGTGTCGATGATAGACCGTCACTCAGACATGCTCGAGCAATGGACATTTTAATGTTACGGTTAGCCGGCGCTATAAACAAACCCACATACCTGAAATGAGCGCGCGATGCGAGCCGCGCGGAATTACTGCCAAGCGTGATTAATTAGCGGACGCGGCCGTAATTCCCGTATCGTTCTTTCGCGGTTCTAAAGTGCGCTGTTTCGCACTGTACAGCGTTACACCGGCCCATTTTGAAATACAGGTCGCCGGTGTGGCAAGTAATATAAATCAATAGCCCCGACTCTCTCGCAATGGAATTACACGCAATATACGAACTTATAAATTTGAGATTTTCCTCCATAGACTCGAGTTTCGATGATCCGTCGACAAATTCGAAGCTACCCGAGTTGAAGGAAAGAAAAAAAAATTTTGCAATTTCCTATTTTTGACCTCAATATTCCAATACTCGTAAGCCTATATCGACCTTCTTTGATTCTATTTATATTATAATATTTAATCTACAGCTTTGACAAGAGAAGCCGTCTTTGAAAGTCATAAGTGCTCGCGTCAAAAACAGGATCAAAACATCGGCTCGAATACACTCTGCACTTGTTTTTTATTCTTCCCCTCTCTTTATCGATAACCTACATACATATAACATTTTTCCGAGCTCTTACAAAGGGATACCGGTTATAGCGGCAAAGAATAAGACTGGAATTCAATTTCGAAATACCTTCATGACACAAAGGAGGCTTTCTCCCGCGGTGGCTTAATTTCCTCCGATCGTGACTCGAACGTATCTCGTGCGAAGCCGACCGCGACGTGCGAACGACACACACCGGCATAAAACAATTGCATTATTCATGTGATTGGCACTCTCACGACGTTGGCCCTCACGACGCGACGATCAGTTAGTTTCGGCAAATTTCGCGACACGATACAGACGGAGAGAAAGAGAGGGAGAAAGAGGGAAGAGAGAACTGCAGAATATTGGCTTCGTCGAGGCTTCCGTCACAAAAATTCATTAGCTTTGTACATTCGGCGTGCACGTGCACGCTTGCTAGTTCGAGCTCCTGAACTCCTACGGACTTTCTACGTTACCATGTATTTACTGTCACGATATACAGGGTTACGTTTGTCGTCACCGAGCAGATTGCCTTTCCCGCGCCAGTTTCAGCAGCGAGACCATTCGCAATTAGCAGAACTTCAGATACAGCCATTTCCCGATGTTTGTCCGTACCAAGTTTACTTGCCTCGTTTGTTTGAGAAGAAACGGAAGGTAGATACGCTCGTATCGATGCTAGGCACAGTGGAACGCCGATTATTCGAGCGCGGCAGCGATTATCCCCGAGGATCGATTCCTACGGCGATCGATCAGCCGTACGGGCGTGTAAGTAGAGAGATTGCGTCCCGTCGCGGCGGCTTTTTCGTAAAGCGCCGTTGAAAGAACATCGTACACGGAGAATTTCACCGCGGGAGATACTTTCGGGCGAAATTGTCCGCGATCATTTTGTCTCTTCGTTCGAGAGAACCTCGCGCGCTTGTGATTTCCCCCGTTGACTTTTGCGCCTCCCGCCGCGCGAGAGCGATGGCGCGAGACGCGCGTGAAATATTCGAGCGTTAAACAGCCGCGCACGAGGCGGGGGCAGAGGTTTAATTGCTCGATTATCATGACAATTTGGACTCATCTCGCGGTCTTGGAATGCGTTCTCTACGGAGCTTTCGAGCGCGTCGGGCGCATAATATCGCGTCGTGTTCATACGTACGTACGTACGTACGTATGTACGTACGTAATATAGGATAACGGGCACCCTATGCTAGAAGGCACATTTAGAGTCGCATTATATAGACAGTGGTCGGCGGCGGCGGCGGCGGCGGCGACGGCGGCGGCGGCGGCGGCGGCGACGGCGGCGGAGTGACGCGGCGTAATTGCCACGGCAATTACTGCCGACACATTTCACACGCGCGGCGGCCCGCGTGGCCGCGTTGTGTTTCGTTGTGCGCGATTCAAATTTTCAGGATTGCCGGACGTTTTGGCGACTGTTGCGAGAGCGTAACAAAAGCAACGACCAGCTCGAAAAAGCAGTCGTCGGCTGCGCCTGGTGTGCCGCGCATACACCGCGTGACGCGCATTACCGTCCCTCTACTTCTCCTGCTCTATTCCTCTTCCCCTATCCGCTCCCGGACACGTACAACCTCTCTCTCTCTCTCTGTGATGTCGAACACAATCCGGAAATTAATCCAGATAACTGTAGTACGTGGCTTTATCGTGGTTTCGTCGCGAGACGACCCTGTGTCTTTTGAGCGGGTTCTCCGACGACGCGATAAATACGCGGGAAGAAATTAATGTCCAAGTTCTCTCCGCCCCTCTGAACTTTAATGGGATTTCTCGTGTCTGTAGCGAGTCTCGTGAATCTCACGAATCGATATCGGAAGATGAAGTGTACAAATATTTAGATGGAAATATTCTACGAGGGCAAGGTTTGACTAAGAATAAAAAGAAAGTTACGCGATTTTGTGTTCTTTCTCTTCTCGTCACGGCTTCTCCTAAGTTGTTAATTTGTTGCAAGACAAAGGTTAGCGCACGCGATCCTAATAATCCAGAGTACCTAAACTTTCCCTTTACCGCAAATTAATACCCATTAGTTGCTTAAATTAACAATACAAATGCTTTGTCCGAATATTCTTGTATCGACGAAGTGAATTGATTCGTCGGTGAGACGAAGAGCGAGAAGAGCGAATTGTAAACGAGATAATCCAGGACTCACGGCCCGTCGACATTGACGCGACATTGACGACGTCGTGCCGCGAAATTTGCGAATAACACACTCGCGTAGGTGAGTCTACTATCGTAGGCATCCTCAAAAGTAAACCGACCATAATATATATATATATATATACATACCTAATGTACGCGCGCGGGCGCGACGGCTGACCCATCACGGCGGCCCGGAAATTACTCGATATACTTTTTTCTGATTGTAATTAATGGACTGGGGTATCGCTAGTCGGCTTATATTAAGCGCCGCGCGCCGCGCCTTCCGGACAACGGATATTTAGCCACCTTCTATACAGCCACGTCGAAATTATTATTGTCGGGCTGGGGTCGGGCGCGAGCGCGCCGCGGCTCAATCTATTTAACGGCACCCGAAATTTCGGGCGTTATCTTGCCGGTTGTGTGTAGTCAAACGCACTCCCGTTCCTCTCTACCGAGCGCCCGCGGAAACTAACTTAGCCTCGCCGTCATTTCCGGTCGCTGGGCATAGCTGGTAATGCGAGGCAAAGCTTGTTGGCTTGTAATAACGCCAACTAATTGAGATGGATCTGTAGATTCTCGAGCTGGTTAGCCGACGAAAAACATCACCGCATGTTCGTGCGTTTATTCTGACGTGCTGTGTGTGTGTGTGTGTGTGTGTGTGCGCGCGCGCGCGCGCGTGTATATGTATGCGTGTGTGTGGGTGTGATATGTACGCGTGTGAGTGTTAAGCGAGGGATTACATCTGATAATGTATCACTCCGAGCCGCTAGTCGATGTCATGTATATGACTACTAGTAAAATCGTAAAATTCACGTGCTTACATATTACACGTGTCTATCACGTGATAAAATATTCGACATCGTTTCACGGTTCTGCGATATTTTTTCATCACATTCCTGTAAATCCTACGTTCCTTCGTGCACATGTATCTTCGAGTTAATGACGTGTTCCTAATTTATCAGCTTTAAGTACGAAACGATATTGGCATCGTTTGACATTGTTACGTGCATCTGCAGCAACGTGTTTTCTAGGTTTCGTGCGTGAAATATTTGAAAGAGTAACGATACGAAAGTGAGATAGATTTTGTAAAATAATCAACGCAAATCTTGTACGCGTAATTAAGAACGTAAGAAAGATTCGCGGATATATAAGAGTATCCAAATATATTCTGGAAATTTCCTTGAAAAAAAGAAAAGAAAGAACGTTCCATATCGATCTCCTTATTAATCCCGATCACGCCAGGCTCTTCAATTTTATCCTCCTTTCTGTAAATTTTCCCGTTTTCATTTTTCTCGCCGTTGCCTCTTTTTTCAGGCATCTGTTTACTTTCTGAACACGCGTGTGCGCGCGCACACACACACACACACACACTTTCTCCAAACCGTCATTACTTAAAACCAGTTATCAGCAGTAAATTTAATATCCGCTATAACTAGAATCTCTATAACTGACACGAAATCGATAGCTTATTTTTAAATTATAAAATATTTTTAATTATTAAATATTCGAACATGTCTAAATTTAGAGGAAGGAACGTTAATCCCGTTATATTAACTTACTCATTATATCGTTAAAGATAGAGAAAGATAAAAAACGAACATTATTTTCAACGTTCCAAAAATATTTCAAAATATTATGAAACGATACAATCTTTGCATTGTAAAGAAACAATTATTGCAATGATGTAATGCTGATATAATGTTACCCAAAATTAATAAATTAACCAGCGCAATTTTTACATCATTTAATATGTTTCATGTGTGTTAATAAAGTATAATAACATAATTTCACGCTGTATGCAGATGTAAATTATAATATTATGTAGCGGACAAGCGATTGATTGATATTGGAATATCCCACCGGCAGTATGAGATAGACACAACAATAATTTTTTATTAATTTTGATTGGCAACGCTGGCAGCGCCTGGCTAGCTGTGTTGTAATTTATCATAATTTCGCTGAAAAATCTGACATGGCTTTTGTTCTATTTCCGTTAACTGCAGCGCGCAGTTACGGTATGTATATATATCAAAACGGGATAACACAATTATGTAGGTAATATTTCGCCGTTGTATCAACATTACACTCTGTACCTACTCTTTATCGACCCACTGTTTTGGGCTATAGTCACGTTCGGAATATTATACTCTCTCTCTCTCTCTCTCTCTCCCCCTCTCTCTCCACATTGACACGCAATACTGATTACATATCAATAATACAGTTTAGAAAATAGAACGGAAACTCAATATCTTACCGAGATGTGTTTCTCGATAGCCTCTAATCAGATATGAAATATTTGGTACTTAAAAAACTCTCGACAAGAGGAATTACCCGTCTGCGATTATCGCTTTCCATGACGTCCGGAGAGAGAGAGAGAGGAGAGAGAGAGAGAGAGAGAGAGAGAGAGAGAGAGAGAGAGAGAGTAAAGGTCAAACAGCGGGAAAAGCCGAGTTCAGGTTCGTGGCATATCCCGCCGAGATCGTCGATCGCAAGCATGATCGAGCATAATGAAGCGCGATATAATGTGATTCGACAGGTATGGCCAATTGTGTTGCCTTCAATTAAACACAACTTGGTTTACCTTTGATCAAACATCGTTAGCTGTATCACGTCTACGGTATACGGCGGAGGACGTCGTGGCAAGGAACTGTACAACCGCCAACGGCGGATCTTACAATGTAGCGGTATATAATCTCACGACAGATCAGGACCCGTGACCCAGTATGTATTCACGATACCCGGCGTACACGCCGCAATCTTTGGTAATCACCCCAATCCACTTCGTACGTCCCTTGTTCTTTTCGTCGTAATAACGTCCACTTGAGAAAATTACAGCGTATATTCATCTACGACGGATATAGAAAAATCCCGGGTTTCGTTCCACGTCTCGTTTGCAGACACGGATAATAACGTCACCTCGACACCCGCTAATCTCAGGGCGTAAAGTTTCGCGCGAGCGCACCGGTAATACTGGCAGCTCATATTCTATTCCGTTATCCTGTCTTCTTGCCTCGTGTTGTCCGATATGGACCAACCGAGGACGACTCTACGCCGAAAGCGACAAAAAGACGCGCCGCTTACCCGCTGATATATTTCAGCAATATACTCAGATAACAATGGATTAATAAAATAAAGGAGCGGTTGGGAGATCGTCTCTGAGAAATGTGGTATCCTTGTTACGCACGTTGTTACGAGCGCGGCTGCGTCGTGACGTAACAAAGTAAGTGATATAGTCATTAGCGAAGTATTAAAGGTGAAAACCTTGATAAAATCCCTCCAGCGTATTAACGAAGAGCAACTACATATAAAAATAGAGGTAACAATGTAATGTTACATTCACACAGAAGAAATTTCGCTGGTGTAACTGAGTTTCCCATTGCCTGGGAAGAATAGGGACTAAATGAAAAATTCAATTGTAGGAACAAAAAGATTTCTGTAGAAGGTTTCTAACCAATCGATTGTTCTCGGTTACCTGAAACTTCGTTTGATAACGGAAAATGGCGCGAACAGAGTTTTTTTCTCCGCGTAGGAGATTCTTACAATCTAGATGTTTTCGTTGCTTATCAAGCCTAACATTCACGACGATGCAGCTAGATATTTATATTTATATTTACTTTGGTGCGGATTCTGCTTGCCTCGGAGTGGAGCGGACTGAACTATCCGAATAGAAGAGAACTCAACTATCGGAATTATCGGAACTATTAGATACGCAGGGTTCTGAGACAGAAATATTTCAAAAACTCGGACTGCCGCAGATAACAGTGCGTATGTGTGAGAGACGTATCGTGATTACTCGGATGTCGTCGAAAGAAAAGGCGAGAGATCGACGCGTACATTTTTCGCTGCCGTATAAACGCGACCGCGAAAATAGAACGCGCGTCCGTCATCGCGCGTGTGTTATCGTTTTCGGACTAGATGGATCGACAGCGACAAATATGTTAGCAGATCTTAATCATACTAATGACAAACTAAACGCGGTTCGCCATGTGTGTTTGCGGATCGTCAGAAAATCTGATTGACGTGCGTGCGTTACACCTGCTTTGCGGTGACGCTCGGTGTAACTGCGTGCACAAGGCGAGAGCGCGTGCGTGTACACACAGCGTGCAAGTGTGTGTGCGAGTTCCCGCTGTTGCAGGCAGTCGTGGATAGAAATATGAGTGCAAATGGGAATTCAACGCGGTACACCGCGTCGTCTAGTAATTTGGTCAATCGCTTCCGCCTCTTTTCCTTACCATTCAGCGAGGTGCATTCTAATACGAATAGCACGCGTCTGTCGCGGCGCGACATTGTAACGATTGCGCAGATGTTACCGTACACAGATATTACACGGTGGATTTTGTCACCCGCTTTCGCGGATACGGGATGAGCAGAGCCACGCAGAGTTTGTTTCACGTGCGAGACGCACGTGAAATGCCATTTTCCGTGTTTTCGAAGCGAGAGCACGGTAATTCCTCGTTACACGGACGAGTGTGACGAAGTTGTATTAGTTCCCGATTATTGTCCGCGATTTCAAGTCTCAGGTAATGCAGGTCGTTGTTGCAACAGGAACAGATTGCGTCTAATTAGAGGGATGCTATGTTCGAAAACTTTATCGGCAGAATATTAAAGTTCCCCTACGGAACTTACATTATAATGATTGCACAGAGTTACAAATGATTTATATTATAAATGTGTACGTGCACGAACGAATTGTAGCATTGCTAAATTTATGAGGAAACCGACAAAAAATGACCTCTCAAGCTGTCAGCGTAAAGTTTTTAAAAGTCGCAATCGTCGATGCGAAAGTTCCGACAAATCAGTAAATAAAATAATCGATTGCGACCGCTCAAGCTGATTACTCTGTACGTTTTACTGTTTACGCTCTAGTATGTGTAGTGAACCGTGCAGGCTCTTTTTACTCGTGTTAGCTACCCGGCTTCTTCACTGATAGACTCGTCGCGCAATAAGGATGCGTTTACGCCTTATTTATAAGGACTCGGTTTCCTCGTGTGTGTGTAGCAAGACACCCGGGGAGAAACGAGCGCGCTCGGGAGTAGCCCGACATCGTTCGTAACACCGGAACTACGAGATGAATATAGGCAACACGGGTATCGTCTCGGATCCGCGTATCTAACGATCGAAGCTGCGTCTAATGAGAGTACGCCAGTGAATTCATTACACCGACCTCGAGGGCGAAGAGAATCGAAGACCGTATTGTTCGGTTTCCTTTCGGCCGTCCGACCATTAATCCCGAGGCCGCGAAATTTTCCGTAATTGGAGTGGAGAGTTAGACGGGAGGGAGGGGAGGAGGGAGAGGGGGAGAGATAGTGAGAGCGAGCGAGAGAGAGAGAGAGAGAGAGAGAGAGAGAGAGAGAGAGAGAGAGAGAGAGAGAGAGAGAGAGAGAGAGAGAGAGAGAATGAAAGACGCGCACTCGAATCTTTATACTGGCGGTCGGCTTTATGCTTCGTCGTGTACTCTTCGTGCTCGCCGGCGTCGTACGGCGAGACGTGGGGCGACATGAAATAATAAAAGCCGAGGATGGAGTGGCGCATCGACGGAGATGTTCCTCTTACGCGAGGGTCGTGTACACTCGATGACGTCGGCGTACGGTCGCAACGCTACGACCAGCTGCGACGCATTCACGAGGAATTCGTGCGCCACCTCCTTTCGTGCACATACTATGTCACGTTCCTCCACGCGCCGCCGCCGCCGCCGCCGCCGCCGCTGCTACCGTCGCCGTCGCTGCCGCCGTCGTCGTCGTCGTCGCCCGCCGTACCACCATCCCGTCGTCGCGCGCGCGCGTTCTTTAACACTCTTTTCGTGTCCCTCGGACTCGCCTCCCCCGTATGCGGCGGCTCTCCATTCTCCTCGCCACCCTGAATGCGTTCCTATGGTCGTGTGCTTTCCGACCCATGGAGATCGCGTCGTCGGGCGAGCACAATAGGTACTCTCGACCGACGCTTCGCCCTCCGTGGTTCACCCCTCGAAGAACGCCGTCGTCGCGTAGTGTACTCGACGGAGCGTACACAAGCATACGTGCCGACACGCTGACGATACGTCTTGTCGGTACATCCGCCGATTAACGGTCGGACGAGCGGTGATCCTGGTTCAACAATGTTCGACGGGGTTTCGTTCTCGTTCGGTGCCTCGGCACTCGGGGCTTTGCGTCGGGGTAGCTACGACAGGTCAAAAGGAAGAACCCAAGCTCTTTTAAATTCCCTTGCCCTTTCCCGAGACGATGCAGTGCGATCCGCTCGCTCTGCAGCAACGTGGACGCGTACAAAGTCGAGACGAAAGGTGTACACACAGCGAACGTGCTGTGCCGAGCAATGGGGATCTCGTTTGAGATATGGATGGAAACAGCGTCCCTTTTTTATTTGACAAGGAGAGAGAGAGAGAGAGAGAGAGAGAGAGAGAGAGAGAGAGAGAGAGAGAGAGAGAGAGATTTCATTATTTCGAGAGCGTTGCTTAATCAGTCGTTTAGTCGTTGCGTCAATTCTTGGTGCTAAAGAGAGCAAAGAAGCGCATACTTCGGATTGTCAAAGTCGATCCGCATTCCAGCAAATTGAGATCAACGACGTTGGAGCATCGCCTCGAGTGCCAGTCACTACACATGTCTCAAGGGAGGCAAATATACACGACGCGCTTGACATAGATTGAATCGCCAATGCTTTTGTTGACTCGCCAATGGTTTTGTGCTTGTCTTTTTACATCCACAGTGACTATGGCAGCGCCACGAAGTGAGAAAGTGCGATAGAGTCGCCCGGGAGAGGCGCAAAAACCGCGTCTTTCACATCCCTCGGAAAAGTTAAGAAAAGTTAAGAGGGAAAGATTAATATCCCGCGCTTTCTTTCCGCGGAAATCCTCCGTTCCGTAGATTTTTCGCGAGTCAGCCAGCCAATGAAGATTGAATTCTTATCTTCCATATAAACAAAGTAATTTCGACATTTTAGCATTGCCTGCACGTTGCACAAATACAAGTGCAAAGGTCGATAATTAAATACATATCAAGAGAAAGACGCATCTATTTTCGCCGGGAAGTTTGTTCGCGCGAGATAAGCAGATGCGCTCGAAAAATCTTTTCTTCAAGTGCTGAATCAAACGCGGGTTGCGGCTGTGTGCGTACGCGCGCTCGCTTTGTCTGGCTGATGTGAAAATAAGGGACGATAAATTGCCGTTCTTTCGGACGTGAAAGGAAAGCGTAAGAGGTGCTCGTAGTGCTCGTGCTGGCGGAAACGCCAAGCGAGGCGCCGAGCGACGATTAATTCAGCTTCGTTGGCTCAGAAAAGTGTTCTCGTTCGCGCAAAACTGGCAAAGATCGCGATCAATTGGGCACTTTGCGTCACTTATTATTGGCGCAGATACAGCGTACGGCGCGCCATTATATAGCTTGATAATAACACCTTCAATCGCGCTTTGCCCGTCCCTCATCATATTTTAGCGCCCCGATCTCCCGTTTCTCACGTTTCATATTCGTTCGATAAATTATCATCTCGTTGAATCACGCTTATCAATTTTTCACACTGTAGAATGTCCGACGCGACGGGAGCGCGAGACGTCGTCTGAACACCCTCGCGAAAACTCCTCGAGTATAAACTGAACGGCGCGCGCGACAAGAAATATGACTTTTCTTACATTTTTACGTTTCAGTGTGCGCGACGCGAAAAAGGACCCTCGGTATCGTTAGAGTTAACAAAGTACAACGGATCACCGCGCGGATGCGACGCGCCGTTACCCAACTTTTTCGCGCAAACCGCACACGGTGGCGGCGCGTGGCTAATTAAGTAATTTATGAGCGCCTAGAGACCGCCAGAAACGTCGTACGTCACACGTCGGTCCGTAGGGTCGCGCATAAATCCCCTCAACCGAATGGGGGATAACGCGCGATTTCAGCCGCATTTTCTATTAATGGCTCATTTGGCGCGCTTAAACCGCGTTTGAGCGGTGTTTTATCGTCGCCCCCCTGACATAATTCGCTGCAAATACGTATGTACGCGTGTACATGTCGGTGCACCAACTGCGGTTGGCCACGCGATCAGTGCCGAAAACCCAGCTGCAGTCTTGTGCGATTCGGGATTTACGTGCGCGATCGACATCGATGACCGTCCATCGATAAATTCGTTTTACTGTTGTTCAAAAAGTAACGATTATACCTATTGCTCAACCGTTGTTCAAAACATGTAATTGCGTTACATGTACACTGCCGTACTAATTAATGGAAAAAAAACAAAAAACAAAAAGAAATAGTGACATCGTTACCAAGTTAAAGTGGAAAAGAATTAACTCGTAGCGGTAACGGCGTTACTTCTGAACTCTGTGTGTGCCTCGCATGTGTAGCGCGACATGCAGGATAAATGCGAGCGACATACGGATAAACGAATAACCATTGCACGACGATAGAGGAATATTAATACTCTTCGCGCGAGGAGCGTCCACCGTACGGCATAAAAATCGATTTGGGTGCGAACGCCGATATCTGTTCGATTTTCTATACAGATTCTACATGTATCCTCATTAAACGCCGAGGGTTTAATGCGCGTCATGCCTTGTCATCGGTCGTTGCAACGCAACCAATACATTACAACTAACCGAAAGATCCGATCGCTTTGACAGTTGCAAATTACTCGAATGGAAATGCGATTGAACTAGCGCGCGTATACGTAGCGGCGTGTCAATCATCCCGCGATCCTCTCCGCTCCTCCCGCTCCGTTCTCGCTCTCCGCGTATTCTTCAAGGTGAGTGATCGAGCCGCGCATGTGATCCTTTCTCGGGCGCATTTCGCTTTTTTCGTAACCGGTAATCGCACTCAGCGAAGTAGCTAGGTAGGTAGGTAGGTAGATATAGGTGGATAGGCGGATGGGTAGGTAGGTAGGTAGATGGGTAGATAGATAGATAGTTATTCATACCGCTGTACCGGCGAATCGCTCGGACGTGCAAAACCGCAATGGCCTTATCTGGGCAATAACGTTTCGCATATATCGCCAAGCGCCCACCGCGGTTTTCCTTCTGTCCGGCCAAAACTTCTCGCGGCTGCGAGGGAGTGCGACGCATGAGTTGTATCCCCCGAGCGATTCGTCCGGTCACGGGAACACGCACACATTCTCACGACGTGGTGCACACGTGGGTGGGTTTGGTGGCGTGCACGTGTCCACGCGATACCGCCCGGTCCAGGTCCCCTCGCCCGCGCCGCCTCGCTTCGTCTCGCATGCATGCATGCATGCATGCATGCATGCTCGCGTTGGCTTGCACTTCCCATTGTTGGCGGATGCAGCCCGTTCGAGTATCGAACCGCGATAGAGCGGCCCCTTTTCCACCTTGGTGGAGAGCCGCGGATATTAAGGTCAACGCGAGAGAGCGCGATCAGGGTCCGCGGACCGATTTTCCATGTAATTTCACACGGTAATACCGTATGGGCGCGTAATCGGGCCTGTCTGCCGCGCGCGCGGATTTCAGATGCCGCCGTAACGATCGCGTTTCAAGCGCATCTACCACCCGCTCTTTTCGTTTCCCCGACTGCCTGTTAACGAGTTACACAATGTCCATTTCCTGTCCAACGATCATAACCTAACAATGGTTCCGACCGAGCGAGCGCCGATCGAAAAATTCGACCGAGTTTCGCGCGATGTCGAGTCGGATTGCACAATCCGCCGCCGCGTTCTCCGACGGATCGCTCTCTTCACTTTCCCGGATGAGATGAATTTCGAATTAATCGGACGCGCGTACAAACATGCTCGAACGTTTCAGACGTTAATTTGAGAGTTGCAAGTTTCTTGCAGCGGGAAACCGTTCGGATGTAATTAACAAAGTGCTTAAACTTTCGCCGATATTACAAACACGTCACATCGTAGAATTGTCTAAAAACAAACCGAAAGTTAAATGTTCTTCCCCGTCTTCAGCTCGCGCTTTCAATTCAGTTAAACGCTCATGATCGAGTGTCCAAAGTGCGAGTGTAATTTGAACGAGGTAGAACAATGTCAGACCGGACAGATATGCATGGAACGCATATCGGGAACGCCCACTCACCGGCAATGTTAAATACATCCGTGACGTCTCTCTGTAATTCATGCAACCTAATTCCTCGCTGTTCATCCCTACTGGCGATAATAGTGAGAGAGAGAGAGAGAGAGAGAGAAGAGGGAGATGCGGGAACAAGAAAGGATATTCTCCGCGCAGATCGAAACACGTACAGCTACGACACAGCGCGGAGATCTCTTCCTGCCGCGGTGGTGAGATCCCACCGAAGCAGAGACCATGACAAGTGGCGCGAAGCTCGTCTAGTGTCGATACAATATGGTTACATTTCCGGTCCCGGCTGTACCTACATCCCCTTAAATCCACCTTTACGGCGTCGGGGGACGGCGCGTGAGATCCGTCAAGATGACGGACATCCTTTAAATTTGCCGGGGAAGCTGCGGGTTCGGACGACTCCCCGAGGATACCGAATGCGCCTCTTCGAAATGAAATTCTGGCCGGCGCGCGCTTGCTTGCTCGCTCGCTCCCTCGCTCGTTTGCTCTCTCGCTCGGCCGTAAATCGACCGGGATGTAGACGACGGACGGTAGATAGGTAGGTAGGTAGGTAGGTAGGTAGGTAGGTAGGTAGGTAGGTAGGTAGGTAGGTAGGTAGGTAAGTACACCCCCGACTACGTAACGTCGAAGTAAATGGAGAAAGTGTCCGCTCGCGAACGCACGCGAGCGGGCCACCGAGTGGATCGAGACGTAATTGGCATCGCGCAGGCCAGAACGCTTAATTCAAGATCCCGACGCGGAGGTCTCGCGCACTCTCGCGCCTTCTCCCCTTAATTGCGCGACGCCGAATTCAGGCCATGCGGGGCTTAGGTAATTGAAATCGCGCGGAAACCCAGGCCGCGCCGAGCTTACGCGACACGCGGAAGCCTCGTCTCGGTCAAGATGAAACTCCGGACGAGAATGCGCAGAGGGTGTTTGTCTGGACTTCCTCATCCTCCTCGACAGAAGGTATGTGGAGCGGCAAGCCGGCGCGTGGGGGCGCGACTTTGAGACGAGTGAGGTAACGTGAAATCAGTGCTGGCGAATGACGGCTGAATAATTGTTGAATATGCATGCGCAAAGTTCGCCATAGCTATCGGAGCAGCACGCCATGGCGCTCTGTAGTGCGTTGCGTCGACATGTGTTTTGAACGTGAGATATTAAATATATAATAATAATGCGCCGCACACATGAGAGCTACCTAGTGCGGTAATCCGTAATACGTCATTTGTACTAATCTCGGTCTGATTATTGGACCGCGAGCTGATACAGCTATTTCAAACAAATTATATTATATATTTACACTTTAAATATATACAGTCTGTAAAGTAAGAGCGTGTACGGGTTAATGTTAATAGAAAAATTTATTTTTAATGATTTTTAAGTACATGGATTTGTTGTACTCCATGAGAAGAAAAATGCTATACCATTAATAATAAGTCCAGTCACCATCGGCATTGATAATGCCTGGCATCTCCGAGGCATACTTTCCACTAAGTTGATTGCGTATTCGTTCGGTAAAGACCTCCAAATGAGACGAATTTGTCGTGTCAGCTGTTTCAAAGTGCACACTCTTTTTCCTCGAAGCTTGTGCTTGAGATATGCCCACACATTTTCAATGGGATTTGCATCTGGCGACTGCGATGGCCACTGCATATGACATTTTTGGTCCTTTGGGGTGGGAACAAAGGAACACAGCCTCGTAGCGCGATGCGTATGCGGCACTCATGGCGATTAACGTGTTTCTCAGGTTAGAGTTCGACGCCAACTGAATCTTTTGTGACAAAGCATTCATGACAAAGATTTCATCTATCGGCACACAAAAAAACTAGGACGATATTTGAAGTCAACTGCCATTTATGCCGTACACGCTCTTACTTTACAGACTTATATGTACACATTATATGTACACATGCACATACAAGGATGCATTAAATTTGCGTGTATCTTCCACCCTCCTTCCTTTTCTATCTGTTTATCTATCCATCTATATACATGTGTGTGTGTGTGTGTGTGTGTGTGTGTGTATCATGAGCTGTAATCAGTCCCGTGCGGTGATCGCGCGTAATTTCAAAACTTGCGCAAGACACAGGCCGATAATCGAGCCGCTAAATTAGATGGATATATTCGGCAAGGAATGCACGCCTCTAACATCGTACGCCTCATTAAAATAGAATATATACCGAAGTCAACGAGGAAAGGACGATAATGCTAATCACTTTGGCTGAATAGTCGCGCATTTACGCGTGCAGCTAAGTAGAAAATCAGTAGTATTAAAGCGATCGAATGAATCGCCAAACGCGAAACCGCATTCATACATCTAAACCCAAACGGAATCGCCGGTGTATCGTTGCGGCGAATAAATAGTGATTACCTTCGCTTAGAAGGGGGAATAGGGGCGGACAAAACACGCTGAAATATAGTCGAAGCGTCGATTGCGATCGTATATCCGCGGGATCGTGTATCGTGACTATCTTCGTGCGCGACATTTTGGACATTGTCAACAGTGACGCCGTACGTTGCGACAATCTCATTACGTTATTAAGTACCCTCGGGAAATCTTTCTTTCGTGCCGCGTGCTTAACGAACGTCGTAATGGAATTGCCGCATCCGCAGCGCGGCAAGAATTTGCGGTTCGTTGCCCGCGGCATGTTAAGTGGCAGCCGGGCAATTGAATTTTAAGTCGCAGCGCAGCCGAGGTCAGTTTAATGCGCTACTTACCTACGTGTTGAACCGGGATAATTTCTCCTGGATTACGTGGACGGCGCGATCGTGTCTCTCAGCGGTCGGCATCCTGAAATCAGAGATAAACGGGTTATTCGTGATCGACGAACGCACGTGTCGGCAATGATAATCCTAACGATATTCGCTACGTATGTAACTTTTGCTCAACGTCACGATCGCGCGGAGCACCGATATTGGGTATTTTACGAAGAATCACGGCCAACTCTGCTCGTTACTACGTAGCGCTTCAATCTCTGTTAGGTGTTTGAACATTTCGGAGACCTGTCGTATGCAGGAACAGAGAATCAAACTGAATAAAAAACTCCTGTGCTCGCTGTCTCGCAAATTCTTTCATTAATAACACAATCTCAGAATTTCACGCGGTTATTTATGTATGGTATGGTAGAGAACATTTTTAATCAATTTAATCCAATTTACTCGCACACGACCGCTCGTACATTTAAATTCAGACACTTTGTACATCCATTTCGTACAAAGATCAGCAAATGAAACTTTAATCGCTCTAAAAGAAGCGGAGCCTTTTTACATTCACTCCCTGTTCAATTGGCGCGTATCATTCATTCGCGATCTCCTCGTTATTAATACATACGCGGCAGTAAACATCATCATCATCATTTAACGACGTCGCTAAGAGTAGCGCGCGAGTCACTAAAGATAGTTTCTCATACATTACAAGCGGCGTCTCATTCGCTTCCGTAGTTGAATCTCATCGCATGAAAATTGGAAAAGTTCAAAGCGCTCGTCGCCTGCCACCGGCGCGATGTTGAAGAGAACGTAGGAGAGGCTGGTGGCAAGCAAAAGAGAAGCTGCGCGGCGCGTCGAGGAGGTCGAGAGTGGAGAAGAGAAGAGAAGAGAGAGAGAGAGAGAGAGAGAGAGAGAGAGAGAAAGAGAGTGAGTGAGTGAAAGAAAAAGAGAGACGGAGAGAGAAAGAGACGAGAAGATGGAAAAAGCGCGGATGAGAGGCAGCCACAGGAGATATTGTTTCCGCGGTTCAGAGCGCGGCGTTGCGTTCGATTTTACGGTACGCGGGAATTCGCGCGGAACGAATCCATTGTGCGAGAGCTAAATTGTGTTGCCCGCCGCGGTATATACGATTTAATATGCGCGAGCCATGCGACCGCTCCCCGGTGGCGTCCGCCGGTCAATTTTAACCGGACGCGAACACGAACTCGCCGAAGTTTCGTGTTAAAGCCAAACAGATGTTTTTCATAACTAAGGGGCACGCGCTTTTGCGAGCTCATTTTTAATCCGTGAGTGGTCTTACAAGCGCGCGCTACACATACCGGATCAAAGTACAAACAAGCTATTTTCTCTCTAGATCCGTATTATATATTATTATCGCGCGCTTCAAAGTCTAGACGCTCCTTTTAATTACGCGAGAATTCCTCTATAATTCTGATTCATTCGCTTGTCACGGCTGCTCCCACACATTCATATCCTCGTTATCAAGCGAGGATCCCGTCTTATTTCGACATCACCGAGAACAAACACGCGTCCGGAGACCATCCCGATGTATTCGATCGAATGAACGATCGCCTCATTTCAGTTCGTTCGACAGCACTCCTCTGAGGAATCGTGCAGGCAATTATCGGTAATTAATTGTTCGCGGTCGTCCAGCTTCGTGAAACATATGAGTTGCAGTCCTTTGGGGAAAGCGAGAAGCGCATCGTCCTGCTCTGCGCGCACACGGAAACCTTACCGCGAAACTCTTCTCTCGTTGACAACGGAGTGCCGGGCTTCACGTCGCGGTGACAGCGGCTTATCGACGTTGTCGGCGTCTCATTACGCACTGCGACAATTAACGTCGACGCTTGCCGCCGGCTCTGTCGTCTGAAGGCGGAGAGCAACGACGCGTCGCGCGGAATCGATAGGGGACGAGTACTCTCGTCGCTCGGGGCTACGCACTTCTCTTCGCGGCGAGGTTACGTGCTCCTCGAAGTTCGATGAAAAATTTATGAAGAGTCGGATTTACGAGAGGCGGGTCCGCGTGTTTAACGCGCGATGCCGGGAATGGTGACGACGGCGGCGGCGGCGGCGGCGGCGGCGGCGGCGGCGGCGGCGGCGGCGGCGGTGGCGGCGGCGGAACGAACAGGGAGCGTAGGACGGGAAAAACGTCGGCGTAGCGGAACACAAAATTCTCCTCGTGCCGTCGTTCGCGAGGAGAGACGATGGAATTTTTATAACGACACGTTTTGCGCCCGGGATTATTTTAGGGACGTTCCCGCGGGATTTAAGGGGGCAGAGCGGGGTTGGTTGGGAGGGTAGGTCGGGGACGAAGGTGGAACGGCGGCGCTTTTGCGTGTCCACGATTCCGTGAGCAGCGCCGGAAATGAATTCGCGTGTCGGCTGCACGTACTTCCGACATTTTTTCTGATGCCGCCGGCGCGGCTCGCTAATGTGGAAAACATGTTGCGAAAACTTGCGTACGCGACGAAAGTGTATTACTTTCGGTTACTTATCCATGAGACGACGAAGGCGCCAGCTCTCGCACGAGCTTTATTATGCGACGTCGCGACAGAATTCATCGCACTCGCGTATATTTTTGTAATGTAACTGTGTCTCTCGTCATGTAAGCTTGATCAGTGTCTTTCCTAAATCGTGCGTTCGATACCGCAAAGCCCGGAGAATGTATTATAAAATAATCAATAATACGAACGAAATAAACAAAAGTTACATTAATTAATTCTTCTTAATTATATCTGCCAACTTGTTGAGAGACGGCGCGGCGGGTAAATATTTCAACGCGAAAAACATCTCACATGTTTCATCAGTTTAATCAGTTTGTCGTTTTTCAAGTGGTACTACAAGTGACACACTTGCGGCAACCGCTCGTATCGATTTTTTTTTCGACTCTACAGCACACGACTTCGTTTTAGCGCTATACACGCGGGTATACACTCCGAGGGATTTCGAGATTATCCTAAATCCTCCGCAGTCCTTTGTTGCTCTGGAAGCCAAGGATTTCCCAAAGACCCGTGCCGAATGGACGTCCTTCAAAGGTTGCAACGAGGTTCGCGCAATCTCTCTCGAGCCACCTTAACTTCTTCTCGATCCTCAATAACTCTGAAATAACGGCGGCCCCAACATACCGAGTGTTCCGAAATTCGCAGACGCACATTTGATCGTGTCGTCGTGAGAGAGAAAGAGAAGATCGAAATGAAAGACGTGAACGGGATATGAAGGAGTCCCTGAGAGATGTGTGACGTTGAAGATTGATCGCAACTACTACCGGGTCGGAAAATACTTTCCTTCTCCCCGAGTATTGGCCGTCGCGCAGAAATCTCTCGCCGAGGAACGGACGATCACAGTCGCGAGCTATCGGATGAGAGAAGTCGAGTTACATTAAATGGTACCCGGAACACTTAATGGCGGCTTGCGGAGCTGGAATTTTCGCGGCAAGTGGTTTCTCTCGGAGCCAGAGCGACGCGACTTCTGCCGTGCAACGATTCTTCTGCCACATTTATCCCACATCGCGATGATATACACGATGTCGCCGCCGCCGCCGCCGCCGCCGCCGTCCCGTTGGCAGAAGCATTATCCCCTAATCACTCGGCCGGCAGATACGGCCATTAAAACATTGTTACGATCGTACCGTGTGTATGTAGGGCGCCGGGAGGGTACTCGTTGGCGGTGCGATTGGAGCTCGATACGCGGTCGAGCGTGCCACCTTCCCTTCGCCGTTTGAGATACGCCTTATCGCCGCCGAGCCAGCAATTACAGGACAAAGGACCGAGAGATTCGCGCGGTCCGACGCGATCTCCAGTTGGGTCGGGGAAAGGGGGAGAGGGTTAACCGAGGAGCATTTCGTCATTGTTTCACCACGAGGACGGACTCTCATTGTTCCCGCGCGAGTCCCGCTATGCGCTTTCAACGCGGGAGAGAAGGCAGCGTCTCTCGGAATTCCGGGTACCGCGTGCCCTGGACAACTTGTGGATATGGGCGAGGCCGGTGGCTCCGAGAGGTGTCCCCGGCACCTCCGCGTGTCCTCTCTCTCTCTCTCTCTCTCTCTCTCTCTCTCTCTCTCTCTCTCTCTCTCTCTCTCTCTCTCTCTCTTTCTCCCCCCTTCCTCTCTCACCTTTCTCTTCCCCTTGCCCCGTTCCTCATTTGCAGCCCACTATATGTGGGTCAGCGCCCTCGAGATACGAAATAGCGCTGGCGGGGAGCGTGCTACTGAATTATTGAATCACTATGACCCGGCGATATCACCGCGGTGCAGTAACAAGATTCTACTATCCGCCATTACGCTTCCTGACCGGATAAATAGCAGCGAGACTGACCGTCTGGAATCATCCGATGAACGGCCATTTCTGAGATATTAAGATTGAGTATATCGTCACGTTAGTCGCGCGCGACAACGTTCGCTTCGAGAATCACAACGGCAATCTGTCTGTGAAAAAGCGGGATTGATTTCGCGTCCGTATTCGAGTGTCGAATACGGACGACTTTTCAGGCTCTTGGAGTTCGGAAAGGCAATGAGGGTCGAATTCTCTCGTCGGGCGTCCAAGTTATGAGGCGAGGAGTGCGTCATCGCTTTTTCGAGGAACCTGGAGATGCAGGGGAGACCCATGGAATGCAGGGAGACGATTGCGGAGGGTGAATCTACACGATATGCGACGTTGTGCGCGTGTCGCGATGGGAAAATTTAAAGAAAATATCGCCTATTGTTTGCGCTGTTGATTTCAAGGGAGCATTTGCCGATGACCCCGTTCCATGAAACAACATCGTTCGCTTAAATTCAACAGCGAGTGCCGCGGCCGCGAGTACATTTTATTTCGGTCGAGACGTTGTTGTTTCCGCTTTAAAAAGACTTGTTGTTCGTAAGTGTTTTAATTTCAAGTAAGCTTTCGCACGAGCATCGGAGAGTTCAGCGTGGAAATATCGTGTTTTCCAAGCAATGAAATTGCCGCCTGTGTGCCGATGGGGCGTGTGCGTTTCCCCAGCGGTGGTGGGCACGTTTTTACCCAGTCCGATCAACATTATTAACGCGGAAATGGCGTTGTTATTAACAGCAATTTGCGAGTTCCGGTTGAATTTCGATGTGCCGTGCTGGAGGCGGTTAATCGATGCATCTCAATGAAAACATAATTATCAGACTGTCGATAAACTAGTCCGACGTAAACATTATATTAGAGGAATTAGAATAATGGTGATAAAATATTAGCGTGCGTCACCCACGCGGGAGATCGGTACCAGTGTATTTTTTTTCGTCTATACAAAACGGATAATTATCTTTCCATCGCGGCCAACAAGCGAGATTTCAGGCAAAATTCGAAAACCGTTGCTGCAGCGGCTTAATACGCAGTCGCAAAAATGTCAATGGGCGTATTTACAACATTAAATTACTCACGCACCTCTTCACGTATTTCCTCCTCCTCTTCCCCCCCCCTACATGCGTACGAGATTCGATATTGATTTGATGTCAATTTTGAATGCGATGTTTTCGACCGTAAACAATTTTGTGGCTTAATTTCCTATAGCTTACTGCGTCGGCGATAATTTGATGGAATTGGGCCATTGAAGATTATTATTTGCACACAGTATCGCCTGCGTGTATCACACAGAGAAACAAACGAATTTATGCCGAAACGATCTGTCCCCGTGTATTATTAAAGCCGAAGTGTTTGTTTAATTACATGTGTGCGTGTGTCGTTTTATGATGTATCAGCGAAAGATCCCATCTTTCTCGCGGAATGTTCGCGCACGCTTCGATTAATGATGCGACTTTGACAGTTTCAATATTTTATATTAATTAGAGAATGCGAAATCAATTGGCATATAAATTGATAACACGAATAAGTCCGAGCATATAATACGACTAACTGGATAATCCTACATAAAAGCGGAATAACATATTGCTTTAAATATTTCCTGCTAATCTACCTGACATATTGTTATAGCGCATATTCTCGTCGAGTGTAAACGTATAAGAGCTTGTGCGTATGTTTTGTGGGATAATATCCTGTCGCCTTACATAAAGTGAGAATTTGACAGAATAATTAAGAAAGATCATCGATCGTCCATAGCATTTAATATTCTAATTCGCTATGGAAAATTAATTTGTTAGCGTAACAAAGTACACGAAATCTTTTTTCGTATCCAAGTTGCGCGATAACACAACATTGTACGTTTCTCTCAATACAAGCATCTGATGTCATGTGTTGTTACAATCCTTTAATCACAGAAAATAATTCCAATGCTCCTGCTGTGAGTTTGCAGATGAAACTGACAGCATAGTCTTGTAATTATTTCGTTCATAATAGTCTTGTAATTATTTTGCTCAAGTAACCGACGTGCGCAACGAAGTAATAGAAGCGAAATGAGAAGACGCGCCCGTTACGCGCCGGCAAGAAATTGGCGCAATGGAGGAAGGAAGGAAGGAAGGAAGGAAGGAAGCTTGTCGTTCGACGTGAGCTTGTCATTAGACGAAATACGAGAGTCGCAGATATACTTTTTAATTCCGGATAAACATGCTGCAACGAGCCATGCTGTATCGGAATAAATGCGTCATAGATGCATTTGCAAAATTGCACCGACACGTAGACATTCGCGAGGACGGTGCACTGGCCGTTCCATTCTATCGGCGACGACGACGTGTTTCAATGTAGTGCATCCGTGTGTGCAGTCGTAAAGTCGTAAAGTCGTTTTCCACGTGCATCTCTGTCATACGAGATTGCATCCCTGGACTATTGCGCACCGAAATATTTTTCATATTTCTTAGAACGAGACGCGAGATTAAAAGATGAAACAGATCGATCGATGTTGATATGCCCGACCAGTCAAATATTTAATTTGGTCAAATAGAACGTTTGAAATTGGCAGATCGTAAAGATAACTTTTTAACATCATAACGCGAGATCGCATGTATACTTGGTTTTCTGGAAAAGATTATTGTAGTTCGATTCGAACGTCTTACTTTATCCACTATATTCCCCTGACGTTGGATCCTTAGACAACTTTTTCCAGACAACCATCTCTTCCGTCCGCTTTAAAATAGTTTCAACGATAAAGAATTTCAATCTTTGAAGTTCGTCAAAAATAGTTCCGGTAACTTTTTTAATGAAGAGTTGATGTTCAATTTTACACCGAGGAATAATAAATCTATCCGAAAGATCGTCTAAAAATGTAATATATACATTCTTGATTTTCACGTTGTTTGTAAGCGAAAAATTAAGACCTCATAATTGTTAAATTTTAAATTATCGCACATATATAACAATGCTTTGCTCATTCGGTTCTTAGATCCACACAATTTCATGAACATTTCATTATACTCAAACGAATCACTATGCGGGTCGATAAATCGATGTGCGGACAAAGTAATAAGCTTGCAGTGGCACTTTATTTAGTTGTACAAAATGCATTTGAATTTAATATTCCTCGGTGTGAATGCGAAAAGTACGAAATGACATATGAATAATTAATTCGGATAAATGGCGAAACGACACGCCATTCGTACATATATGTGGGATTCGTCGGTGACCGTTTAACCGTTATACATCTTCACGACGAAGGAAGAGTTAGAACGTCCCTCGACGCTCTAGAGATAATATTGTTCCCGTATAATTAAACGCGACTTCACTTTACGTTAAACTCGAGGGATGGCTAGTGAGGTCGCTTACTCTCTTCAAGGTACGATTCCTTCGACCTCTCCTCGCTTAGTGTTGGCTTCTATTGATTCATGCCAGCTAGTCGCTGTGGGGCGAAGACATAGACAATGCGATCAAGAAAGAGAAATGGAGTATGCACTGTCGTCGTATACGTTAACGGAGAAGCCAAAGAGGCACGGATGCATCGAGAAACTCGGAGACGATCTCGAATCGTGTGCGCGTAACAATAGTCTACGAAGTTTACGCGCGAGCTGCGCGCGAAATGTCGTTTTACCTGAAAAAGTAAGATGCCTTCGACGAGAAATTAAACTCAGTTTATTAAGAGCCTGTAAAAGTTCGTCGGGTTTTGAATCATGTTTTTTTTATTACTTAAGTGACGAAACAGCTCGACTCGAAATGCTCGAAAAACATTCTTTTATATTTATACTACAAATATTATCGAACTTGAGCAATTGAACTTTTTAATAAGTCTTAACACAGAAGCATCGCATTGATGATATTAAGACGATATCGTATCAAAAAATAAAATCTGAGATGCTGTGTTCGTCCTTTGAACTAACGAAATCATCGATGACTCGACGAACATTTGCGAGACCTTAATGCAAATGCCAATTTGTAGTGCTTATCATTTGTTGGTGCTTGTTTCTTTTCCAAGCTGAAATCGGTATGGACGTTTTGTGTACGCAAAACTGTAAAACACTTTACAGTAGAAAATGTAACGTTTGTTTCATGCACGGTCGACCTAGTTTATACACGTAGAAAATCGTTTGTGTAAATATCGATGTGCACAATATGCAGACAAACCTGGTAAATGTAATTTCAAACTTTGCGGCAATCCGATTGAAATGATCGATAAATGTTTATTGATTTGTCACGAGTGATGTTACGAGAGATATTAAAAAATAGCAAGAGCAAATTTAATTGCAAAATAACATGTAAGAACGTTGCTAAAAGATTGCTCAAATTCAATTTAGTTTATAACAATGATAACTCCGTAACTACGTAGATACATAAATACAAGAGATACACGAGGTGATGATGTTTAATTGCCATATTCAAATGTACCCAACCTGAGAAAGAACCTGGAAGGAAGAGGGAGAAAAAAAAGAGAAAGAGAATAAGCGAGTAGCCGAGTTAATTAATTTCTTATCGCGTACGCATTGTGTTCTCAATTCTTGTGAAAGGTTCGCGTGTCTGCGCGACCTGACTGTCTGATGAAGGTTTTTTAAAAGCGTTTAGCACTCCCGGACGAGTCTCTAATTCATCTCGCGGCATTCCAATGACTGACGGTTTCTGCAGGTTTTGCAGGAGATTTCGCGTCGCTTGACGGGCGAAAGAAATTCGTTTGCGACTCGTTTTTCCTTTTTTCCTCTCTCGCTAACCTCGAAGCAGAAGCAGTGAAGAAGTAATAAAGAACCTGTCGGGAATTTGGTGGCCATTCTTCTTCATTGGCGTACTCTATTTCCCGCGGTTCGCCACAATCTCTCGCCGTGATTTCGATATCGCAGTCTTTCTCTCTTTCCCTCCCTCCCTCTCTCTCTCTCTCTCTCTCTCTCTCTCTCTCTCTCTCTCTCTCTCTATCTATCTATCTATCTCGCACTCACCTCATCCTTCGTGAATTCTTATTCTACTCAACGAGATAGATCAACCTCGTTTGATTCCTGAAACGTCCGCATCCTATCTGCTCACGTCTCCAACACGGACAGACGTACATACATTTGCCCAGAAATGATCGAGAGGGAAGTGACAGTTCGGTTGGAGACGCGGTTACCCGATCGTATTTGAGAAATTGATCGGCTGCCAAGGATGTCTCGTTAATCTATTGCCAATAACGCGCGGTGCACTTTAAAGCCGGAGGGCCGACGATCGTGTCGCTGTTTCAATCGGTTTCAATTACGTCGTAATACGACATACGCTTAATCGGTGCGACACAGCGTGACCCCTCTTGAATCTAAGGATCATATTCGTCATCGCGATAAAAGGTACAAGGGAAATATGGAAACCATGTGTGCGCGCGGTAAAAATTCCGCTCCGCGACTCACCCGCCACCCGAGATACGGCGCTTAATCGTTCAGGGATACGCAATTTGAAACAAGGTGAAACTTGGCGCCAAGCAAAGACACTTTTATGTCCAGCTATACGTCAAACCGACGCGCGAACACCTTGGGACCACCGATGTAAAGTTAGAGAAATATGTCGTACCAACTTACAGTATAATTCTCTTTATCGTCGTAACACGCCTTCTCATAATACTACCTGCAATCCTACAATCCTGCTTTAAAGCTTCAACATAAAATTATTGTTTCAGTACGTACACTACGTGCACGGAAGAACGTTGAGAACGTAATAACCGTAGGTAGTATGTTATAGTGTAAACGAAATCCTTGCTACTGTAAGGAATATAAGGAGCAGTCCCAGTTCACGCCGTAGTTAGACGGTTTGTGCTAGTGTAGTTCGTGTTTTATGTTATGTACCGAGAGATACGCGAGCTGAGCTTCTATTCAATTTTATGATTTAGGGATACCGATTTCGAGATAAATTCTAACACGGCCGATGTTTGTTATATATCGATTGTTGCTTTCAGCACGAATGTGCTCTCGCACATCTCTGAAAATACAGAGCCATCATAAACTTGATGTAAAAAAAAGAAAAAAAGAGAAAAAAAAATGAACTGCTATTATCTCTCACACACATATGTGTGTGTGTGTATATATATATATACATATACATGTGTATATACACATATATACATATATATCTTGAATGCTGCCGTTCAGCGAAGCGCTACTTCGCCCGCTATTAAATAGATCACGCTGCGTAATGTGGATATTCAGTATCCGGTATAAATGCTTGGTCGGTCGCTGAATTAATCCCTCGTTCATAGGATAATGCTGTTTATCCGCGCCGGTAATGGGTCGTATCATAAAGATGAAAAAATAATGCTGGATAAACGAAAGATAAATTTCGCATAACCAACGGACGGAACAATTTCATTTGAAAATATCAGATCCACGCGTTCTCAATAATGTTACAATTACGACGGAATTATGATAAAAACACGCGACAAGACAATAAAACTTTCATTAAATTTCAGTGAGTTTATTTAATTGATCGTCAGATGGTTTGCCGCCATTCGTCAATATTCTCTGAATTTATTATAGGAAAATTTAATCGAGAATAACTTTGTTCGCGGTGGCCTGCAGGTCGTTAATTAATACCAATTCTCAGCGCAATTTGAGATCTAATATGCAATAATCCAGACCTACGAGAGCTTTCCCGTTGATTATGAGCGGTAAACACGAATCCTATTGACGAGTGTTACGTGAAAATATTCGGAAATTATGCTATTTATTATTTACAGTGTCGTCACCACGATATCCGTTTTATTCGATAAAAAAGAAATAAATTCTGAATCGTTCTGCGAGGATATTTTCCGCGTGGTCTCACTTTAATTGCACGACTTTGTCTCGAGGAAGTAAAAGTCGATGACCGGCCGCGTTCATTCTTCTCGCGCGAACCGCCCAGAAGAGGATTTGCGTTTACGGATTTTCGTTTAATACGCATTCGGCCGCGCGGAGGCGGAAGACCGGAAGTAGATCGTGAAAAGTTACCTTCCCACTTGCGTTCCTCGACTGACGAGAACCTGCAGAAAATTCAATTGGTTGGCTCTTCAATGGAAAGCCCGGCTCTCCCGCTGTTTATCTGGCGGCGCCGTGCACAGAGCTATATTTGACGGAGGAAAAGGAGTTAAGCTGTATCGAGCGCGGGAAAGAGCTTATTTGCTATCGTCGGCGCCTGAGAATTCATTTCGCCTACAAATAAAACGCTACTTACCAGCGCCGATGTCGGTGCATGTTCTGCGTGTTTCGGAGCACGGCCAAATACGAGCGATCGAGTGCGAATCCGAGCGAGCGACATGTTCATGTACGCACAGTTCGAAACTTCTACAAGCATGCCCGATAACCTGAACAGATACCTGTTGACGCCGACAGCATCAACACGATCGCGCATAAGTACGAATGAAACGAATTATTGCATCCGTGTACTAAGGCCGTATACGGAGTAAGTTCTAAATTTTACCTTTTTTCAGCAGAAAAGCTGATGTTGCACAGCTCTCGAAATCTTAACGGCCAAATGCAAGCGACTGAGCACGAATCTGAACGATCCCCCGAGCGATTCCGAGCGACTCCGAGTAAATCCGAGCGAGCGCGAAAGTAAACGATATTTTCGTGCATGCGTAGATAGAATCTCCTAGAACATTCTAGAAACATGCATGGCAATCCGTTAATACCGGCGGCATTAACACCATCGCGCGTAAGTATGAGTGAGACGAATTATTGCACCCGTGCACTAAGGCTGTGCGCGGAACAAGTTCTAAATTTTATTACCTTTCTTTCAGTGGAAAAGCTGATGTTTCTTGCAGAAGAGTCGAAATCTTAACAGCCAAATGTAAGCCATCGAGCGCGAATCCGAACGATCCCGAACGATTCCGAGCAATTCCGAGTGAATCCGAGCGAGCGCGAGAGTACATCTTCCTGCATTGCATGCATAGCCAGAATCTTCTAGAACATTCTAAAAGTATGCACGGCAACCTGTTAACACCGGCGGCATTAACACAATCGCGCATAAGTGTGAACGAGACGAATTATTACATCCTTGAGCGAAAGGTATCAAAGTAATTTCGCGGCTCTCTTCTTCTCTCTCTCTCTCTCTCTCTCTCTCTCTCTCTCTCTCTCTCTCTCTCTCTCTCTCTCTCTTTCTCTCTCTTCCCTCTCTTTCTGTCGCCTTCTTTCTCCTCTTTCGCTCATTTTCTCGTAACGGATATGGGACAAGCTACATATTTTATTACCTGTTTTAGTGAAAAAGCTGATGTTTCTTGCATAGCACTTGAAATATTAACGGCCAAATGCAATGCGAGCGCAAAACCGAGCGAATTCGAACGAACGCGAGCGTAAGCGCCATTTTCGTGCATGCTAAGTCAGAATCTTCTAGAAGCACGGCAACCTGATTAAGTACCTGCTGACGCCGGCGGCATCAACACGATCGTGTGTAAGTAAGAACGAAACAAATTATTACGCCCGTAAACGAAAAATATCAAAATAATTTCGTAGCTTTTATCCCTTTTCTCTCTCTTTCTCCCTCACACTCTCTTTTCTCTCTCTCTCTTCCTTTCCCTCTCTTATTTTCTCGCAAAGGGCACGGAAAAATTTTTTTACAATTTTACTACCTTTTTTCAGTAAAAAAAGCTGATATTTCATGGTACTCGAAATATTAACGGCCATATGTGCGAGATTGAACGCGACCGTAAACCGTCTTCATGTTTGCATAACCGGAATCTTCCAGAAGCATGCACAGCAACTTGATTAATTACTTGTTCATGTCAACGGTATCAACACGATCGCACGTAAGTGTAAACGAAATTATTTATTACATTCTTGAGCGAAAAGTATCAAAGTAAGTACGCGGCTCTCTCTCTCTCTCTCTCTCTCTCTCTCTCTCTCTCTCTCTCTCTCTCTCTCCCCCTTCCTCCCTCTCCTTTTCTCTCTTTCTTTCCTCTCAGTCATTTTCTCGTAAGAAGCACAGAACAAGCTCCCGATTTTGTTACTTTCTTTCAGTAAAAAAGCTTTTGTTTGTTGCATGACACTTGAAATATTAATGGATTATCGGAATTTGAATCCGTTTGATGTTTGAGAGTCCGCAGCAGCGATATTTTATATTAAACACTTTGTTTCGACGAGCAAGACGCAACGAGGCCAATTACAAAATAAAAAAATGTTAATGTGTGTCGCCGTGTCAAAGAAGGCTATATACGTACGTACTTTGCACTTTCATGAATTTCGAGATTATTTTAATCGCGAGATATATTTTCCAGCAAACAGCTCGGCCGCGCCAGTTTTGATAGGGACGTAATGAGATCGGTAGAAATGTATTTCTCACAAAGCCATAGCATTAAAGCGTACCGTTTAATAACTAATTACTGTACGGCTATGAGCAAAGAAACGAGAGAAGAAATTCATTCTACGTGCAGTACCGGTATCCCCGCTTTATATCATAAGCATAAGCTTCGCGTGAATGATTAAATGTACGTTACGCTTTTACATTTGCCATAATCTACCGTGCAAACTTCATTCAACGGACTATTTGAAGCACTTGTTTTTTTTATCGCTTGATGCTCCGCATTTTTGCACGCATTTCTGTCAGAAGGACCCGGAAATCATGGGCTAAAATATTACAACGGGAAACGGGAGGGGGGGGGGGACTTTTTCCGCAGTAACACGCGTTATCAATTCACATTTTAAATGTTTCTAATTATCGTTAATTATATGTCTGTGCATTATTCATATTGAATATTAAACGCCGCGATCGCAGCAATTGCGGATGTCGGCGCTAATCCGCGTAAATTCAATATGTTCTCTACGAAAGAGAAAGATAACGTTCTGGCAGTAAAAACGTTGGTGGCGAAATGTTAAAATACACCGCGCCGCAGTAAGGCTCGCGTCGCGTTGTGACGGAAAAGGCACGTCGCCATAAAGATATATCCAAGAGCCGACGAAATGAGCCGGCGTAATGCGTTTATGCACATCTGGCGGGGATCGTCTTAAAGGATCTGACCCGGATGATAATGCGTTTACCTCTCTTCCGTTTTCTCTGCCCGACGACGCGGTTGCTCACGCGTCTTCGCGCAACAGAAGAAGGGAAACCTAACACTACTCGTTCGCGTGTGCGAGAGTGCGCCTCCTGCGAACGCCTAATGGATTCAGGTGAAATTATCCTCGCGGAATACCAAATGAGCGGTAAGGACTGTCGTATAATTCAGGCTCGCGGGTATTAGGTGTACCCATTTAACGTCACGTCCCTTCCGTTTAAACGTGGTGCCGTAGCTTTCGGCTCCGCAGGGAATTGTACTACGGAAAGTGTGAGAGAGAGAGAGTGAGTGAGTGAGTGAGTGAGTGAGTGAGTGAGTCAGTGAGTGAGTGAGTGAATGAGTGAGTGAGTGAGTGAGTGAGTGAGTGAGTGAGTGAGTGAGTGAGTGAGTGAGTGAGTGAGTGAGTGACTGACTGACTGACTGACTGACTGAGTGAATGAGTAAGCGAGTCAACGAGTGGGGAGGAGAAAGAGGGGGGAGAATTGAGAGGGTGGTGGGTGTCCAGGGAATGAAGACGCGGGCAATCGGCCAAACCAGAACTCAGGAGTATGCTTTATGCTCTTAACTCCGACTTCTGCCAAGCTAATCGACCCTTACTCCCTAAACTAACGTGTAACAACCACGAAACGACCTGTTTCAGCGCCGGGATTTCGTCTCGGTCAATGAGCAATCGCAACGACATCCTCAAACTCGGAATGTTGCACTTTGATCGCGTGATAATCGATGTAATTGCGGAATCGTGTCGCCATCGTGAATTTCAGATTTTATTCACGTAAATGTCACGTATATCTGCGAATGTTTCATCGATTCTTATCCCAACAGAGAACAACATTCGCCGCTACTTAAAATCCAAGAGATAACGGGAGTATAATGTTGTTGAATGCGCGGTAAATATATGATGAAGGTAGAAAGAGAGGATGCGAGTATGAATAGCGTAGGGTAACGACGTGCCGTGGGTGTGAATGAAAGGGGACGAAATAGTTGTAAGAGATGAAAGGAAGACAAAAGTGCGGAAAACCGGGTGTGCAGGGGTGGCAGGCAGGTATCACGGATGAGATGGCAGAAACTCAGGGAGAAACTTTAAATTGACGAAACTCCCGGAAAAACGTTCATGCGAACAAAGGCCAACGGAACAATGCCGAAAATCCGGTAATCGAAAGGATTCGCGTTTGCAGCGGGAATGACTATGTTGCCCGGCTAAACGATCCCCAATTACAGTTCCTTCTTTATCACCTCTCACTTCCGCCATCGTATGACTGTCGTATCTTTCTCGCGCGTCTTTGCCTTGGTCTTTCGGTCTTCAACCTCACTCTTAATTAAACAATGTTATATCAATTTTGCAGTCCGATTTTAATTAGTCCGATAGTAGTTTTAATGATAATTCGAACGAATAGTCCCCACAAAGTGATAGTTCTGTCCAGCACATTTTTACACACACGTATTCCGAAAGTCACGAAAGAAAATATACCGAGAGAAAAAAAGAAAAAAAAATTTACTCGTTAGATACTAATAACATATATTTCTTTAAATCTATATTTTCGTTTATTTTAATGGAATAAAAAATTATTTGATAGAAAAACTACAGAAAGTATAAAAATGTATATTTTCTCATTTGAGAAATGATTTTTATTGTAGAAACATAAATATCAGTAATAAGTAATAATGTTATTAGTACTCATTGCACAAAAATTTGTTATTTTTTAGATTTTTTCAGTGTAATACATTATTTGCATCCAAACGGTGAAAAGTATATTGCTTCAGCAAATCTACATATTTGATCCAAACTTGATATATCGAAACTCGAAAAACATCACGAGACAGCTCGATTAGTTAATTCATGTTCCAACAGCATCTCGCTGTTACGTCTACGACGGTTCAGTGATGGCAACGTTAAATGTAATTAACGACCGTTTTCTAAAGGACAAGAAAGATCTCTAAGTCACTGTGTCATTTGAGTCATTAATCCAAAGTCAAGATACCTTTCTCCAGTCTGTAAATATCTAGCAACAAACTATTAGCTTTGTCACTTGAAGAAACGTTGCTGTCCAATAAAATACACAGCTTTTTACACGTCCAAATGTCTTATTTTATCTATCTTAATAATGCGATAAACCAAAAGATTGACTTTGATGATAATTGACATTTTTGCAATATATGTCATATGTTTTATTTTTACAATCTTTTATCGAAGACCGACTTGCTGCATATATATATATGAACGTCAAAGTTGAAGATCTGACGTAGCCAAATTCGTAGTAATCGTTAACTCTCGTTTATCGATTGCATTGCGCAAAGCTGTGACTATATACCAACTTTGGTCCGCGTTCGAAGGAAACGATAAGCCGCACGTAACGTCGAAGGGCGACACACACGTTCACCCCATAAGTATATCGTTTATTGCATAAAATTATATCCGTCTCGACTTAATATATTGATTTTTCTTCGCATTTCGTCAATTTCATGTGCGATTCGAACATAACTTTTTGCGTCAGTAAATCTTAGAACGCGGTATATTTATTTTCTTTTTCGTACCAGAATATTTCTTATTAGAAAATTCGCAGCGTACGCAAACGACAAAGAGAGCGCACACTACTTGCGCAGAACTTGGTCGTTCCGTTCTTTGTCGCTCTCGCATATTGAATATTCTAATTACCGGTTCTCTCTTTTATTTCCCATCGGATTACCGACTACATGTCATAGTAGCGAGTTTCGCCAGTTGCGTCTTTCTCTCCTCTTTATCTGTCCTTTTCTCTTTCACACACACACACACACACACACACACACACACACACACACACACACACACACACACACACACACACTCTCTCTCTCTCTCTCTCTCTCTCTCTCTCTCTCTCTCTCTCTCTCTCTCTCTCTCTCTCTCTCTCTCTCTCTCTGTCTCTCTCTCCCTCTCTCCCTCTTTCTCGACACTCACACTCTCACGCTGGTTTTCCTTGCCACTGAGTTTTTCCATGCGCGCGAACGTTTTCACGCGCTGCATACATTTCCGCAAAAAAGTTACCGGTTACGTTCCAATTCACAGTCGCGTTACTCTCCGAGTTATTATTATCCAAGATAATAACGGCTATTCGCGCGAACAGTTACTGTGGATGAGCGCATGAGCCTTCAAGTTGGAATTCGCAGGCGGTTCGAAATGGAGCACAAATTCGTTCGCGTAAAACGACTGCGGCGGGTTTAATATTTGGGTCTGATAAAATCACGCCCAAATGGGCCCGGAGCGATCGAAGAAAGTGGTCGACGCGTACCCCGACGTTGGTTATAATTCGATATAGACGCAACTTCGTCGTTTGATTTGCTCGCTTCAGTCTGAGCACTTGTGCGTGCACCGCCGCGAGTCCCGAAAACAATAGGCGAATTTAGACATCGAATACAGTCTGATTTGCCTATTTTGTGAGATGATAATTCAATGTTAATATTCGACGTATCTGCGTTGACGGAGTTAATTGTAACCGCGATATACGCACGATAAAGCAAATTAATATCCTATTCAATTGGAGAAAAGCCCGGTAAGTGTAATTCATTAAGTTGATAATCAAATACACTGTTAGCAACTAATGCAGATATCATGCATTGCGGTTACGTGATAATATCGGATTTGATGCAGGCTATGCGATATAGCGGTACTCGCAATCGCGATATGTATGCCAGGTTTTCGTTTAATTGGATGTCACAGTTAACGAGATGTCAATTCCTTCCCTTTCCTCAAATTAATACAGTTACATACGTTAAGCTACATATATTCCAAACGCTAAAGTTACGTATGTATTATAACATTACTCCGGTCCGAGACCGTACGAATATGATTTTATCTTCCCCAAATAGATTAATGCGATAGCGTATGGTAAATGTCCCAATTACTGACAGCGCTTCAATGTGCGATAGCTGTATTCGTTTCTTTTAATAGTAAAATTAACATATCACCGATCGCAACAAGTTTCGAGTAAAACTAAAATTTATAGCAAGTATTGCAATATTTACTTGGTTATTAATTAGGGTCTTCATCCGGAGCTTCGGAATTCGTGCATTATAACTGTTCACGGTTTAAAAAGTGCAATATTCAGTGTAATATCTTCAAGTATATATTGATTTAATTAATATCTATAATGAACACAAAAGATATCCGATTATCACGCAATGTTCAATGCTTGAACGCGTTCAATGCAACTGTGCGGTAGTAGCACCCATTGGAGGACCGAAAGCTCTCGGTTATTACTCTCGAGTCCGTCATTCCCATTAATTCCGCCTATTCAGTGTCACATTCCCACACACACACTGGGAACGCTTCCTCTCGCTTATGAGAAACCGGGCAAATATCCCCCACTTGACGCGAAGCGTCGTTACGGCCTAAATTTCAAAGAGGATAAGTCGAAAAGTAAAGTTCTCCCTTTTATTATCTCCGGCCAACAAAAGCTCATAACGGCCGATAATTCGGTTCGGATCATTAACTTTCAAGCAGAGGTCTCGCGAGCAGCCTTGTGTAACCGGGCTCTGCTGAATTCTGGCAAATGGGAATATTTTTTGTTCTATCGAAAATTATACAACGAAACATTTTAGTAACATTTTATTAAGATGATATTCACGACAGATATTCATGCAAAAGCACATATGACCTAAACATATCTCTCTTTTGCGAATTTTCTTCTTTTATTTTTGTCAATATCTCTGCTTTTCGTCACTTCGTGCGGACGATGTATTCTCGATATCGCGAATGTCTTATTATTCATTCATCATGGCTCGACAGTAGCAGAACATTTTTAAGGCATTCGTGTCTAGCTACGTATTTCTCATAATTATCGACTGACTCAGAAAGTGGAAAAGTGTGAAAAAAAACGACACATTTTCTCATCCTTGATATGACAGAAATAAAATATCCATTATCTACATCATGGAAATTTCATTTCCATTATATATATATAATAAAGGAAAATGAAATTTCTTTTATTTGCACATAAAGAAGTATATATAACGTATATAATCAAGTACGCAATAGAAATGCATTCTATATTAATCAACAGTCATGAGAAATGCTAGAAATGATGTGGCTGTTCGGAAACTTCGAGCAATTATCAATTTATCAATAATAAGGCATTCGCGGGACAGAAGCGTACGCAATCGGACAAACTTGGAGGTCACCTGTATACCGCGCTAGGCTATGTATATACTTTCGAACAAGCACGACCATGCGAACAGAGGGGGACAATGAGGGTGGACTTTGTCATTTATCTTGCAAGCGTTAATATGAGTATCAACAGGACCGTGTGTTGTTTCCAGGCACAAGCGTTTTAAATAATTAATTGGTCGGGCAAAATGGGACGCGCGGATATGAGTTCGGACCCATTCGTTAATCTCATGGTTCATTTCGCGCGCGCGCACTCTCCCGCTCGCCGCGTCCGCGTCTCGTGTGGCCGCAACCCCATCCTCTTTTTTTTTCATTACACGACACTCGGCGTTTATAAATGCGACGGCCTATCGGCCGTGCGTAATTCTTGCTGCATGCACTGGCCACCGCATTGGCGGCAATTGTCGACGATTATCGCGCTCGTACGTTTCCGCTCCTCTTTCGCCTCCGCCCCACGCCACTTCGACGAGTCTCACTGTTTTATATCAATGAGAAGAGATATTTCTATAAAAACGAGTAAAGTCTTTGTACAACCAACGTAGCCGTACAATGGCACGCACAAGCGAACGCGAGGGTGATGTGTGCGTATCTCGTTAATTTACGGTGCTTCGTATTTATGGCCTGTGGCCCGTATTAATTGCGAGTCCTGTGAGAGCGCCGACGCGCTGTAGACAGCGCTCTCAAATACGAGATGTTTTGAAAAAAGGGGAAAAAAAAGAAAAAGGAAAAATAAAAAACAACAGAAAATAAAGAGAAGAGAAAGGGAAAAAAGAAAGTTGAAAAAAGTTCGGTGAAATGTGCCGGTTAACTTGGCAAAGAGATAGATATACATCGCATTTCGCGTGCAAATTTCATCATGCGAGCGCGGACTGCAGAGTGACGCAGTTGCCGGGATGTCCGAGGCTTTGTGTTTTCATTTTTTAAAGATACGTTCCCGATATTTTTGCGCCATCCATGCGCCAGCTGGATGTACGACCACCACTGCTACCGCTACTACTATCGCTACATTTCGCGATTTCGCAGATCGAATCTTTCATTTCTGTAACACGTCGCAACGTTTGATTTTTTTTTCAAAATCAAACCGTTGACTTGGAATCAACGATACGCACGGGTAATTGTAACGCTCGTGCTCGTGTTTAATGTAAAATTGCACGGGCAAATAACAGTTTGCACGCGACGCTTTCGTCCTGAAATACGAATCATGAGTGATAGCTCGTGCCGTGACGTGACGGAAATGTTTTTGGTAAACACTGAGAAATATCGACGCGACCGACGCATCGACGATGGAGTCTGCGTGATTGACGATTGCGCGAAAATACGCCCGTTGCAAATTATAATTCGTTGCACGGAACGTCGTATAAATCGTAATATAACTTATGAATATGAAACAAAAATTTGGCCCCAAACACGGGAAGGATTAAGGATTGCGTGCGCGCTATGTTGCGAAAAATGTGCGTAAGCTCTGTGTCGCGAGAAAAGTTTAAGCTATCCACGACGGGGCGCGGAAATGAAAGTAAGTCGGCAATGGTTCAAACAAGCGAGTAACAGATAGAACAAACTTTAATTAAAACCAAAGTTTTAAGAGACACGGAAAGCAGAAGGTCGCGACGAAATTAAACGCCCTGGCGAGAATTGCGTAACGCTTCTTACGAGGTGTTAGGCAGTTACGGATATAGGAGACATTATTATGTTGGATTAAAAATGCCGAGTTAGAAAGCGCAGCACGCGGGAGAGTACAAAGTCGACGGTCGTTTGAGTGACAGAGGGGAAACGTCGCGCAAGTCTTAATTTGCGGCGCGATGTTACGGTAATTAACGGGGATACGTTTGCTCGACAAAATACTTCATAAATTGATCGCTGAGCAACATTTTATTGCAAATTAATTGCTGTTAATTTTAATCTCGCTTTAATCCCAGAGAGTCAGTTCCACGCTTCCGCAGTCGACATGGACAAAATATTGTAGCAAGAATTATATATAAATTAATTTTTTTAATGTTGGACCATACAGAAATATGACGATTGATGATTAAATTGTTATATATTCGTTTAAAAGTATTACATTTGAATTTTTACCATACAATACTGCAACTGCTTGAATGTTCTGTTATTTTGTATTTAGTTATTTTTATAGTTATTTTTATAGCAATTAAATCTTACAACAAATAATATAAAGAGGAGTATTTTTGTTATAATTTTTACCACAATATCTTTTCCATGTATTTGTAGCTTCAGTGATCTTTTTTTTTTCTAATGTTTTCTACCTCCTTTTTATTCAGTACGACGAAATAGGTTTAAAAATATATTCTAATTTAATTATAATCATCTTCGACATCGAAACATTACATCATAAATATTAGCTTTCAACCTAAATTTTAACACATTCAAAAGAGAATTGTACGCCTGAGAGATATTGTACTGGAAACGAAAATGTTGAAAATTAATACTAGCCTTCTAGAGTTAAAAGTGAGAGAACACGAGTATATTTTTTGAAATCTGACCAAAGCATCAGAGAATCAGTTGAGGCACGGGTAAATAAAGCGTCATCGACAGTCGAGTCGACAAATTTTCATATTGCTTACTGCACTGCACGCAAAAACGATTTTCAATGTTTAACGAATTGTTCCTCTGTGCATATTTACAATTTCATCCGATGGGATAATAGCTGCCGTATGCTTGATGCACTTTTTGCAGGAATACGCAATTCATCGACAATCGGTGATGTTACGGGATGGGAAGGGTCATTTATTATTAAAATCATTATTAAGTTGGACTTATCGACCTGTTACGAAATGTACATATCGATCATGTTTTTCGGTAAGAATTTTGCATGCGCAAACTCGTAATTTTCACGAGCAGATTACGCAAATTTATCAACTATACGAAAAAATACGTATTTACTGACGTTACACGTTAATACATTCCGACTGTACATCGTTCATCTGTCGATAGAGATGGAGAGAGGATAAATCTATAGAGACAGATGGGGGAGAACTATATGATATAAATGTAAATAATGTCTCTCGATCGTCAGACTTGAAATTCGCCATTGATTTTTCGTTAATAACATTTCTATCGCTGGTAACGTTATCGGTGGCCATGTCGCTCCTCAAGAAAAAGTCGCGCGTCCGACAGATAGAAAGCGGTCGGAGAAATAAGCGCGACAGGGAGCGGCGTTGGGTATTTCGCTCCGGAATCTCTCACACTACTCGGCTCATCCCTGGAAACTTTGTTGCGTCACTTGTTCGTTGTACCTACGGAGGTTGTCCCAAGAGCGTCGCGCTTTTCCCCGGCTACAAATTTTTCGGCAAATACGCAGCTGACTCCTGCCGAGGTAGACATTTGTTCGCGCGTCCGAATCGTTTGTCGGAAACTTTCGACCGTTTAACGTGGTAATCGAGTTCCTCGGGTCGAGCTCAAGTAAAATCGTAAAAATTTCGCTCGTGTTAAAGTTTACCGGAGATTAATCGCGTATCGCGCGGAGAATTGTTGCCCCGCGTGAGAACATTGCTGATTTTACGAGAAACTGCGTAATCTTTGATCGCGCGTGAATCAAAAGTTCGGGAACGATCGTCGTCATAATCGAGCATGATTCTGGCAGTCATAGCCCAGAGACCGAGAGGGAGTAGCGATTCCGGCATGAGTCTTGCGCGCCTAAGTACGTTACAAATAGTTGACGCAGGGGACGCGAGTGAGTTTCAGAGTTTCGAAATATAACGCGTAGCTTCTCCTCGTAGTCACACTGCGAACAATCCCGCTCCCGAGGGTGGATATTGTGTGAGCGAGCGCTACGTGTTGTGCAGCTACAATACCTAACGTTAAATAGCTCATCATTGCGGACGTCGATGTAACATACGCTGCTGCGCGCTGGCCAAAATTCGTCGAAATGAAGGAAGGGGCGGATAAAAATCAATCGGCGAGACAATCACTCGGAATAACGCGCCGGCGATTGTTCGGGGCGATTCGGCATGAAATATCGGATATAAACCGGCGATTTCAAGGCTATCGGACCGAGCGATTTGTCGCTGTGACAACATGATCATCGGATCTGCTGCCGTTTTCGCAATAAATAACGCGACGATTAAGCAACGGATTTCGGTGAATACATATCGCGTAACGAACGCGTATCGATATATCCGTTCTCGCTTGTTTGACGACCGTGTGTCTTTGTCAGCTGGAGCGGATGACCCCCCCCCCGTAGAGGGATGATTCTCTTAATTCCGTTCGCCGCGGTTTCGTTTTTATTCACTTCGCTGCTCGATTTTAATCGTATCGCGTTCTTATTACGGCGCAGCCGTATCATCAAAGACACGGAATGATTCACTTTCTCGGCACGAGCGTGGACTCGCAAAAGAGACACCTCAACACTCATTTTTTCCAACCTCCTTGAAAAAAAGACGTGCCAGTCGAACTCGAATATACCCGAAATGATGTCGAAATTATCGCACTTTCGAATTCGCAGTCGCGAAAAATCAAAATATCGGAATTTGGAAACAATCTGGGACAATCTCTCGAAAAGTCATAATATAGGAACCCGAATACCGAAACAATATCCCGAAATACAATTTTCCCGGAATACGTAATTGTTGCGAGAGGAGAAACTATTACTCGCAAAACTCACGTACAGATGTAATAATGTTTACACGCTTGTGTACACTCTTGTCGTACAGTCAAATAAGCAGATATTAATGCACTCAGCTATATGTACAACGAGACAATTCCAATGTTTCGGTAAAATTATATTTCGAGAAATTATCTCAGTATACGTATTTCGGTATTGCAGTAGACCTTTCACGAAGGAAATAATTTCTCTCTTGAATTACTTCATCAGAAGATGTAATGCATGAAAATGCTTGATGTGCACGCAAGTGCATTCGCGAGTACTGTCGTTTTTCGGTTGCTTCGGCTAACTTCACATGTCATGTTTTGCATCGAAAGAGTTAAAAGAGGAAATGAGAAAAAAAACACAAACACATGAGGATTGGTCGATTAATAAAGTAAAATGTATAGGAGCGAACTTTGACAGACGCAATTGGCAACATTTTGTTCTACTCACGAAAACCAATTACACGATTATGTCGTAAGCTCTAATTACATCATTCTAAAAGTATTCCCTCCTCTCTTCCTACCCCTTTTTGCTGCAATGCGTGATGCAACGTAATGGTTTTCTCCGCTTAGAGGAGAGTTTTTTAACGCTCTTAGCCAGTTTAAAGACGCGATGCTTCGCGCACGTATTGTTTCTCTTTTTTCCACGATCGTCCACGATATTTTTTTTTCGTTCTATGTGATAGGGGACCGTGCAGTCAATACCGTATAAAGTGCGAGCTACGTGACATGAATAATTCTGTACGCGTTAAAGCGTGCGACAAAGTCGCTGCCGACCAGTCGATAGACGGGTAAGCAGGCAGGCAGGCAGGCAGGCAGGCATGCATGCAGGCAGACAGGCAGGCAATCGTACGATACGTAGGTAATACGAAGAACCGACGGTTTTGCTTCTCGCGAACGATCAATTAAGCTTTTTCGGGGGAAGGGAGAGGAGGAACGTGATGTAAGCTCCGCAGCACGTCGCGCCGCTGATTTGATTTACCAGTCGCTCTCTTTTTCGATGTTCCGCGAAGAGGAGAAAAGGATGATCGGGGAGCAAGAAAAGAAGATTTTCTCCTCGACACAGTGTGTAAGACGTCTCTCATAATTGTGGATGAAATTTTACCAGCGAGCGGTTGCTTTTCCGCGCGCGGTGTATCATATTCATGAAAAACATTGCGGGGTCACAAAATGTGTATCCTGCATACGTAATCGTATGTCGTGAAATATGGCGGGACGTCGCTCTAAGTCGCGTATGCTGCGCGGCACGCCCGACAGGTATTTAAAAGCTGCGAACCCGTTTGATCCCCGAAGGGGGAATAGAGCAGGCGCGCTTGCTTTCGCGAAACGTCGCGTACGGATAAAGGAAAAATGACTGGTGACTGTGTGCGTCGATTAGGCCGCCGAGCTATTATTCATCCGCGACGTGTTCGCCACAGGCGCGTGAAAGCGCTGCGACGCTACGAGGGATCCATTAATGCGTTCGTTCGCCCGCTCGCCCGCTCGCCTGCCCTTGGCGCGTCTTTCCGGCGTTTCTGCCGTTTTATTTTCTTTTTGTCGCTCCTCTTTTTTTCCGGCCGCTTTCTTCCGCGGTAAAGCCTCGATCGCGCGCGCGCGCGCGCGTGTGCGTCTGGTATCGATATTTCAGAGGTAACGAGGCTGCCCGAGCCCGGTGCGGAAAATAGCCGCGCCGATAAGTCGAAGGGGATTAATATTCGACGACGAAATTCGTCACTGTCGACCGCAGGTCTCTCCCCGTTCGAGTTAAGCGATAAGTAGTAGATATTCCTTTCGAGCGCGTATCGTTTCGACGCAACCCTCGGTCGAGAGCCGGCGAATGCTGGTATTGGTGCTACCACTGCCGAGAGGTGGAAACGCTTGGCGTTGAGGAAGTAATCGCGCTAATATTCGCGGAAATAATTGCCGTCGAGCTATCGAACGCGATTTTGTGCCGATTGGTGTTGAAATTTTTCGCACCCTTAGACCTCGCTCGCGCCAATTTGTATAAGTTATTCATATTTTCCAAAGCATTCCCATCGTTCTCATGCCTATTACCTACATCAAAAGTAGCATGGATTATTAATTTAATTAAAGTACGCCGCGAACGCTCCTGTTCCTCCAGGAGGAAGCCGAAAGAACATGTATAAATTCGCTGAAATACGATTTGCGTGCCGGTAGTGGATACATCCGACTACCCCGCAGGCTTTCCAGTGTTTCAGACCCGCAACGAATATTATTCATGATATTGCATTCATAACTTATCGCGCGAGAACGAGTACCGCGATCGAGGAAGGGAATTTGTACGTGCAAAAATTCAGCCCTCAGAACAGCGGTGCACGCCGGCGGAAAGAGAGCAAGAGGGACCGGAGTGAGGGAAGGGAGGTCGCTTGATATAATACAAGTTGTACGAAAATTACAGAAGCCATATGTCGCCTGGGAGCGCGCGGGAATCTCGTGGGAGAGCCCGCCGTCTACCAGATGCGCGCGAATAGTGCAGCGTTTACTTTATAGATCCGCGGATAAGCGACGACGGGGAAAAATTCCCCAAGGATATACACGTATGCTTCTCGAAGGAGGAAGGACGGGAAGGAGCGGCGAAGGAGCGTTTGCCGGATTTGCAAGCCTCGCGAAATCGGGAAGTCGCGCTCGTGCTCGAGAAGCACGGTTCTCGCGCGCGCGCGCGCGAACGAATCTTTGATAGCCACGGGGCCTCGAGCGGCGCACACCGCGTGCCGAAATTATTTATCCAATCGTGAAAAACAAACCAATCCTGCGAATTCCAGAATCGTTTAGTATTCCGACAAGATCGCTTCGCGCCGCGTCGACATCGAACTATTTAATTTTTATCGGCGCGCGATGACCGATCGAAATACGAGTTTTTGGCGAGGATGCGGGCGTTCGGTGCTGAGCGAATCATTTCAATTGCAAATGCGCCTCGTGATTGATATCGCACGTGGATCAGTCGGCAGCATTTCCCAGCGAAACGGCGACTAGCGCTGCGCGCGCGCGCCCGTGTGTGTGTGTGTGTGTGTGTGTGTGTATACGTGCTTCTATACGTGTAGGCTCTCTCGAGCGCGAGCGCACACGCATATGAATAAATTCATAATGTTGAAAGACTAATGCGCGGCGCGCGCGGGGCACTTTATCGCGGTCGCACCCCGCGGATAAGATTCGCGGGGATAATATTCGGTGTGCGTGTCACACCACGCGAAATTTCTCTCGCGCGCGACGACGCTAGAGCTCGCGTGTTCTCGCGATTCCCCTGCCCCCTCTTTCTCTCCATCATTTCTTTTCTCTATTCGGGACTTCCCGAAGAGGGTCCCGTAACTCTCCTTAACCGCTCGATTGAGTATGCAGCGCGCAAAGTCAGGGAGGCTGCAGTACATCGCGCGCGTATCCTGTGCCAGTGGCGCCTAATTCCGGGAATCCTGTAATCTTCCGGACTTTCAAATATGTATGCACGCGCGTACACACACACACACACACACACACAGAGCGCATACGCAGCCGCACGGAGCGCATACGCAGCCGCACGTACACATATTTGGTATACCTGTACGTCAGAGACGCAAATAATTTCAGATCAAAGGTATACACAAGGGGAGAGGAAACCGAGGGGGACGAAGGTTCAGCCACGAATTTACTTAACGAGCGCAAGCCACCGCGCTTTTAAGACGCTGCGATAATATTTAACGTCTGCGTCTGTTAATATCCCACGGTAAATAGCGATTCCCCGCGATCGTTCACGAATGATTGCGTCAACTGCGATTGGGACAACTAGTGACTCGCGCGCAATCAACGATTTAAATATTACGCGAGTAAGTCGAGTTTCATTAGTCTGTTTTTCCCGCGCGCGCGCGCGCGCGGACGCGCGTCGGTTAATCGCGGCGGGCCGAACGCAAATCGAAATATATAAATCCGGCTCGCCGGATGCAATTCGAACTGACGTAATCTATAACTCGTGTTTCAATCGTACTTTCCCAGTTGCGCTTCTCCCGCGACGGGGTGCACGTAAACTCTCTCGACTCCGTCGAACAACAGCGGGACTCCAACGCGCGCGGACACGCGATTTTCAACGGAGGATTCGCGTAATCCGCGCTCAATCGTCTCGAAATGAAAAGCTTGTCCCTCGTGCCTTCGTATCGTGCCGTTGTGGCACGCGGAGAAAATCCTGCACGTCGCCGTTAGAATCTATCTAAAACGCTACTACGGCGGCGCGGCCGCTCTTTATACCTACATTTACAGCCAGCGCGAATGTACATTTTTACTCCGCAAAGAGCAGCGTGCGATACTCAGACATTCAGCACTCCGGCAGCTTAAATATTTAATTCGACCGGCGGTATATCGGCATGTACGTGCTCCTGCAAGATATTTACAACTTAGAACGATTACCGTGCTGTAGCTCGACGACGCGGGTACCTCGAGTAATAACGAGGGCGTCTTTGACGCGTAGACGGAAGAGAGGAGGAGCTCGCGCGATCCTCGTTGGAAAAATTGCTCTTGCAACAGAAACGTTTAAAGGTGCAAACTCTTTGTAAACGTCGTCGACTTAACCGTCGATTTCAACCGTCTCCCTCCTAAGTTCCGCCATTCTTCACCGCTTTTTTCTTACTAAACCGCGCGCTATCCGTGAAAAACGAAAGGAGTCGGCGAATCGGGCGCGGCCTTGCCACATTTTAATCGGCAATTACTTTTTCGCAAGATTACTTTCGCGCAAAGGGAATAAGAAGCAGCGCGTAAACTTGGCGTCTTTTTACTTTTTCTTTTTTCTTTTCTTAAAGCAAATACACGCCGAATAAAATATTGATTAAGTAGGATCAAAACTTCGACTCGGGTACGTCGATGCGTCATCAACAAGTCGGAAGAACTTTTTTTTAGATTACACGAGTTGGAGCGCATGCAAAAGAGGTATCTCGCTACTTCGGTCCTCTTAGTGCCGGCGGGGAGTGCGCTTTTCTTATTATCATGCCGTTGGCGTCATCTCCCCACGAGCGATGTTCCATCGCGCGCCGCGAAAGTTGGCGGACGTCGAACGCGAACGTCTTCGTCATTGTCGTCGTCGTCAGCTTCCATCAGCCGGTGCGCGCGATCGTCAAGCCCGATTAAAGATTTATATCTTACTTGCCAAGCGGATCAAAGTGGATCTCACGCGAGATTCACCGTAGATTGGCCTCCTCGCGTTATGACTCCCCTCTCTACCGCCGAGGATCGACCCGTTTGTCTTTCCAGCACGTTGTCAAAGACCCGTTTGTCGCGGGACACGATGCGGATGCTAACGAGTTGAGCGCAAAGTCGGGTTGGGAGTCGCGGGGACGTTCGAGCCCGCGAACACGCTGCTGCTCGGCAACAGTTTCGACGTTTCTCGCGCGAGTTGACGCGCGTATTCACGTGTCGGCGCATCCGCAGAATGCTGCCGTTTTGACGTGTGCCCTCCGAGCAAACACGAGGCACGCAGGCAAACGCAAGCGAGGGCGATGCGAAGCACGATGGTGAGACGAGGCGACGCGACGTCGTCGTTTCGCATGCACTCGATTCCTGCAGGTGCGACATAACAGTGGTCGAATATGCCGTCACGTAACATCGCTCGCGTATAATCGAGCGCGCGCGGTGTACCACCGCAAGACGCGCGCGAGATGTAATTTACGGACGCGTTTCGCGCGGGTGAAAACGCGGCCGTCAAATAGGCGACCGTCGTGGCGCTCCGGAAGACGCGCCAGCCAGATTGTTGAAATTCCTCGGTACGGGACTGCTGCACGAGAGCGAACGAACTAAAGACGTAGAGAGAAAGAGAGAGAAGAGGGGGGACAGAGAATGAGGGAGAGAAAGAGGGGGAGAGAGAGAGAGAGAGAGAGAGAGAGAGAGAGAGAGAGAGAGAGAGAAGTCGAGAGAGATGAAACGAAATTCACCGCCGTGCTCGTCCTTTATTCTCGGATTTTACACGGGCGGATCGGCACGGCGCGGTACAGTGCGATGTATGCGTCGAGAAAGTTCATTTGGGAATAAGTAATAAAGTTTGAAAGAACAAGCTAAAGAGAATGAAGAATATAGAGCGAATTATTAATATTAAACAACCCGATATAAATATACATGTATAATCGGCCTCATGCAATATTAATGGGGGTTTTCTTCTTTCTCCACGTGCAATCCTTTTAACTCTTGCTCTTTATAAACCGTATTGTCGGGTACTTTTTCGTCAAATAAACGGATAAGAATCTTTTCTCCTTTCCTCCTCCCTCTTCTCTCTCTCTCTCTCTCTCTCTCTCTCCCTCTCCCTCTCCCCCTTTCTCTTTCTGTTCTGAAACGACGTAACGCGGAGTTTGCTTTGTGCAGCTTACACTACACAGTAAATTGAATAATCGTTGTTCTACAACCGAGGGAGCATGGAAAAAAGGATGAAAAAAATTCCGCGGAATTTTGATTTATACGATTACGTTGCAGCACGCAGCGCAACGATTGCCAAAGATCAACAAAAATTCATACCATCCGCCGGATTCTCTCTACCTTCGCTCGATGTGGCTCGACATAAATGATTATTACGAGAGGATATTACCGTTCAATATCGCCCATCTCTCGCTTCGCAAAAGTCCCCTCCGCCCTCCGCCGGGAGGGGGGGAGCCCTCTTATATCCGAGGGACGATTGAAATCGACTCTTGCCAGCGTGTCGAACGATAAAATCTACGTTTCACAAGGAACGCTTCGCCGTTATTGCGCGAACTGTCAAGCCCGCTTTGAAATTATCGTCGCGCCATCGTGCTGGGCTGGGCGCGTGGTAAGCAAAGCGTGCAAATTAGCCGTGAGGATTTACGGAAACGCGAGGCAGCTGTATCGCGCGGATTCAGATTCAGACAGCCGCCGTCGTCGAGATCTGAAGAGAGACCGTGCCTCGCAATTGCAGGGGAGAAGATCGCGTCATAGTTTTATCGCGACGGAGAGAACCGTCGAGGTGCATTAAGCGCTTCCGTGCTCGCGCCTGTTCGCGGATTTTCGAATAATAGCGACGGCAGTGGCGAACGGTACAACCGATGCGAACAACGCGCGTCTATCCGACGTCGTATTCGTGGAGTCGTAAACAGCCTCTGCCCTTTTGTCCCCCTCCCCCCCGCCTCTCTCTCTCTCTCTCTCTCTCTCTCTCTCTCTCTCTCTCTCTCTCTCTCTCTCTCTCTCTCTCTCCCCCTCATCACAAGAAACTCGAGTTCGTTTCGTGAACAGTAGCGAGCTATAACTCCGTAAAGAGCGCCACTGATTACGGACAATTTAAAATTGATTACACCTTGGAGCATTGCACCCTGGGGGAGAAGGTCTTTGAATGGCAATAGCGACTTCCGGCCCACGGGAAATCGAACGTCACAAGCGAATACGCTCGGACAAAGGCACCGTAGGATTATAGAGTCTCTCAAAACGGACTGGCCGTTGTTAACGGAGCAAGATCGTTAACTTTATAATGACACAATTGATAAGAAGGCCGGACCACCGACACGGGTCACTGGCCGATGGAGGAGAACCGAGAGAGCTCTCCTTTATACGGATCAGAGACTCTCAAATAAAATTTTAGCGCGCGCGCGCGCTTTCGTCTCACTCATAGACATGTTTGTTCATCCGTTTCGATTCGCGATCGTCGCGGGATCTGAAGAGAGGGGATCAGATCGGAGAGACGTTAAAAAGGAGGAGTGATCATAAATTCATCCCCAATCGGCTTGCGCGAGAGCCTTCCTAACCGCCTCCTCCTCTAATCGCCGTTGAGAGTCCTGTTGGAAAACGCGCCGGGCGGAGGGACGCGAGAGCGATCTGTCCGTATCTGTGGGAAAAGCGATGAATTATTAATTGCCTGTTGCGCCGATCGTGCGGCATAGTGATCGATCAAACCAGTGTCACTCGTCAACAACGTAGGATCCGCCCGTCGCTCAATTCCACGATATCCATCGAGTCGGCACGGTGAAACATTTCGCCAGGTGCGCGCACATGGTGCCACACTGGGTCAATGCGTATTTTTTCTCCCTCTCTATCTCCCCCCCCTCCCGCCTCTCACTCTTCTCCTTCTTCTGCCGCTCAGCCTCGCATATGGCGCGAACAAGTACAGTAAGTCCCGACCGAGTTCGGATTCCGTTATCGACGAGATAAGCCCGCGCGAAATCGATGCGCTCCAGAGTATCGACTCTTCTGGACGCGCTTCAATGCATTTCCACGATGCACGGCCCGGAATCGCCGCGTCCTCTCTTCCCTCACTTGGTCCTTCCACTTTTCCTCCTTTCCACCACTCTCTAGCCGCCCCCGCTTTCTCAACAATCTCTCGGGCTTTCGGCATCGACCGCGCCACTGTCGGTTCTTTTATAGTACATCGAGTCGTTTATCTTCCCAGTTTGTCCGGGTTCTCACTGTGTGGCTTGAGTTATACCGCCGACGATTTGCGAGACCGATGCGTCACGTATAATTGGGGAAGTCGGGATTAACGTCGTAACGGGAGGAAGAGTAAATCGCAAATGGCGGATAGAAGCCGATCTGCTTTGAGATTCGTCTTCGTCCGGGTGCTTTCCCAAATGTTTTGTGTAAAACTGTCATTAAGGGAATTGCCCGTTGCCGGTTTTACCACTAAATTCGGTGCACGTCGAGTTTTAACGCAGAAATTGCAAGTATTTTATTAAAAAAATGGTATTCAATGAAGTCTGGCTTTTGCGCGGATATAGTGGAATTTGTAATAATATTTAATATCGCGGCGATATTAAATGGTGGGATCAAACGACCGCGCAAAGAAATATGTTTTACGCAAATGTCCGGTGCATATTTCGGGCGACGAGGTGCGTAATATTTTTATGACAATTACGCGCAGGTGGTACAAAAATGCTATATAAACCGCGTTAAAATAAAATCGGATTTCCTGCGAATAGCAGGACGATGTGAATACTCCGAGGACGAGCAACGCGAATATTTGTGCGCCGTAAGATAAGATTAAAATTGAAATTAGTCTCTCACGATCCGATCTATTTATGGGGAGGATAATGTGGAAATTGCAGAAGTCGCAAAGTCGCAGCAAAGTTGAGAACCGTGGTAAGTGTTCTTTTACTTACTGCTATCGAAGGTCCCGAGGTCAATGAATCGGGCACTGCGCTTTCTTCGATCACGACCACTTTTTCTTCTATCAAGGAAGATGCATCGTACGAGCGCTCAACAAAGACGTGACATAAAATCGCGCAATAGATCTCTCCCGCTCATATACACACACTCTCTCTCTCTCTCTCTCTCTCTCTCCCTCTCTTCTTCTTCGTCTCTTCCTTTCTCGCTCTTTTTCTCTCTCCCTCGGTGTAACGAACGAAATTGGAAAGAAACGGAAAGGAAATATATTGTCCAAAGCACAGAATAGCATTGCGCTCGCACCTCTCGGTGTAACGATATTAACGAGAGTATAATTAAATCACCGTCTCTCGCAAAGGGTATTTCTCGCGAAACCTGATTTTACGATTCTTCGATCGTATCTCCTGATTTGACAATGTCTTTCCGCGTCGACATCCTCGACCCCTTATTTAGCGAGAGGCCGGAAATTCTCATGGATTATATTTAAACGAGACGAACATTTGCTTCGCCGCTACTTGCATTTCCACCTCGCGGGGTGAACTAAATAACTTGTGCCATTGCATACCGAGTAAAATAATTCCGACAGAAATAACATTTGCTCCATACGTTCTCTATTATGAAGAAGTAAACATTTTCGTCTTAACACGTACAGAATACAAAAGTGTCGGCGTACTAAAAAATGAAGGAAAAAGGGAGCGTAAAGAAGCAGAGAACAAAAGAACGAGACGGGAGTTGGCAGAAAAGAGGCAAGAGCCAAAGAAAAGAAAGATGAGTCGCGCCGTATGCGATTCTCGACATGGCTCAATATTTATTCTCGGGTTGAACGCGCCATTGGACTGCGTCGTCGTACACTCACGATGTATACATACGAGGACGACATCCTGCTATTTAATCGATAATCCGGCCGACCCCTCGTCCGGTCTTAAAGGCATCGCGCTTCCGACCGCAGAAGGAAGAACTCTCTCGCTTCCTCTCCTTTCTCTCTCTCTCCCCTCTCTCTCTCTTTCTCCCCCTCTCCCCCCTCTCTCTCCCCTCCCCCCTCTCTCTCTCTCTCTCAGCCCCTCTTTCTCTCTTTTTCTCTCATAGTCGTTTGCACGCGTTCACGATCCGCGTTAGTCTGCGGTATTGACTTTCAAGGATGCCAAGTCGCGCGCTTGTCGTCAATACAGCGTTTTTACGGCGCCTACGTAACGCGCCGTGCCGCCACGCGGAGAATTCGCCGACCTGACGTACCTTCTTTTCCTCCTCTGCAGAACCCTCTCCCGGCCCCTCTTTATTTCACGATCTCTTCTTCCACGAGCGCGATCATCGATTTACGAGGCAGTTTCGTCTGTAACTGCACACGCCTTTTTATTATATTATAAAAATAAATATCCTAGACTAGAGCGCGCGCGAGCGAGCGGAAAGTACACGCGGAAGGACACTGGCGGAACGAGAGTATATGGGGGCATCCTCTTGACGCGCGGGGGATGGGAGCAAGAGAGTCCGTTCGTCAAATAAAAATAAAATATATCCATGGAGGACGTTTCGCGCACGCATACATCACACACGCGCACACACTGTCACTCTTCGGTGCAAGCGACAAAATGACGACGAAATCACGTTGACGAGTCCGGCTCGTTGCTGTAATGCTCGCGGCAGATGTTCCTCGTTTTTTCTCTTTCTTTTTTTTTTTTTTTTAACATCCTACGTTCGTCCCGCGTGATCTGGAATCTATCGATTAACGCTTCGTCCACTCTCGCGGGGCATTACCCCCTTATACCCTTGAGCATCACAGCTGTCACTTGCGAGCTTTAAGGCGATTTCGCGTGGGATCTAATCGTTTCGTTTAATCGTTTTTAATCTCCTTTAGAGCTCGTGTTCGCGAACCGTCCCGGTGTCCCGTGACCCGGGGTTTAATGATCCCCGTGGCCGGCTGTCGCGATTTCTACTCTCCTGCAAGACGTGTACGAGCTGCACGGACAAACAAATAACCGGGAACGAAATTGAGTAGAGCGGTTCCGTCGCGCCCGACTCGAGCGGTCTCAAGTTTTCGGCGCGCGATGTCTCAGTTCCGCGTGACATAGCGAGCTGCCAGGCTATGATATACCGGTGTTTGCATACGGTGGGCCCCGACTAAGACCATCGGAGGCCGCCGGCGGATCCTTGCTTGGATCTCACACCCCCCGATAGGTCGGACATGGATTAATGTCGACACGTTGCGCTGATCTTGCGCCGCGCTCCGTCCGCCCACGTCGGATAACGAAAAGCGGTTGCGAAATGGACGTTCGCGGAAAGTTGCCGAGCATTGCGCCACGTTTAGCGCTGGATCGACCGTGGCGCGGATTACGTTCGCGAACGGGAAATGTCATGCAGTGTCGTGATTGCGGGATATTCTTCGGCCCGTCCACTCAGGATTTTCGAAGCGTGGTCTATGCGCCGATATTTCTTTACAAGCTGTCAATTTTGGCCGGCTGGTCAGCCAGCGGAGAGAGAAAGAGAGAGAGAGAGAGAGAGAGAGAGAGAGAGAGAGAGAGAGAGAGAGAGAGAGAGAGAGAGAGAGAGAGAGAGAAAGAGCGTTGGTAGAGAATATATGCGACCAGCGGCCCGATCGCGAAGCGAAAGAAGAGAACGCATCGCGACAGAGGGATATGTACGACGATACATGACGGAAGTCGAGATATGTCGGAGTCGAGCGTATGTAATATATCATAAAAGAATGCTACGTGTCTGCATCGCTACCTGGAGGAATACCTCCTGGTCTGGAGGCATCGCGCGCCCGTGTGTTCAAATCGGGACATAAAGGATACTCCGACTTTGAAATTCCGAGAAAAAGAGAGAAGAGAGAGAGAGAGAGAGAAAGAGAGAGAGAGAGAGAGAGAGAGAGAGAAAGAGAGAGAGACAGACAAAGAGAGAGAGAGAGAAATCTATCGCGCATGTGGGCGCGAATCAGTGGAATCCAGTGTGCAAAGAAGATTGCGAAGTATTGGAGACCGATCGAAAAAAAAAGAAAAAAAAAAAAGAAATAGCTAAAGTCATTTCGAACTCGTGATCCCAACAATATTCGCTTGCACTGTCCGTCGCATAGACAACGCCCCGTATTCATGCGTGAAATTCGTGAAAGGCTCCTTTGACGAGCGCGATATTCGTCGGGGGGAAAAAAAACACCCGGCTACCGCAAATATCGATCGTAACCGAATAGAGGAACGGCGAAAAACACGGCGAAGGGCCACTGATACGAGTGCGCGCACGAGTACTCTCCTCTCTTATCGCAACGTCGGCTACGGTTATTGCCGTTCATACGTGCGCCGGCTAAACCAAAAGTGGTGCAGCATCTCTCGTGCCTGCGTCGTCGCATCCAGACGCATCCGGCGGTGAGAGAGACGTGCGCCGTTCCGGTGAGAGAGGATCCGGCGGATACGGGCGACATGCTCCGCGAGCGCGTGCAGTTTTACGAGCCCGTACGGAGCGGTCGAGCGCATTTAAGACGTTGACGCGCGAGTGTATTTTAGGTCACCGTTAGCGGGCACATTCGGCCGGCGACTAACGCACCGCGACGCTGCTCGCCACGGCGGTTTTTAGCGCGCCTGGCTATAAATTTCCGTCACTGCCTCAGACACGACGTATTGTCGCACGACTCACTCGTGTTTTCCGCCGCAGCGTCGCCGAGAGCGCGTCCCGCCGCGCGATATCTTTCGCGCGCAACGCGAAGCGTCGTGCACTTGTTGTCGGGGTGAAACATCGCGACTCTCGCAAACGTAACGCGGCTGCAGCTTCGCCTCGATACCGCCGTAGCGTGCGAGTACCCTCTGCATCTCCGCCTCGCAAGATGATATAATTTTTGTTCAGTAGCAGCAACGGCGGTGGTGGCGGCGATGGCAGAGAGAGAGAGAGAGAGAGAGAGAGAGAGAGAGAGAGAGAGAGGCAACGGGGCGCACAAGCGAGTACGCGGACTATCTCGCGCCGCAGTAAACCAGGGAGATTTACTGATGCGTGCCCGGCGCTTCGCTTCGGGATAAGTAGGACGTCGTAAAAAAAAAGAAAGAGAAAACGTAGATACGCGAAATGAAGGCGTTTATAAAAAAATTAAAACGGAACGCTTGAGAATTTTAGAGAATTCCGTTAATATTGCACGGCACACAACGATGCTTCTCCTCGACGGTTCGACGGAATGCCGCGAGGTACCATCATCCTTTCCTCCCCCCCCCCTTCCCCTCTGCTGCCTCTAGTTTCCTTCTTATACCGGAATCTTTTTCTACCGCCGCGCCGGCTAGCCGGCACTCGATGTTAAAACGATGCGAAATAAGTTCTGCAATACTAAATTCAGAAAGCTTTTATGTAAGACGTACGCCCACGCGCGAATTGATTGAGAAATATCCGGGGACTCTTAAAAGACGTTGCTTAATGTACTACATCCCCCTCCGTCCCTACCCGCGTTACCGACTTCTGAATTACAAGCTGTTCTTGAAATATTGGCTCCTCGAGAGGCACGCGATGCTTCGTTCCCACCTCGCGAGGATGCAGTCGATCGATCATACTTACGTAATCTTTGGCCAGAAGATGTTAAACGCCGGGAGTGTATCCCACCGAAAGCGTTTGCGTTACCGAAAAGGAGATGGATAACTCAGAGAGAGAGAGAGAGAGAGAGAGAGAGAGAGAGAGAGAGTGAGCCGGCTATCCGTCCTCCCTCTGTTTTTCTCTTTCTGCTCGTGCCTACGGTGAGAAATTGTACAGATCTGTGACAGATTCGACGGCACTCGAGTGCCTATTAAGGTCGAATGAATTTCACGCTATTTTGCAAGTCGCGCGTTGCCCCCTGTCGTCCTGCCTCTCTCCTCTCTTCCCCCCGCGCTCGTTTTCTCCCGCAACACGCCACTGCCTATGTATTTACTACACCACAGTCCACACAGGAATGAGTAATACCTAATTTGCATTTCGCGCGTGATTCTGTCAGTTGATGTTACATTCAGAATATTAATAATACAGGGCACGCGAGTTTATACGCCTACGCTACCGAAATCGCTTTTTATGAGAGAATTATTATACGCGGAAAGTTGTTTTACACGCTGTCTCGCATACGCGCTGCTGACGATAATAAAATTCGCCCATGAGCGAAATATCGAAACGAGCGAGATACCAGCACGCTAATATTCCAGTTGACCGCGATATTTTAGTTTATCCTGTTCTTTCTCCTTGTTTTTTTTTTCGCACAACCGACATGCAAGGAACTCCTGTTCGTCGGACTACGCGCGCGTGTATAGTTGCACAGTATCTCGGCGACTTTTGCTCGCAGTCAACTTTGTTAATCGAGAATGGTCGGGATCCCATCGCGTGGCATCGTTAACGCAACGCAACAATGTGCCTTTATCGTTACAACGTTGACAAAAGTTGCATCAGCGTATGGTCGATGCCCTGCGAGAGAGGCTATGTATACTCGCCAGCCACCATTTTAACCCGATGCCCGATCGCTCGCCGGCAAGTTAGTTAGTTAGTTAACAAAGAATTTCGCTCGGAGCCGAATTCGCAACTTTCCGCCGCCGGGTGACACTTGTATTTCGCTCGAAAATTGTTAATATCGCCGATAGACTGTCGGCTAACTATGTTATTCCGCCCGTTTGTATCGCCCGGCGAACGTTTGACCAGCGGGATTGTTGCCGTCATAAGTTCGCGCGGCGGGAACGCGCGCGCGAACCTGTGACATTTACGCGATAAATGGTAAAAGGCGACGCGATTGTGCAGACAAGAAACGTCGCCGTCGTCCCTTTCCCCTCATTCGTAGAGCGTCTCGATCGAGTGACGCTCGTCGCCGCGACGCTCGTAGCAGCCCCCCGCTGGCAATCGGCTGGCGAGTCTCGTGCGATTCGCATTACGTCGCGACGCTGATATAGAGGATAGTGGGAAGAAATTTCGATGAGAGTCGAAGACGTCGGTAGCAGACAATAACTCGCGGTCGGAAAGTCGACTGCTTTCGTTGCCTGCTACTCGATATTCACGCGAAATGGAACGCACTGCGGCGGCGAGCGCAACCGTTTCAGAACGGCATTTCGCATCTCTAGAATTCCAATACCAGAGGCTGCCTCCTGTGTCGGCGGGCCTCGACAAAGTGGATGGTGAAAAAAAAAAAAAAAAAAGGTCAGCGAGTATCGGGACGTTTGGGGTTCTATCGTGGTGAGCGCTCTACGCAAAGTGTCGATTTCAAAAACGCCATAGCAATCTGGTCATAATTGAAGCGACGTCATGCAGCGCTGACCTCTCCCTTTTGTGTCTTCTCTTCCTTCTCCCTCTTGCTTTGCTTTTTATTTTCGCTCACCATCTCGCGGCTGCCTTTATTCGTTAAAAGGATGAAGTGGATAACAAACTGCAAAAGTGTCAATTTATATTCTCAATTTATATTTATCGATTCCATTTTCCCGATACCGAAAATGCGAGAATCGGGAAACTAGATAGAATTTGCAAATTTTTGAATTCCCTACCGGAATTTCGTGTTACCCATACGTATATATTTGTGTTTTTCAAACGTGACAGTTGCATAATAATGTCGCGTACGTGCGCACAAACTCGATCGCGCGGCAGTAATTTGCGGAGAAATTAGTGTCTTGCGCGGAGCAGCACAGCCCGTGTAATTTCGGCGGGTCATCTTGTTCGCGCGAAATAACGCACGCTCCATGAAACTTGCGTTTCGCTGACTGACTCACGTTAGGGAATAGAGCAATCGGGCGCATCTGTTAATTGTTCGTGTCGTTTGTGCAAATCCGTCGGTATTGCACGTAAGCGTAAGATCGCGCGCGCGCGCGCGCGCGCTCGGAGAACAACGCTCGCAAGTTAGCATCGTGTTTTCGAAGTCCTGTGGAATACTCTGGTCATTTACAGATAAGAGTTACATAAACGTTTCGATACACTCTGTAAAATCGGTAGCGAATATTGCTCGCGCATTCAATATTTACACGCGCTAAAAAAATATTGCGAGTGAGAGGGAACCCGTAACATCGTACTTCAGGTACTCCCAGCCAATTTCGATGCGCTATGACCCGTGTTACGAAATTTCATCGAGCTATCTTGTTACGGCAACGTGCGAACGCGAATATTGCTTGCTAGAATAATGAAAATACGCCCATTATAATTGCCAATCCGCCGACCGAGTTATCCATTCGGTTTCATTAAAGCGTAAAAAGAATTAACGTCCCGCTTCGTCTCGTTCCAAGATGATCGGTCAAGCGTGCGCGCGCGCGCGCGCTTATCCTTCCATCGCGAGCGTTCGCGCATTTTGTCTGGAGTATCGCGGCTAAGATTATCCTCTACTCAATAATGAAGAATGCTTTTAACGAACGAACATGATAAATGAGGACGAATCCCTGCTGGAAGATCACAGACGGACATATTCGCGTTTCCAATCTCGCTTTGTTCGTAGCGCGAGTTCCGCGAGATACGGAACGATCGAGAGCCAGATGTAACAAGTTCCTTTCTACCTCATACAATACATACATTATCCGGGAGACAGGTTTGAATATATCATAGGAACGAATGGTGGATGACTGCGAAATTCGAGCGAATAGACAAGCGAGTATGCTCTTTGTGCTGGAGCACCGAGCGTGATAAATACATTTTCAATTTTGCGCGTATGTCTATCTAGTTTCCGATCATGATTGTTATTAATTTCGCTGTAAACTCACCGTGCTGTAAGTTAAAACATAGTTATTGCTATGGACAAATACCGCGGTGAATGCTGCAAAGAGCGCAACTTCGAGCAGAAACTCACGAGTGACCAAGAGAAAGAGAGAGAGAGAGAGAGAGAGAGAGAGAGAGAGAGAGAGAGAGAGAGAGAGAGAGAGAGAGAGAGAGAGGGAGGGGGGGGGAGGGAGAGAGAGAGGGGGAGGGGAGGGAGGGAGGGGAGGGAGGGAGGGAGGGAGAGAGAGAGAGAGAGAGAGAGAGAGAGAGGAGAACAAAGCGGCGAGGATCAAAGAAAAGAGAGAACCAGCCTCCTTACGTTCTCTATTGATTGATCAGTGTTTGCTGCAATGTACCGTGCTTATCTTTGTTGCGCAATACGCGGGGCTCGTCTGGCCGATTCCATGCCTCGGTGGATGTATATTGGAGGATGAAGGGACGCAATTTTACGTCTCCCGACGAGGACAAAAGCCCCGACGACGAGCGTCGTCGCCCTTCTCCCCCGACGATATTCTCCACGGTCTCGCGAGCGAAAAGAAGCACCCGCGAGATGAACTTTTCGTTATAATAGAGCCGTCGAAAGGGTTCAGGGGGAGGGAGGCTGTGACAACAAGTGGCGCTGTAACGAGCTTTCTATAGCGGCTGTGTGTGTCGGCTCTCGTGTGCAAAAACGTGACTTTCTTTCGAGCGCGTGCCTGGCGAGCTGACTCGCACCTTCTTGACCCGCGAAAACAGCTTTCGGCATTGTTTACCGTGGAGCTTTACGAGCGAGGCCGACTTGTCGCGTACCGGCCGGTACAAATTGGGTTATCACCGGGGGATCGCCAAGTATCAACAACTCTTTCGTGCAAGAAACGTAACAGCCAAGCCCGCGCTTTCGCGATAATCCGTCCGCCATTAGCGTGCAAACCTGGCACCTACGGACTACCGGCGAGAGAGACATCGCGGTTTTTCGCTTTCGGAAAATGCTATCCAAGATACCTCGGCATAAATGGCTTTCGCGCGGGGCGTTTTCTTGCCGCGTGTGCCGCGAGATAAAGGCAACGAATGCGCGCGCTGGTCGGAAGGACCGGGCGGTAACGATAACAAAATTTCAGAATTTTACGAGGATGCACGTATAAAATGTAAAATAATACGTAAACTTGCCCCACAAGTAACACGTTAACGTTAAGATCACAAGAGAGTATTAAGAATTCAGCCGCTGCATCACCGCTATGATCATTTGATGCGCTTTTAATTTTCTAATCGGAAAAAAGAGGAAGAATGAAAAAACGTTACGCAAAAACGAATACACAGTAAGCGTGTCATACATGCCGTGTCATTTTCCAGAGAGAGTTGGACTGTTTTCAATCTTACACACGCAACACAAAGCTGGAAATCGCATAAGTGAATCTAGGCATAATGGTAAAGTTGTAATGCCTCCAATTATAATGGTTTCAAGGCCGGAAATGGTGCAACTCTCTACGGAATGGTACGGTATACATGACGTCGAGTATATGATGAATAACAAGAGTAATGTGCAGTTATGTGAAAATAAACGTCAGAATAAATAGCCTCTTCATACACTGAAGATTGCGTAATCGCGCGATAACTCGCGCGGAAACTTCTCTCACGAGTTATCTTGTCTTTCTTTTCCTCATGTAATTGTGCGTAGAACAGACTTTCAGTCCGTTTATGTAGATATAAAGAGCAAAATGATCGCTGTCACACATGTATGACTTTGGTCGAACGAACGTGCTAATCGATGGACACCCACATCATTTTATTCGAACGTATTGTATTCGCGCGTCAGTAACGGCTTATTCGACCATGTGTTGTATTGTTTAACGAGTCGAAATAGTAATTTCCGGTTCAATTTGCAAGCCGAGTTTATCGGTAGTCCAATGTACATAATCTAAGTTGAACTTTTGATTCTGAATTATTCCTGCGAATTCTGTAGAATTTAAAGCACCAATGGAGAATCTCAATATGTGTGTAAATGATCATCGCGTATCAAGGAAACGGACAAAAATGTTATCCCTGCGCATCAATTTATGATGCATGCACATTACACACATGGGTTATTTATTATTCAATGTGTTGAATCATGCGGATATGCACGCACGATCGCAAAACTCGCAACGCGAACATAATCATAAAATAATTCCAAAACGGAAGTCAATAGTTATTTCGTTTCAGCAAAGTTGCTTATTTCAACTATATTTTCTCTGCCATAGAGTATATTTTTACGTACATCGATGCGCATGTAGATTTGTATATTAACACGCTCGAAAAGTTGCATTTCAATTACACGCAAACGGAAAACAGACAATTTAATTAAATCGCTAGCACCGCTTGGTTGTTTTGATACGCGATATCATCGTGATATATATAGCAAGAAATAATTTTGCAGGATGCACCCGGGACTGACGCAATCTTTTGCAAAAAAAATTAAAAAAAGAAATAAATAAATAAAAAGAAATAAAAAATAAAAATATTTTTGCGAGAAGAAAAGAAGGTTCGAGAGGGGTGTTAGTTAACTGAACGATATAAATCATCTTCGCTTATCCGTAACGGTAGGAGGTTGCAACAGCGTAAGGGCACCCGGCTGCCAATTAAAGTTAGGCCAGATATCGACGGGTGCTCCATAAATAAGCCCTTTTTATGTCAAGTGGATGACGGCGATTGCTTTCGGCACTTTATCGGATATATTGTCTGGCAGTACGTGCGGGTGTCGAACTGACAAATCCGTTCGAAAAATGGCATTTGAATTATTCACATTTGGCCTATACACCACACATGTACGCACGCCTTCGTATATAAAGATGCGTGTATATAACATATATATATATATATATATATATTATTTTTGCTAAAACATGTGGTTTTTGCCGCAAGGAAATCACGTTTCTGCAAAAAAAAAAAAACTCCGGAAATACTTCGGGGACAGATGGAGCTTGTCGTATTGAGCGGTTTATACCGGTGGCAATGCGAATGTGTAAGGTTATAGAAAAAGTTGCATTTCAATATTTTCAACGGAAATTGAAAAGCAAGCAACGCGTGTACCGGGTATTATTACAATGCTTCTAATAATATTATGCCGCGGTAATATACGGTGGTGCGTAGCAGCTAACATTTTGTGTTCCTCTCGTGAATTTCGCACATGTGTGCTGCGAGCCGCTATGAGGTTCACAATATCTCAAAAAGATGCAAAGAAAGATTCGATAAGCACGTACCTGTTTCCAACTCCGTCTAAACATGGCCCAAGTATATATTTACCTGCAACACAAGATGAAAAGTTATTTTAGTCGACGAAAGAAGAGAAAGAAAGGCGATGAATATTATTATTGAAAAGCAAGCAACGCGTGTACCGGGTATTATTACAATATGCTTCTAATAATATTATGCCGCGGCATTATTCGAAATGCATTGCCGGAATATAAATCGCGACATTATGGTTTGGATTGGTTTGGATTGGACGGCGGTTTGTTCGACAGCTATCAATGCGTTTTCGTTTGATTATATCGCACACTGTAGAACCCACATGTGGAGTTTTAAGGTACGAGCGGGATCATCCGCTCGTGAAGCACCTACGCAAAGTTTCGAGTGATCGTGGAACGAGATCGCCAAGTACAAATATTTAGCGAAAAGTCAGACATACCTCGAGTACAAGGAATATTGAGGTATCATCCACGTGGTAAATACGCGGGCAAGAGCGCATTTCGTTTTACATGCAAATCGCAATCCCGACGCCTGCAAAATGCAAGCTACTGACTAAGCCGCGCGCGCGCGGCGCTACAGCGTACCATATCCCGCGGTGTAAAACTCTCTGCTTTTCTCCTCCTTCCCATTTCCCTCCGACTATTATCATCGAAAACGGATTCGGGGGTACTTTGGCGACTTTTAGCCAGGAATTTATTATAATCGCATTCCGAACGTCTTAGAGCAACGGCTGCAAAGTACCTGTTCCGAAGAGGGTTGATTGAAACTCCGGGAACACTCGCCACCCCGCTCCTGCCCTCCTCCTGCCCAACGAGAAACTTTGAAGCCAATCGTCGCGGATAAATCGGATTTTGCAGTTAACGGTTTCCTTAATTACTCATCCGCCATCTCGTAGTTTGGGCGTTCTCCCCGTAACAAAGAGCATCAAAGTTTCTTCTTACTCTTGACGCGCGGTATCTATCCGTTATCTATTATTAGAGCGGCATCGGTGAATTCCGCGACGTTTTCGAGGGCCTTTGGCCCTGAGCAATCGCGACGGGACCGTCGTCACCGTCGTCTTTCGTGTCGCATTCAGCCAAGATTCGCACTCTTAATTACGTATTCTCGCAATATTGAGGATCGATGACTACGATCTCTTCCTCGTCCCTCTGCACATACATACGCGCGCGTGCGCGCGCAATGCTTTATCGCGGTACAATGTGTTGGCGCGCAATATATTATGAATGAGAAAAGCAGTTCTCTACCTCCACCGCCGGCTCCGCGGGCGAATACTTGCCGGCTCTTAGTATGTTACTCGCTCATTGTGCGCATGCCGGAAAATAGGTTGGACTTAAATAGCGAGTTCCTCGCTGCCGCTTCCTCCTCCTCCTCCTCCTCCTCCTCCTGCCCCTCTTCGTTCTCATCTCCGGCACAGCCAGACGGCATGCGCTCGTGCAGATTTTAAAATCTGTATATTTCAGTACGAGAGCGCGCCCGGTCGGCGCACCGAAAACGTCGTTTCATAACGGCGAAGAATATCCGAAATGGTTGACACACGGTATACCACGCGTAATTGCTTGCAGCGGCGACGCGCGAGAATTCGCCGTTTTACATAATGGAGCGTTAATTCAGTCAACGAGTTACCGAGCACCGTACGTACGTACGTACGTACGTACTCACGCGTTCACGCAACGCAGCCGCCGGGGCTGCTCCACGAACGGGCTCGTGAGTGGCGAAAGAGAAAAAAAGAGAGGGAGGTAATTTTCGTACTCTCCGCTTCATAATTCGCCCGAACGAACGGAACGAATGTGCGGGGGACGCAAATGAATCCGCTTTCGGCGGCAATAACCGTGAGAGATCGCGCGACGCCGCGCCGCCCGTCGTGGCGGAGCGGCCTCTCGTCGGCAAATTTCGTCGGCGTTTTTGAGCAGCGCGTTTTCGGCACGGTCGTTGCTCCCGAGAGAAGAAGCAACGGGTATCGCTGTCGCGATATGGAAAACGTGCTCTATCGCTCGCTCGCTCGCTCGTTCGTGGCCCTTGCATTTTCAGATACATCCGTCGCTCGCGTGTGCATTTTCCGTAAGTGACGGACGCAACGGTGACACGTGTATTCTAGGATTAGCGTTCTCGTGTGCGGCACTCCGTAAACGTCAGATGCGCGGAACGTAAGCGCCGTGACATGTGTTTCAACACGTACGTTTCCTTGGGCGACCGCAACAGGGATACGCGCCGTATCGAAACTCTTAGAAAAGTCGCCGTTCTCGATAAGGGCGCGGGCACGCGCACAGAGAGAGAGAGAGAGAGAGAGAGAGAGAGAGAGAGAGCACCGGGGAGGGGGGATGGGCGCTATTGTCTGCGAAATTAAACCGAGTTTGTGGAAGCGCGCATCCCGGTCGTCGATAGTGCTAGCTCACAGACACAGATGATGGAAGTTGCATAACTATATTCAGAACTCAAATGTCATTATTATACGAGAGGCGAGATGAAGTTATAGCCGGGGATGGATCGGAATATTCCGACGGCGCGTTCTTGCGCCGAAATGGCAGGTGGGAAATATCTATGTAGTATCCGTAGGACTCGGGCGTGATTTTTCTCTCGCCTTCTCCCCCATGTTGGGTCACGAACGCACGTATATTTGCCGGGCGGCTCGCCGGGTTGCGCGCCGGTGATTTCTTCAATCACGAGGAAGCGAGCGCGTAGATGCGAGAGATCGAGAGCGTGTCTGACAGAATCGGCTTGATAACGGGCGTGTAGGCGATTCAGACTGATCTAGGTTATATCGTCGAGCACGAGCGACTTACTCATCCGGAGTAAGCCAGAGCAACCTAGATTACGCCAATGGTATGCCGGGCAGATTATCGCGGGTGAGATAAATTACATCGGGGCGATCAAGAGCGTGGAAGAGCGCAATTGAGAGACGAGCTTTAAAAAGGACGACGCTTTAAACGATCAAAGTACGCGTTAGGAGAGAGAGAGAGAGAGAGAGGGGGGAGAGAGAGAGAGAGAGAGAGAGAGAGAGACAAGACAAGAAAAAGAGGGAAATGGAAAACTGCTCGCTCGCTCTGCATGCGAGTAGTTGTAAATAAGTCTCCCCGTTCTGTATCAAGTAACGGCGGGCGGTATCCGAGATATCACCTCGCGCGCGCGTTCGCTGCGCGACTTGGAATATCTGTTCTCCGTCTCGGCGCATTCTTTTGTCGGGACGCAAACGCACGGCGATAGTAACGCAAAAGCTTGCGGGAGAGGCACTTTTCCCACAGCGGTGTAAGTTTCCGCTACGCGGACTTTCGCGAGCGCTTTACCGTGAGCGTATACATATGTACGCTATTTCACGGGGTAAAAGTGGCCGCTGCCTCCCTGCGAGCGGCCGCAACCAACTCGTTCGTAGCTCGTCGCACTCACGCGGGCGACTCGAACGTTAGCGGCAGCCGTAACGTCGCGGATATGTAATAAGGAGCCGGCGGTGCACAACGCCGCGCCGGGGGCTCATAGCGTCCAAGATCAACCGGTGCGCGCTCGGCGGAGGAACGTGCGACATTCCAGGGCTGTTCCTCCGGACGGCTATCCTCGGGGCTGGAGCTTCGAAATGGGTTTAACCACGTCGGCGCTCGTCTCCGATGCGCCTGCGCGAGTAGTTTGCACAATAGCCAGCCTGTACCTACTGCGAAACTACGGATCGCAAAGCGATATTTATTATCACTCTCTCTCTCTCTCTCTCTCTCTCTCGATCTATCTCTCTGTCTCTCTCCTGTCTTCTCTATCGCGACAGTCGACAGTTGGAATTGCGGCGCGGCGCACCTTCGCGGCGTGTATGCCGCCGCCACGGTAAATCGATGTCTTTCGTTACGCCACACAACGCGCGCGACACCTTCGAAAAGATTCGGCCGGGCTTCCAGATTCTATCTGCCGACCTCCCCGCCGCACTGCCGGCGTCTATATTTTGCAACGCGCGATAGACATCTTAATTAACGACTACACGAAAACCTCGTGCCTTTCTCTATTAGCCGAAATGAGGCACGAGTAGCGGCCTGACGGCAAAGGTTTTAGCTCTCCTGTAGGTCAAACGTCTTGAAAGGAATTTCGTAATTGTCGATGATGCCGAATATATATGTCAGAATATGTTTCAAGGGATATTTTACACCCAAGCGTCATTATTAATTAACGATATACCGATAACACCGCTCAAAAGCAAGATACGCGTGAAAATAAGAATTTTTCGTGTACGAATGTCAAAAAATCAAGTTCTTTCAGCCGTAAACATTTCAATTTTCGATAGATTAGTGAAATGTCATTCTTCAGCGACGTCAGCAACTTATGCAAAGTCAAGGTTCGCTCGAATGCACAAACTTTCGTGCGGAGATTAATAATTTTCAGCGCGAATCGTCGAGTCACCACACCTGATTGAACGTCTCGTGGAACGCCGCGTAATCGATTACCCGCGACGTCATTAACTCGCAAAGTCTCGCCGCGATAACGTGAAATTTTCCAAAGTATTCCGGCATTTTTCGCCAGGCGAGAGATTGTGGCGCAATTACAAAGAAACAATAACCTCCGTCTTTCGCATTTGCGCGCGCGCGCGCGCGAGACTCGGTCAACGGCGGGCTCTTAATAATCGACGGGCAAGGTGCTGCGCGGCGAAAGGGTTGTACGCGGTCGAAACGCTCGAACGGCCCGATCGACCGGCTGAAAATTCCGAGCGTCGCTTTAATTCGAAGGCGTCTGTCGTGCCGTGGTACCGGCGGCGTTCGCGATCGCAATACCACTTAACGGGGTCGTTGCACAGGCCGGCTTTATTACGGTACACCCACGTCGTTACAGCCCATTGAATTTTCATGAACATGTTACGAATATAATTTAGTGAGGCACCCTCCCCCCCCCTCCCCGCCGCGCGTCGCGGTTTCTTCGGTCTTATCGGCGGGCGGCGACACGGAGATTACGTCGCTGAAAATTCCGTATCAGTGACGGAGCACATTCACGGTCTGTCGCCGTCGAGAGACGATGGGCCGCCGTCGGTTTATCTTTATTTCGCACGGCTCATGCACACTTGCGCGCAGCGCTTGAGCTCCTAGACACTAGGAGCGGAGGAGGACGCGCTATAACACGGGACCGACTATACCCGGGATGCATTAGATAATCGATCGGGCTGAGTACGATTAGCCCATAAAGTCATGTAACGCTCTCGAGATCAGCACACAGCACCACTTTATCATTACGCTCCTGTCTCTCTGATGCGCGCGAATACGCTCGATGCTCCAACAGCCCGGTGTGCTTGCGGTGAAATAATTGAGCTATAGCCATATTACCAAGCTGAACGCCCGCGCTACAAAGGACCGGGAAGCCAGGATCGGTAACGGAAGTCACTTAAATCCAATTATATCGCAGGCCGCCGCTACATTGCGACGCGTATGAATGATTTGATTTCATCGCTTGCGCGCTACCTACAAAGAAGCACCGTCGGCTGGTATGCCTCGATATTACCGCTCCCCTCCCACTCTCTCTCTCTCTCTCTCTCTCTCTCTCTCTCTCTCTCTGTAGTTTGCGGCTTGACGTAACAATCCAGACGCTACGCTCCGTTTAAACGTGGTCAAACGCGTGCGGTCCTATCGCGAACACGATCGGTATTTCGGAATGAAAATGAGCAACGACGGACCAATCTCGACCTTATTCATGCGTAAAAGAGCCTCGCCTGTTTTTACGCGCGTATCTCGGGCGATATTTCCCGCAACACACTGGATTACACGCCAATCAACGCTGAATGAACAGCGGCTGATATCAACATCGATCAAAGTGATCAGAGCAAGTCGGAAAAGAAGATTCGACTCGACGGGCGCCGGGAACGACAACGTTAAGAGCTCCGGGGCGCGTATCGCTCGCGGGAGAAACAATATTATTCTTTCGAGGATTTAATTATCGCTCCTAAAATCCGCCGGTGGTTCTTAATTGCTTTCCCCATTTCCTTACGCGGTTAAATTCCAAGACCATCTTTCCGGGACTCGTTTGAACAGCTAAAAGTTGGACTACCACGGCCACGAGTTTGCTCGAGACTGCGATTGCTCGGATGGAAGAGAGACAGTTCCGAACGTATAATTTGACCGACAAAAGAGAGAGTATTGCAAGAGATGTATTTTTCATTCCAGCTCCGCGTCTTACACACACACACACACACACACAAACACACAGAAAGCAGCTGCGTCGAGTTCCGCGGAAATCGGTGAAAACGAAATAAATAAGTAAAAACCGATGATGCAATATTATTGCGATACTATCTTTAGCTCGAAGCGTAAATCGTTGTTGCATGAGAGCAGCCTTCCGTTGAGAAAGCCTTGCGCCATACTGCGCCTGTTCGTGCTATCAATTTACCATTATCTCGCGCAATGGATACACATGCCACTTTTCCCGCGCAATAGATACACACGCTGATAGCAAGAGAGTGTATGAGAGAGAGAGAGAGAGAGAGAGAGAGAGAGAGAGAGAGAGAAAGGGAGGGAGAGACATAGCTCTCTCTTTCTCTCTCTCTCTCTCTCTCTTTCTTTTTAAGAGCAAATGCGTGTCGTTGGCGCAATACGAAACCGGGCACCTCGGGGCGGCCCTCTCGCTCGATTCGAAACACGGCTGGGAGAGTCCAAGAAAGAAATAGAGAGATATCCAATCTTCCTGTACACGCTTCACCGGTTACGCGGCAAGAAGCTGACTGCGAGCGGGAAAGAAGCGAGGTGTGCTCGCGCCAGTTACTTGCTTCGTTTCCTATGGCACTCTAGCTACTTTCCGAGGCTGAATTCACTTCCGCGTCGAGCTTGTCAGGCGACCCTTGACTCTCTCTTTCTCTCTCTCTCTCTCTCTACCTATGTCCCACTCCGAAATACTTAATCAAAGCATAGCGCGGGCTGAACTTTGAGGTAAATAGACACGAGAGTTGTAATTTCCAAATGATGAAGTGGAAGGTGCGCACGCGTACATGCGAGAGGGCGCGAGCGAACGAGCAAATGAGCAAATGTGCGCGCATTTGAAGCCGTACCAGCAATATAGCGGGCGATAGATATTATAATATTAGCACGAAATTAACGCGGACGCGGTGCCGACATGTGCATTCGGTTTTTTTGGTGCACGCGTGTGTCGCGTGTGCGTGTAACACACATTAACGTATCTCTCGCGGCTGAATGTGCTCGCTTGAGCTGGTGTAACTCGCCGAGAAAACACGAGTGTGTCGTCGGAGCCGCGAGACGCGTCGGAATCGCGACGCTGACACTTTTGCCGCCGAGATAAATGCGCCGTGATGCAACAACGCCGCGCGCGCCACTTTGTATGCGAACATCTTTCCGCACGATGAGGTCAGGGACTTAAGAGCGTCGTTAAGGTGGAACGTGAGTCTTTTGTGACAGAAGAAGAAGAGTGATCGTTACGGACAAAATGTGACGTCGATGGTCGAACGCCAATTAATGGAACGTCGCGGGACTTTCACGGGAGTTCGTCGTCGTGGTCGCTGCCGGCTTCGTTGCTCCAAGAGCCGCGCGCGTTCGTGATGTGTAAAACGAGCGTGCGGAACGTGAATCGCTTTACAAACGGCACAAACGGCTGCGGGAACCTGCTCTGTCAACCTCAAACTCGCGCTTAACGTGTAATGGGAGATAGGGGGAGGGAGGATTGGATGAAGCAACTAATTGTCATCGGTTCGCTATCGTTATTCACGGAGTAGTCGAGCCAAACGGTCGTTCGCGCGTTTCCAGCTCACATTCGACTTGTCCAATTTTTCCCGATGGGAGCCTCGCCCGTCGACACTCCGTCGGAATATCCGGAATATACGGAGCGTACAGCATTAATTTAACACCGCGTTAATAGAGTACCGTAACTTTCTCCTCATCGTTAATTAGATCCGCCCCTCGTAGAATCCTTCGTCCGGATAATATTCTCGCGTCGATGGCGTGTCGCCGGCGGTATCGATCGCCGATAGAAATAATCCGCCGCCGCCGTCGTCGTCGCTGTCGCGACATCGTTGTGCGCTGCCGGGGAAAGATGTATCGGTATTCGCTCTAAACATACGACAAGACGGTTGCATGCGAAACGCGACCGGAGGAGATCCTCTCCCGAAGTCCAGGTGCATTCCCCAGGTACCACTTTACATCTTGCTCCGCAGACTTGTATTAAACATTTACTCTACGGAGTATGTGTTGGACCTTCGCGCGCGCGGAACGCCTTGTATGCACAGGTTCTCACCCGTGTATCTCTCTCTCCTTGCCTCCTCCTCGCCGCCCTCTATATTCTGTCACCCTTTCTCTCTCGCACTTTCTCTTCCTTACTCCGCTGTTTGAGCAGCGAGATAAATTCAAACGTCACGCCTTCGAGTACACAAATTACCTACAACGCCGAGCTTTGTGAATTCCATGCTGTCGAGCGGAATGGAGTTGGATTGCGACGGCGGAGATGCTCCTCCAACGTCTCGCGCGCGCGCGGAGGATTAATAAAATTAAACACGACGAGGAAAGAAGGAAGGAAGGAAGGAAGGAAGGAAGGAAGGAAAAAGGAGAAAAACAAACGAATTATCTTTCTCATCGCGATCGAGAGAGATGCGCATCTCGAATCGTCGCCGGTCTAAACACCGGCTGCCAATCTTCCCCCCCCCCCCGAAAAGAACGCGCGTAATTCCGTACCCATTCGCAACGACCATCCCGCGGTTCGGCGGAGAGCACAAAAGCGTGAAACGATTTCTCGAACAGCGCAGCCGCCGGCAATTCCATTTCAGACTGCACCGTCGCGGACACGGCGCCGTTGCTACGTATTGTATGCCTACGTGGTAACCTCCTCAACTCGTGAATTAGAAATGCCGCTTGTGCGCTCCGTCGCCGGGGGCCGCGAGACCAGCCGCGCGACAAACTCGAAAAGATATCTCACCTCGGCTCCCTTGCACCCTAACGCCATATTCTACGGCGCCAATTGCGAGCAAGATTGCCACTGTGGAGCGAGAGAAAGAGAAAGTCCATTGCGTCTGTCACCTTCTCACCCTCTCGCTATTTCTATTTCTTTTTCTCGCCTCCTCTCTCTCTCTCTCTCTCTCTCTCTCTCTCTCTCTCTCTCTGTGCCGTACATGCCGTAGAAAATTAAATGAGACGAATGAGCGCGAGTGTCTCGCGCCGCGAAACGAGGCGAGATCGTACGGGCGAATGAGAAATCCGACGGTTAAAAGGGCCGTGGAGCGAAAAACGAATCGCTCGACTGATTAGCCGCGCGCGATCGATTCGGCTGGGATACGCCTGGTCGAAGAAGGCAGGACGAGGAGGAGAGCGATGAGAAGTGTGCTGTGAGGGCGACTGTACGCGTGCGGTAAGAATGCGTGCGGTATTATTCGAAGCGCTCGCAGAATACCTCAGAGTCCTTCCAGAAAATAAGAATGGTCGCGGGTGCGCGACGACATCGTACAAAATGTAAGGCGCGCCATTTTTGAAAACAATTTCCGCCCGACTGCGTTTGTTCCGGCAATATCGCACGAAGGAGTTGTTGTTCCGGCCGAGTATACCGACTTCGTACAATAGCCGTCATTGTGAGCCGGTCGTACTATTGAAACATTGCACTCGCGCGCGATACAATTTTCCTCCCTACACAGATCGCGATGAAACGTGTCCATTGTCGAGAAAGAGAGATTAACTCACCGGCTTAACAAATTAACCGATTTGTCCTCGGGCGTGTAATTCGACATTTCGTTTAAACGTCGCAGTTTGCCCCGGGGTAGATAATCACCACAGGCGCGTTTTCCCACGCGCCGCGTCCCCGCTCACGCATTACGTTCGGCGTGGGATGCTGCTAAATATATTAAATTGTACAAACAACGATGAGGGATCGATCCGACGTGAGAAGAACTAGAGTGTCCGGCCCCGGAGCTCCCGGCGGAATTTAATCCCGACATTTCTCGCGGATCGATCGTATCCCGTCTTTCCTCTAGTTCAGCGCTGCTCTAACAAGCAGCCCAGAAATTCCTTCTCACGCAGCAGCCTCTCATAATGCGATCGCGCTGACACCACTGCGAAATACACGCGCGGCGCTGGTACGAGGGACCGACTCATCGTCCATCGTATCATCGACGACACGACCGAAGCTAGTAAGAGACGGGAATGGAGGCGGTAGCACCTTCGACGCAATTTACGTTTCTACGTACTTTGCGGGGGTAGATATTTTAGCGAAACTTCTCCCGCGCGATGGAGTCGTGTACTTTGCCCACCCACTTCCTTGTCTACATAAAACTTTCGGCTGAGTCTGACCTGGACGAGCAACATCAATATTTATATGTATAGAGCATTGTATGTGTGTGTGTGTATGCGCGCGCGCGCGTGCGTTTATGTGTATATATTTGACATCGCTGACCTTTGGAAGGATATTAACTCGAAAACTACGGTCTCTCCCTCCCTCTCTCTCTCTTTCTCTCTCTCTCTCTCTCTCTCGTTGCTTCTTAATACGCGGCAATCCCATTTATTTGATTACGCAAACGTGCCATCGTGCAAATGTTGCAGCAAAGTTGCGCCAAGTACTCGTTATCATTAACCAAATCTTCCCTCGCTTGTGCATAATATGCGGCAAGATGCGTCACGTCACACTCGTTTCGATGATTGTTATTTACCGGCTGAATACGAGAAACGTGCGCGAGTTTCCCCAACTGCTCGGGCGATACGTCGCCCGCGTCTTACCGCGCGAGACTCGCAACTCGATGTTATGCTGCGCACGTTTAAAGTTTATGCAGATTCCTCGTCGAGCAAGATTTCACACGTTGCGTCGTGTGCAACCAAACGGACGAGTAGAAGAACTGGAAAAAGATAGACAGCGCGTTAAAGATACATTCTCCGAGATTCGTCCTCGTCATTCTCGGCCTGTTCGTCGTCATTTCGCATGCACGGGCCAACAACACGGGAAAGATCGATTCTCTTCGCCGACGCAATTTTTCCGCGAGTTAATGAATCTAAATTCTCATTACGACAATTCTCGACGTCGATTAGTATCACCGCGCAACTGTCCGTTAAACGCGTGTTTTTACATCCAAAGCCAGAGAACACGATGGGAGAGAAATGGCTGATTTGCTCGAAATCGCGAAGATGCATCTGGCGTTAAGCCAAGCCGTTTTTCTCCCATGATAGGTGGTTGATGCGTAATTTTTGTTGTTCGGGGCGAGAGGAGAAAATGACGGGGAAAGAAACGCGAGAGTCAGAGATAGAGAAAAATCGCAGCAGCGAGAACAGACAGAATTATTGATGTTATTGCTCTCGAGAGTGAGATTAGATTCGCTGCGAGGCGCAGTAACGCGCCATGTATATACAGCGTTATTTCTTCGACACATAATGAAACGCATTACAAAGCAATTAAACGGGACAGACGGAGATTAAAGCACTATACAACGAGTCACGCGAGTCGCGTGTAATCTACGGCGGGCTAGAGTGCGCGTAAATTATGCCAATCCCAAAGGAGAAGGAATTATTCGTACAAAGAGTTGCGTCTCGGCGCGTTTCGGCGTTTTATTGCGAGACGCTGACATTGTTAGCGAATATTCAAATTTTACGCTTCCCTCGCTTCGGTGATTTCTGCAGAGCGCTACGCTGAGGCTTTGGAATAGCATAACCGAAATGACGACGAAAGAAGAGGCAGAGAGACATCGCACAAACGAATGAAAACGGAGAACTGGAAGGAAATACAGGACCGAAATGTCCTTTTGTATCGCCGCCGGTGAATTACACGGTGACCCAAATAAAGCAAGCTGATTACCCAGCATTGCGGAATGTTTCGTAGGTTGGTGAACTTTCGATAAATATCTGAAATCGCGGACTTTGAGCGACGGGCAAACTGCGGCCGCGTAAGGATCCCTCAAAGGGATGGTACGAAGGCATCCTAAGGTTCCAAAGCTCGTTCACAAGATCGTGAACTCAAGTACACGCGAGTTCGATCGGGCATCTAAAGTAGAGAGAAACTTGACACAGACAGCTACCAGCGCGACAAACGATCGAGACTCGCTTCTGCATTGATCGTCATGAGTGCTCGTTTATCAAATGAACGTCAAATAGCGATACTTTCGCGTTTGTTAAAAAAAAAAAAATAAATAAATAATGGTGAACATGCATTGTCCTCCGGAAAGACAAAGTCTCAAAATTCGGAAACTGGGGGACAGTTTTCCGAAAAGTCTGAGTACTAAAGCCATATTTCGAAATTCAATTTACCCAAAATACGTAATGTTTCGAGGAGCAACTACGAACGAAAACAGAACACACGGGTGAATTAAGAGCTACCTACTAGTTGAGTTTGCATCTCCGTTATACTCCAATGACTAGGTATTAATACGCTCAGTTGCGCAGTCATACAATTCCGATATTTCGGTAAAACTGCATTTCGACAGATTGTCTCGGTTTACTCGGCGGATTTCAGACAAATCGTGGTTTCATTCACTCGTGAGCCTTGCGCCTTGACACTTTGGCCAGAGGCCAATACTAAATTCAAATTTTTCGCGGGGAATCTCATTCGCGGGGAAGGAGCGCCCGCTATAAACGATTCACGCATGTATGTACACTGTACATTATACATGCACGCGCGCATGTATAATATATATGCGTATTTGCAAAAGTAAATGTTTTTCTGATGTACCGCGTATTTTAGATCTTCGCATATACCGCGAGATATGAATATTCAAGAAATCCCATAGTTTTTGGGACCGCGATGTTTAGCAAGCTCTCGCACGCTCTCGCCCGAATCTGTGGCGCTGCAAAAGTATGTGCGGCACGTAGTGCCGTCGCGCGTAATAATCTGGCCAGCCAACACGTCGGCTCTCGATTTTATTACACGACCGGTTGCAGTCTTGCGCAAGCGGTATCCTATTTCGTCCCCGGGATCGCAAGTTCACCCATGAATTACCGTAATTAGCGTCGGCCCGTTATCAATCGCCATTCGATCTACCGTTTTATCGCGTAACATTGTAATGCGAAAAGTTTCGCGGCGGCTTCAAAGAGGACGGAAACGTGTAAGCACGCCGTCGGGTGTCAGTTGCCGTGTGATAGTGCAGCTTTACGTCTATGTTAGCGCTATACACGTCGCCGGTGGGAATATGCATGCGTCGGCCAGGGCGTGTACGAACGCTTGAAGGCTTAAAAGGAGCGAACTCCGTCTCGGTCCTCCGAAAGTGCCAATATTAAATTACTAATGACGTGCGGGCGCACGTGGGTGTTTGCGACTAACGGTTTGATTTTCTTTGTTGCACCGCTCGCCCGGCGAGTTTGCGTTGGCGTTGCAGTGGTGCAAAGCAATCTCAAGGTCAACGCCGATATTAAAAATGAAAGCAAACGAAATTTTCGCGCACACAGGCACACGTTACGAGAGCACCGCGAGCAATATCCGAGCGAGATCCGGAGCGGCATCGAAGATGGCGGCGGCAATGATTGACCGCGTCGTGTGCATCAGGATTGCGCAACTCGCGATTTCAATGACCCGTTCCTCCGTCGCATTTGCATACATCATGCACGTGTCTTCGTGGAACGATACGATCGCGCAACGTTACGGAGCGATTTTATCCCAGGGCATTTTCCTCACAGGACAGACCGTGAATATACGTTCTCCATCTCCGAATTCGCTGTCATGAGCACCACACATGTTCCGTAAATTTCAACTGACGCGTGCAATGCGCTACATATCTGTGTATACGCGCGCACACACACACACACACACATACACGCACATGTGCACGCTTCATACCTGAGCTATAAGACGCCGCGGCGCCGTCTGTCTGCGCATTCTCCCGCGGCAGCGCGAGCTATTCTGTCAACAAATCTTTGAACGTAAATTGTACGTTATCCGCTAAACATTATCTGGTTATTCGTACCAACACGGACGCGTAATTTCGGACGCTGTAGATTTCAGGCGAGAACGCGGCGCGGAGAGTCTCGCGAGCGTTCTTAATTTATCCGATTTTTCCTGGGCGTCCCGGAGCAATTTGCATTACCTCTCCCCGCCTCTCGAAATTCTTCGAGATCCTCCACTTTGAAATCCTGTCCCGCGTACACCCACTCTTCCCGTGCAAAACGTCAATTTTCCGCGTCAGAAACCTCACGTTCCGCGAGGATTTCGAAAGGTGGATCCTCGCGCGAATTCGACGATTCATCACCTTCCTGCGGACGTAATAAGACATTCCTCGACATATTTCCGGTTTTGCCGAGCTGTGCGAGCCACGTGACGGAAAAACCGGGTGACCGGAGCCTCGTGGGATGTAGTTACGTTGCGTGGGTTTTTAGTTCGGAACGAGAAAGGGCAGAGGGGAAAAAGAGAGGGGGCAAAGCGAAAAGAGAAAGAAAGAGAGAGAGAGAGAGAGAGAGAGATAGATAGATAGATAGAGAGAGAGAGAGAGAGAGAGAGAGAGAAAGAGAGATAGAGAGAAGAGCGGAGTGGAGCCGACGACCGTAACAATACCAGCGACCCGAGACCGCGAGCCAAGAGGTAGCCGGGGAACACAAAAGAAAGCCAGAGAAGAACGCGGCTTGGGACCGGTGAACAGTCGTGGTCCGTGCTTTATCGCGAGCGCGCGCGCGCGCGCGCGCGAGACCGTTCTCTATCCCGTGTCCCGATAACGATAAAATGCCTGTTCCGGGATATTCAACCGACCCGATGATCCATCATTCGACCGTTCGAGCGCGCGTCGCAACATGCAATGTTACCTCGCGCACGGTGCAATGGTGTGCACGCGGCCGAATGCAGAGGGAGGCTGAATCGAGTGGAAGCCGACGGCCTGCTCCCTCCCTCTCTCTCTCTCTCTCTCTCTCTGTGTGTGTGTGTGTGTAACCCAACAGTCGCTGGGTTTTGCTGATGTTGCTTGACCGTTGCTGGCTACCGCCGCCGTAGCGGCCGTCGTCGTCGGCGGTCGCGGCGGCGCGGCGACGGCAGCGGCTTGATACGAGCCACGTCTCGGCCCGAATAGAACGGATAGAAGCGCGGTCGGGTTACGTATAGTCGGCCGGGCCAGGCTCGTTTATCACCACCCTGTGATGAAGCTGTTGGGTTAGCCGGGCTCCCTCTGCATAAGCAAACCGCTCGCCTTATCTCGAATCGTATAATGTCTTGTTAGGCTCCTCGCGCGCAAGCACCACCGTGGAACGACCAGCACCGACAGATAGAGAGGAGGAGGAAAGAAAGAAAGGAAGAAAGTCCGCGATACTTTGGCTGGAAAAATCTGCCGGCGGACGAGCGAGTGATATATCACGGCCGGCGAGCGCTAACTGCTTCCGATCTTCTAAATGACTGATGTCCAAGCACGAATTTCGATTGCAATCTCGCGCCGGCTCCGAACAGATTTTTCTTCCTTTTCAACCTTTCCACATTGCTTTGTGTATAAAAACGAAAGCAAGCTACCAGCTTTTTTCCCAAAGTTCACACTATTTTCGAAACAAGCGACTCGCTTGTATCACCTCTTATAAAGCTCGTGCGCTATTTTCAGGTTCCATTATCGGCAATCGATATGTGTTCCGGAAATAGCGTTATTTTTGTATAATCCATTTCAGAAGACCGTTTCTTCCTGAAGACCGTTTTCAGGCGACGAGTCAAAATAGCGCGAGAAATGTACCGCTGCTTTTATTTCACTTTCATTCAGCCTGATGGACCGTTTACGCGTGGTCGGTTGATGATGTAAAAAGAGTGCAAAATCTAGCCGGCGAAACGCGATACGCGAAATTGACCCCGATATTCCCGTGCGCCACGAATGGCGACGGGTGCGCACACAGTTCGAATAGGTGCAATATTAAAATTGTTATTTTCCAAGTATGAAAGTTATCTCGCACCTCGTCCTCTCCTTTCTCTCTGTCTCTCCTCCAGCGTTCTAGCACAGATTGCCATTTTCAATAAACTACGCGAAAAAAAGGCCGAAAGAATGAAGGGCAAAAAGAATTTGCACACACAACAGCCGTGGACACGATTTACGGTCGCATTTTTGGAGCAACTTCTTTTTTCTCCTTCGCATATGATATGCGGCCGAAATTCCATACGTTGCCGCGACTGGTATTTACGCGCGCCCGTTGCCATACCGTACAATTTAGCGCAAAATTAAACGCACGCTCCGTGTCGTTGTTTCTAAATCGAGGTCGCTCTGCGACTCTAACTTTTTATCTGTGTTACACCTTCATTTGCGGCTTTACGTGATTGCTTACGATCACTCGTAACTTTGACGATCGCGGCGGTTCGCGCTCGATACGCCGCTGCAAGATTATCCGGCGAAACTCGGCGACAATTATTTCCGAATCGAGGCAGCGCGACCGTGAGCAACGCGAGCGCGAGCGCGAGCGAGCGAGTAATCCACGATAGGGGGGAAGTTTGTGAAAATAGCGGTTGCGCCAGGAGCACGCAAGTCCGGACTGTTCAAAAGAGAAAAATCAAGAGCGAAAAGCTCCTCGAGTGCGCGCGCGGTCGCGTCGCGTCGCGTCGCGGCGCGCTCTTTTTCTCGGTCCTCGCGCATTCGCACGTGGCGGCGGACGTGGGGCCGCCTCGCATTACTCGCGGACTCTGACCACATCACGCACCAATGACCGCGAAGGCTATCGCGAGATAAATTAAAGTTTGCGGAAAGAATCGCGGTGGCTCTCGGTTTATTGCGAAAAAGTACACGCGAAAGAAAACGTAAGCACGCTGCCGCCGTCGTTTCAGACAACAGCGTGCTATCCAATGGCGTAACAACGAGAAAACGAGGGCACTTTGCGAGCGGTAATCGCACGACACAACCCTCCGCGAAGATTTGCCGTTTTCGTCTCGAATCTCGCGAGCGTTATCAAGAACACCGGCGGATCGATGTTTACGGACGCAAGTGCGGTGCAGTGCGCGATACTAGCGAATAAAGTTACCTTCGTCTGAAAACTTTCGGATAACCGGTAGCAATTGGCTTTTAAATTCAATAAACTCGTTAAATCCGTGTAAACTTTTAATTTAATAAACAACAACTCGGCACAGTTCTCTAACACGCCGGACTTGGACTCTCCATAATGGCAAAATGCGATATCGTATGTATACGGATTCGGATATGAAAAAGATACGATATGTTTGATAACAACGTATACATCAACCGCTATCAAAAAATAAATATAAATATATTTATTTATTTATTTGCGATGCGAAAACTATATTCGCGCGCGCGCGCGCGCACGCTCATCAGATGCACACGTAGCGTAAGCACGTCGTAGCGTAATCACTTTATGTGTTCGACGACTTTGGTACCTCTTCGCTTTTCCGAAAGGTACCGGAGCGGATCGTAGCCGACGTCGTATCGTTACACCACTTGACGAAAGTTTTCGTCAGTCGCCCGTGCATGTAGCTACGAACTCCTAATCTTATACACCTGCACCCTCCATAACTTTTCCGTCCGATCAATTTTCGATAACACGGTAAAACAAAAACGGTGCTCCCGGCCGATGAACGCGCACACGAGAAAAATTCACTTTTCCGCCGCCCTCACGAAGATTTATGATCGCGCAGTCGGAATTTAAGGAACGCCGGCTAAAGGGCGCCGAGAGAGCCTATGAAAATTAATCCCACGCCAGATGCCGTTAAAGGCCGCGAGATTTATCTACTGTGTGCCCTTTGCCGTGAACTTTACGCTGAAACTTTTCGGCGCCTCCGTCGCTATTTTAAAAGCTCGTTACACTCATTGGTACAATCGACCGGTCTATCTACGAGAGAGGAGAAGCGTCTGTGGTTGGTTGTGTAAAACGAGAGAGAATCGCGGATCCAAATTTGTTAATCTCAAGATCTTTAGATTATCGACCTTTGCTATGCTTCTCCTTATTTTCGGATTCAAGCAAAATTGCTACACGTCATTCTTGCGTATCGCTTCGACGTTCAGACTTGCACTTGCGCTGAAAGCTTGAAATTGAGAAGAAGGTCAACTCATGTCCGTTCTCTCAAGTTTTACGTCAGAATTTTCGTGCCTCGCGGAAATTCACTCTATCCGCGAGGATGCACACGTATCGGAGTCGTATGTACAAGGTGCGTCGAAATTACGAGACAAAGACTCACCCGGGCGGTCTATGGGATGAAACGTAATCGCACGACGAAGTCCGATTCCGCAAGCGACGCAAGGACAAAAAGCTAAAAACGCGGAGAATGATTTGCTCGCGGATCCAGACTTGCTTCTTCTCGTTCGTTCTCGTTCTAGCTTTCCGTTAACCCGATGCAGTCTCTGCCTATGTAATTCCGGAACACCCCGTATATATACATGCGGAATAATCCGAGTCCGGCTGAAAGACTACCGACGAAATCTCCAAGCTTCGAAATTGCCAGGCTCAGATGCACCGTGGAACGGCAGACAGACGTTGGAGAACCGGTGGGAGGAGGATGGGCCGGGGAGAAAGTCTCGGAAAGTTTGGTACACGAGCTGGCAGGTAACGTAAGACAGAGAATAGCCGTGGGACGCGGAGACGAAGGAAAAAGAGTGCATTTAATGCTCACGGGAGGAAGAGAGCTTAGCCGATAATCCTCTCGTTTATATTACTTTACAGCCACGCAGATACTCTTTCTCCCCCTCCCCCCTCTTCTCTCTCTCTCTCTCTCTCTCTCTCTCTCTCTCTCTCTCTCTCTCTCTCTGTCTCTCCCTTTTTCACTCTCGACCTCCCGGCAATACCTTCTCTCCCTCAATATCATACCGTTCTCATTGTCTCTCTCTCTCTCTCTCTCTCTCTCTCTCTCTCTCTCTCTCTCTGTCTAGCCTCTCTCCCCTTTTCATTGCCGGGGACTGACAATAATAGTCTACGTCGCTTTCATATTTCTCCACCGACAACGGGAGATCACCCGAGGATACTGCAACAGCGCTAATGAAATTTCTGCCGCGGAATGGTGCACGCTCGCGGCCGGTTTGCGCTATTTCTGCAAAAAATAGTTGGCGCTGGTTTATGCACGTCGGGAACGTTGTCCGAGTCACGCCAGGCGGGAGAGCACGTTTCCACTTGATTCCTGAACATTAAAGTAGCGTAACGCGGCGCGCTCGCGTTCGCCAGCTAACGGATACCGACAAAGGGTATCAAGCCAAGTGTAATTTAAAACTGTTTTCACGTACTTGGAATTCTTTGTTCTTCAAGCGCGAGCTTGTAAGAGAGTTGCGTCGGCGCGTAGGTGCGAAGCGAGAAACGGGGGAAAGGTCACTCCCAATGAAAGCGCGTAAACGTCAACGTACGTACACGACGACATCAAGGGCTCTCGTTTTATAATATCATCGCGCTGCTACACGCGCGTAGCCGAAAATTTACTCGATGAATGCAGAATGTACGTTAATTGCAATTTTGTCAAATATGCGCGGGTATCAAAGGTGTATTAGTAAAGTGCATAAACCCGTCATTCATTAATCGTTTTAACACTTCGGTTTTGTCGATAATGAATTACCAATATTTTCGTGAAAGCGAACCGAGCAATGGTCGCGACAGCGGCGAGTGTGCGCGCGTGTTATCGCGACAACAGGGTGATTTCAGTAGAGAAATACCATTACCCAGAAGACGAAACGCGCTCCCGCGTACAGAATTATCGCAACGCCCGCGAGAGCACCGTGCCTATTATATTTCGTCTCTCTCTCTCTCTCTCTCTCTCTCTCTCTCTCTCTCTTGCACGGGGTAAGAACATTGCTCTCGGTTCGTTTTATATAATGGAAAATCTCAAAGAAGGGACGGCTCTGGTCCGAGACAGACGCACAATTCGAATGCAAAACAGTTCCCTACGACAATGAGACTGCTCGGTCGAAAAAGCGTTCCTTCAAATGCAAATCGGGATAGATTTCGCGCTTGTAATTGTCACAAAGTCGCTATCTGCAAGTGAAAACCATCAAGACTATTAGAAAGAAAATTATTTGGCGACGAAGGAACGGAGTCAAATCCCCCAAGCTCCCGCCGGCTTTACAACCGTCATGTTATTTGCATGCGCGTGGGGCGACGGCGGTGATTAATTTCGCGTGATATAATTATCACGTGTGTGATGCGACAGACACGGAGCAAGCCTGGTCGTCGCATCGGTCGTTGATCGCGCGAGTTAAATTCATTTTGTCGCGCGCGAATTCCCTCCGTGAGTCGCGCATTTTCTTTCTCAGGGTATAAGTATGCGTGCGCACGCGTATGTGTGTGTGTGTGTGTGTTTGTGTATGCAGCGCAAAACGGCGAAAATCTTTCAAAGCACCTGGAACACAGTTTAATCATGCGGCGGGCGGAGTATAAGTTTCACGGTAGACGCATATACATGGCGGCAGTATCGCAAGCAACGCACAACGACGCCGCGCTGTTTATTTCTTACATAATTTAAGACGGTCTGAGGTATACGGAAGTCATACAGGAACAGGACGGCAATGGCGGTCCCGGCGAAATTATACAGGGCAAAGTAAAACAAGAGCACCGAATTTGTCTCAAGTGCGCGCGTGCGTACAGAACCGGTCCGTTGAGATTAAAAAACAAAAAAGAAAAAGAAAAGAAAAGAAAATTCGAGAATGAAAGAAATATGAGATGCGCGCGTGTATTCTGCAGCTTCCTCGATGCGGTCTGCTTTTATCTTTGATTAATTTGCACTAGACTTGAATTAGCGCGTTAACGCGAGCCTCCGTGTGCGAACGTGTCGCGTGTAGAGAGCCGTTAATTACGAAGCAATTGCGAGACGGTGAGAAGAAGGAGATGGCGATACTTGCCGCGCGAGTGAGCACTTTGGTGAATTTCCTTTGCATTCTGAATGGAATTACGTGTACGCGGTCGTGTCATTATCATGGCGAGTCAGCGACAGAATTTTTCTCTTACTATATTCGCTACATATTCGCTCGCGGTATTGCGGCTACTTTCTGCATATTTCGTCGATAAAGCAGCCGAACGTCACGAAGCGGCGAGAGACGCTTGTCAAACTGGGAAGGGTGCACGCTCTGAGGGAAACAATTGTCACAATAGTGGAATCGGGGACAATAGAAAATCTTCAGAGAATCTGCAAACATGCGCGTCGCGATAGCGGGATTACCATTTGAAAATGTAACGACAACGGCAAGAATTAACTAGATTCACCAGTGTGTTTGACAACACACACGAGATAATGGTAAATTTAATAATTTACAATGTTTACAACCCCATGAATAATAATACAACTGTTATCTAATTATTTACGGTCTTCAAATCGGCTAATTGTCGGTTGTTAGCGCGCAAAACGATTGATATCGAGGAGACGCAAAGTGACACGAAATTGATTCAAATGTCACTCCCTTCATATCCTGCATCAATTTAGCCGAGATCTTCTTGTTAAATTTTTGTAATTAAATAGTTTTCGGCTGTAGGGCAAGACGCAGAAAAAAAGTTCAAAAACATATGAGCGTTTATATTATAGAATTTTCGATATTTTCAAGTACCGTCAGAATTATATAAAGGAAGAATTGTATAATTCCGGCTACGCCCGCGATGTAACGATTGCAACGATTGCAAGCGCGAAATTTGTATTCGGGATTCGCATAATGATTTTCGCCAATTCATCTGGCGGGCGATTCCTCTCGAGAGGCTACCTTGATTATGCTCCATCGGAATTCTTATCGCGGCCGCATTCGACTACGTGCTTTTTTCGGCACCGCGCCGGATCCTTCCATGCATACGGTATGCGACGATCTTCGATCTTCCGCGAGCGAGCGTACGTTGACGCGAAAACACCGTCAACGTTGATTGTTAAATTGCCACGCGGCGAATGGCTAACGTCGAATAATCACCGGGCAAAAACAAAAGGGCGGACGCTCCGATGCCGGAAATAAACCGGCGCGAGATCATCCACCAGTCAACGCGATTATTCATCACGATTAGGTATGCGCTCGCGCGCCAGAGCGGTGACGCCTTTGTGTCTCGTTAGCGTTGCCGCGATTCCAAAGAGTGCATCGGTCGATTTCACGTCGATTAAGAGCCGCTCCCATTGTGTCGATAACAACGCGGGTTACCGAGCCTCGCGAGCGCAGCTCTATCGCGAGCCCCGGGATTCTCTTTTTCAGTCATTCCCCGTGTCCCCACGCGAGTGGGAGCGGTTATAATTGTAATTAATGACATCGGGAATTAAAATCGACAATCGTCTAAGGCTAAGAGATTCACACGACGCGGCCAGTAAGCGACAGACAGAATCTGTCGATCCTCCGTCGAAGCTTTCTTCGGTGCTTTTGCGCCGGAGTATTTCTTCGGGGCGTACCCGTTACATTGTCACATATCTCTTGGCAATTTCTATAAAAAACAAAAAGGAAAAGAGAAAGGAGAAGAAGGAAAAAAGAAAGAAGAAAAGTGAAAAGACAGAGAACTGACAGAGTCCAGTCTACCGGCGCGGCGGCGTTTAAACGAGCAAGCGTGAGCCCGGCATAATACGTCGCTAAGCGGTTGTGCGCCGCCGCATTTAATCGAATTCGAGCGCACACCGACATGAGACGAGGGACTAATTACGCCCGGCGAGCCGAAGCACAATCCTTTCTGCCCGCGGACGAGTTTAGCGAGGTCGGATTTAGGTGCTTAGAGAGGACGCTCGTCGTCGTGCACGCGAGAGAAGTATTCGCAACGCTGGTGAAGATGGAATTTAAGCTTTCTTTACGGCGACCAAGACTCGTGTTGAGACCGCATTAACGTAACGTCCGCCCTGCGATTATAAACCGACAGACTATTCCCGGCAGCTCCTCGAGCAGGTCCGGCAAGTAACAGGACCATTTCCTTGCTAATGGTATCGCGCTTCGAAGCCGGCTAACGTTTTTGCGCTCCGGGTAAAGTTGTGTCACGCACGAATCCCCGGTGTTACGCTTTGAATACCCGCAGGCTTATCTAGGCGTCACACGTACGCGAAGTTTGTAACCGGTAAGTGGATTAGCCCATCTGCTAATTTAAGTTCATACGTGTTCCGGAAATATGCGGGAGATTCTACGCCTTCGGCCGCGCTCGGCCAGAGATGTCGCCCGTATTCGCGAAGAAATCGATCGAGACTTTAGACCTTAAGCGAGGTCAGCGTAAGAACTCTGCAGATTCAATAATAAATTGAACAAAGCGGACAGAAAGCTTAAGAGAACAGCAATGCGGGAATTTCAGCGATATGAAATGTTAGTAGGATCCGACTTGAGTTACAACTTGAAATCTTGAAACGAGAGAACACCGCTTCCCCCCCCCCTCTCTCTTTCTCTCTTGAATCTCGTGTGTCGTGCATCGCGACACCAGAAATTCCAGACATTCTAGAGATTCCTGCGAATCGAGTAATTGAGTTATTATGTCTTATCAAAAATGCACGGACGCAAATTTGAAAACAATTTGCGTTTTATCGTTCCAGGTTACCTTAATGCGCGAATGTCGTAAAATTGAACGTGGAACACAAGGGATCCTATGAGCGTCCTTCGTAAAAGTTTCAAGATCCAGCTCAAGAGAACGGCCAAGGACATTAATGCGATGCCGTCATTCGTTCCCGCGCGCTGAAAACTTAAGGGATCCTCGAGATCGTGAATAAACCAACCGCACTGAGATGGCGGGCTATCGATCTTGCTGTCGCGAGTGCTCTCTCCTTAACGGGAATAGTTTACGGGAATTTGCGGTAACGTTATTTAGTATGGATTCGAGTGCATATTGGAAATCTCGGCGCCATTGTATTCGGCCGCGACACGTAAGATCTTCAAGGCCCTTGTTATATTCGGCGACGTTGACCGCCGAACTTTGACTTCTCGGCCGGGGGAGGTCGCTCGATCGATCGGTGCTCGTGTCGCAAAAATGTCTCACGGCCGTCACGACGGAAGGGTTAAGTCGCGGCCAATAAAAACCGAAGCCAAAGTTAGAGCCTCGTGTGTAGCCACGTCCTTGTCTCTTGGCGCGAGAGAGTTTACGTTCGTTTAACAAACTACTACGTCTACTACGCAAGGAGGGGACTACGCGCAGCGTCATGATGATAGATCAATTATTGGATAATAATGACGTTGCCCATTATCGAAATTTCGCGCGCACGCGCCGCCCGGCGAGTACACGACACGAATTAATGTGCGTCTACATATCTCAATGGCGACAAACTGCGGAGAGCGACGAGCTTGGAAAATGTTTCATGCGGATCGCTGTGGTCGCACGCCGCGACATTATGAAGTCCGTATTAGCGTTGTTAGAACGAGTACTTTCGGCAAGCCGGCGGATGAGAGTGTCGAAGAGCATACGTAGAGAGTGTACATTTTCCGTCCGTGCGCAAACCGGGCGCGCATTTTAATGACTTCAATTAAAGCACCGTACTTTGGATTTATATTAGTTGACACGCGCGAATGTCGCGCGGGCGCGCGCGCGCGCGCGCGCGCGTGGTTGAAATTAGTTTAAATTAATTTGGGTATTCTCCATTGAAGTTCCATCTGCGTATGAGCCTCGCAAATATTATTCCTCACATACCACATACGCAGCATATGGGGAGAGCGTATTTAACCGGTAGCGTCGCATCAAAGGAGCCGTTTTCCGAACCGACGCATTTATCCTACGACGCGCTTCAAACGCCCAAGAGGAATTCCTAGCACGCAAGTCATCCGAGCCAAAAAGAGGAGAGAGGCGGTTTTAGTTACTCTTAATATCGAGAGAGAGAGAGAGAGAGAGAGAGAGAGAGAGAGAGAGAGAAGAGGGGGGGAGGGAAGAGCGAGAGACTGCTTGTAGTAGGAGCCAGCAATACGCTGACGAGTGGAAATTGAAGTTTGATTTTCATGATCACATGGGAAATGCCATGTGAAGAACGTTCGGTAGTATCTCTCATGATCAAAAATGGATACATTGGAATCTAAAAAAAAGAAAAGAAATGAAATTGAAACGTGTGTACGAGAACTACGATACTCCATCTCGTATACATCCGCGCGACTAATTCAAAGGTAAATCCGGCGCGAAAGGTACGAGCAATCACTGTGCCATATGAGGATCGATCCTAGCAGCCTAATAACTTACTACACACGTTAATATGATGATCGTTGACGGTAAACTGGCCTACCGCCAGATTAGCGTCACGATTATCCGCAATGAGTGTCGCTTGATCGAGCGTCAAAGGATCGTAAACGTATTCAATCTCGAACAAATCGCCCGTTAGCGGGCCGACCTAAATTCTGTTGCTTAATTGCTGATATCCTGTATTCCGTTAAAGTTCATTGAGAATCAATACCGGTTGGGTCATTATTTTGTATCATCTAAAATATCTCCACTGCTCTTAAGAATAAAACGAAACGCTCGGTAAAAAAGAGATTATTCAGTTCATAAGGGCATACGGTACGATTTTGTGCCAACCGACGCCGGAATAATTTTGCATACATTTATTTAGGTCCATTCTTACGAGTCAACAAGATATTTTAAGAGAAAAGTAATCAATTTCTTGCGTCACCTTTCGAAATAGACAATCGATAGAAAAGCGTGTAAGAATAGAAGATGACTTGTGGACAGAGCTATTGAGACGATAATTTTCTTCGTAATAGCACAGTGATTGACCGTTGCGTAGCAACGAACTTATTTCAACAGGGAAAATGCGTATAATAGAATCGGGCGTTCATTTGTGAAAAACACAGCGTGTCAGAAAGCATTTCCTCGCTCATCTGTACCTTTTTTGTGAATCCACGTGAGATTAGCGATACAAACGCAATATTATCATAAAAATACACGGTATATTTGTATACTCAGACTGCGTTTGCGCCAATCTCATATCGTCGGCAAGTGCTGTGCAAACTCACGGCCGCGAGATAACGACTTCAGAGCCGTGCAGCCTCGCCGGATTCGGATAGTCAAACGCGAATAATTCGCATATCTCGGATATAACTCAGGATACACCGCGTTGACACACTGCGAAATCGATATTGATCAACCAGAGGATGGTGCTTAACTACGCATCGTCGAAATCGAGATTACGTTGCATAACGGAACACGTGGGAGCGCCGCACGTCTCGTTAACGCCTAGTTGCGGCTGATTATAGTTCACGCGAGTTCGCACGAGGTAACGGAAAATTTGGCAATTGATAAGAGACCTTGGCGAGAAAATAGATATCTCAATTTTTAAGGTGCAGTCGAAAGTCTATTTGTGTTTAAGGTAAGGATATATTGATTACGAGTCGAGTCAATGTCGAGCCAACCTTAAGGTACTTAAAAAAGGTACAAGTCACAATTACAAAATTACGAAAAGAAAAGTTTTACTAATATTTAATTTTTCTAAAATTATTATTATGTGTGCTTTAAGAAAAAATATAAGATATTTGCTAGCTACATCATATCTCGCTCAATAAAATTAATTCTTCAGGTGAAGGAATTTACATTTCTTAAGGAATTTTTCATGTCGTATATTTAACACGTTTCTTTTTTCTACACTGACTCAGAGGATCCATCAGTGAAACCGTTACCCTGTTTAAGATTGAACGTCTGCGACGAGAAAGCAAAGTCGAGACAACGGAATGGTCTATAAATAAAGAAATGACGGCGGCGGCGGCGGCGGCGGCTCTGTTTATGTAGGACTACTTCGCGACTCCAGGAGAGTCTGTAAAGCTGACTTACGCATACGCGCGATCAAGTGCGATCTCTAGATCTAAAATATATATCGCGGTGAAACGGGCCGCTGGTGGGTTATTGGAAATAACTAGTCCCCCGGCCGTTACCACGACGTGACTACCAAGCCGAGTTACGCAAATGGGAGGAGAACCGTTTTTCAGCGTCAGAAAAATCCAAGGGGCTTGAATTTATTTCGGAAGTAAAAATGCAGATGGAATTTCCATGCGGTTCTGCGCGAGCGAATTCGATACGTCGTCGTTTGCGCGATACAGCGACTTATGTACTTACAGGGAGTAGTCGCGAGATATTCACTCAAATACGAGCTGTGCTTCAAATACAAAGTAATCGTTGCAAGATAGTTCAGACACGCTTACTGCATCGTCTAATAATGATCACAAGATCTCAAGATGTAATTTGATCGTCTGTGATATGATATCGCGTACAAGTGGTGTCAAATATAATCTCCGCGAATATAATTTAATTATATTTATCGAAATTACATTATATTATATAGGTAGAAGTGTACACTGATAGAAAAATATAGTTGAATTAACGATAACCTCACTATATTTTATAGTTCATTTGGGTGTCAACCATATTTTTATAGTTCGTGGAACCTGCAAAATATAGTAGAATAAACACAAATATATAGTCGATGATTGTCTTAAACAAATTGTTTAGTTTTTATTTTACCACATATATGGTAATTTCTCATTCACAAATATAGTGAGATTTAATATTCATATAGTTACATCTGTCATCATTTAGCAAATATTCTGGTAATATTGACTATATAAAAGAGCTACTTTACCTACCATTTTATATTTGTATCCATACAATAATTTTAGTTTAACTTACTATAATTCTTAGTAAAAATATTATATGGTTGGTTATGCTATGCCTGCTATCGTAATTATTACCGATATTATGGTAATACTTACTATAAATATGATATTTCGGACTATGATTTAGTTACTATATCATTATAGTTATCATACAGTATATAAATATCATGTACTTTTCTCTCAGTGTATAATATACATGATACGACATATATTATATATATAGAATTGTATATATTTATTTGATTCTTCTACAAATCGGTTATGACACGACTTCAGCGGAAATAATTTGGCTCGACAGATATCTTCGAAAGAGACAGATGTCATTTCTTGCTTAAGCCATGATACATATCGAACTGTTTCTTGCAGTTTCATACTTCCTGTCTTTATATCGAGTTACACTCTCCATTCGTAAATACTTAATCGCAGTGAGAAGCTTCATCTTCCGTTTATGACAGATGATCGCTCGTTTCTTGATATTCCGCGTCGCTCGACTAAGCCGGATATCTTCATTTGCGCAATCATTTGTAGATACTTTCCGATATAGTAAACGAATGTTTGTAATGCATAAAAATTGGTACGTCCCGATTTCATTTGATTTACACGCAAATTATCACGAAAGTAAAGTTCAATTCGGGAATTATCGCACACATGTGTTTTCGTACGAATATCCCAAAGACAGTCAGCTGTGAAGGATCATCGTTAGAAGTACAAACGGCAGCGCGCAATTATAGGGAATACCAAGCATGCGCATCTCATTAGCGAGGAAATCCGCGAAGCCGAACTGTGAAGCTTATTTAATCCCGGTAATATCAAGAGGCGCAGGGCCTCGGAGAGTCATACTTTAGCACTAGAGAGATACGAATGGTACATTGTTCTCGCATCTCAAAACACGAGCTCGGGCATTAAATGCGCGTTTGAGCCAACGGCTTGACCGTTAATTAACGTTTCCGCGCGGAGGAAAGAGTTAACATTTAATTATCGCATCTGGCGGAATATCGAGCCGTGTTTCGCGACGCAGCGCGGCGCGATCGCTGTCGTTCGATCTCCTCGACCGCCGATGGCTAAAAAGAGAACGTCGGAGAATATATCCATTTCGGATCGTCGACTTCGGTCTTTTCGTATCGTAATAATCGGATCGGCGGCAATGCCGTGACGTGAAGACAGCCACAGTGGCAATAGCGAAAAGCACTTTGGGAAGCCAAGTGTCAAGCGAGTTGATCCCGGGGAGCGTTCTTGTGGGAAATATTATATACCGCGGCCCCCGCGCGATATAACGTCGAGACGTCGGACTGGAGAGGCGAAGGCGAGGAAAAAAGAAAGGAGGGAGCCGCAAGTCGAGAGGAGAGGAAGAAATACCGGGCGGAGAAAAATCGGAAAAACTTTAGCGCGCGTCGCAGTAAACAACGGTATCCGCGCGATATCGAAATCCGCCCAGTTATCGCTTTCCACGCGGCCGTCACCGTATCTCGCGCCCCGTTTCTTCCTTCTTTCCTATCTGTCACTCTTATATATCGAGATATGTATTATATACACCATCCGTTCTCCCACGCGCCAAGAGACAAGCAAGCAGACCCCGTCGGGATTACATCCCCTGCCCCGGGTCACTAGGAATATCGTCGCGCGATCGCGCGCGTCGGAATGAACAACAACCGCGCTTGTGAATAATGAAAGACGCCGTCAATCTTTAACGAGGGACCTGAACGGGCGCGCGCGCGCGCGCATGAGGAATCTTCGCCGGCTCGCCGGCGAGAACATCGACGCAATAATGCAACCTCCATTGTTGCTCCTGGATTAGACGACGCTCGTGGGCCAAAGGGCGTCTAGGAACTGCTTCGTCCGGCGAGTGGCTTTGTACGGCTTCGAAATCAGCCAGCCAGTCAGCCAGCCAGCCAGCCAGACCGGCCTGTCTGCTTCTCGTCCTTTAATCGGCAAGCAGACAGGGCAGTGCGTAAATTCGGTCGGACGAGCGGATGTCCCGGCAATTGCTTGCAGAACGATCTTCGCCGCGCGCACGCTCTCGGCTTCTTGAATAATTTCATATCGGACACCGGATATCCGAGTATTATGTCGTATTAGCAGGGCACTCGCGCACCACCAGTCAGCATCACGCAGCGGCAACGGCGGCGACAGCAGAGCGTCCGCGCGTATTTCTTACGCCCGTATATCTTCGGCTGTGCGCGGGAAAGCGTAAACGTTCAGCGAGAGAGAGAGAGAGAGAGAGAGAGAGAGAGAGAGAGAGAGAGACCGGACCAGCCAGCCAGCGAGCCTTGCGTTTCATCTCCGACTACGTGACGACGTCATGAAATAATAGGTGAAGTCTCGTATGCTCTTCTTCGGAGAGCACCGTCGAGAATTAGCGAAGGGAAATTGGTTGCCTCCGCCGCATATAATACGTGACCGTAAGAGATCAACGGGCGTTGCGAGCGGTGTCAGTTGAACGGCCTCGGTGCAAAATTAGCCGAGCGCCAGTACCAGGTATTTTGATATCGGCGAGTCTCGGTTAACACGGGACTTTGGTGTACGCGTCTCGGCTTTAAACATGGATTTCCCGGCGCAGAGTTATGCGGCGGATTTCACGTGGAGCTCTCGCCGTAATTATTACATACGGCCTTAAATATACGACGACGACCGCCTGTCGCCAAAGAAAACGACACGAGATCGGAGATCTCGTATCGCGCGCGCGCGCGCCCGTGGCTTATTCGAAATAACAATTTGGCATTTCACGACAAAAGTAGTGATAGGCGCGCGATCGCCCTGATACGAGTTATTATCGACACGAAAGCATCGCCCGCGCGGCGCACCGCTCCGCGATTCGCTTGAGATAGAACGGCTATAATTGCGAACACGTATATACACCGTGCGCGCGGCCGCACAAGTCACAAGGCGGACGCGACTTCTCAAGAACGTGACCGCACGAGAGTTCGTGCGGAACTCTCGTTCGTATAGCGAACTTGCCGGCTCTCTGCGCGAGAGTCCGAGTGGATAATAAACCGATAGAGCACGGTTAAGACACCTCGGGCGCGCGACGCGGAGCTTCCGTCGAGGAGAACGCGATGCGATTCGAAGCGACGGCAGCGGCGACGTTTTACATGTCGTTTGTCCCCGGAAACCGTTTCGTTCCCCATGGACGCGAATATTCGTCTTTTATCTGTCACGGGATATTCGACGAGCCGAGCGTCCGAGCCATGACCTGAGAACACCGCCGTAAAAGTCTGAAATCCGAATCGGTTCGATTCGCGGATATTCTCCACGACGGCGATGGCGACGACGACGACGACGACGACGACGCGACGGCTGGTGCGAGCGAACGAAAATCTCGAAAGAATCGCACAGAGAAGTGGTTATGCATAGCATACGGAGAACTGACTGCCTTTTCATGGTATATGAAGTGCGCGGCGGAGCAATACGGCGCGAGCACGGTATTTTCTCGCCTTGACCTACTCGCGAATTCATATTCTCGCGTCGAGAAAAATCGACAATCCGGGCGTAATGAGGAACGAGTCTCAAAGAGGAAGCAAGCACCACCGTGGAGTTTTGTCAACGCCTACGATTGACGTATCGGTAGGAATTAACGACTACGAACGAGAGAGAGAGAGAGAGAGAGAGAGAGAAAGCTCTGCGAACGTTCGAGTTTCTCCCTCGTTCGCGCTTCGTTTCTTAATTATTCATGTCGGAGTTAATTGCGGTTAAGCGATTGAACAACTCACGCGCGCTTGTTGGGTCACGGCTAATGATAATTGCGTTTCACCGGCACCGAGAACGAAGAGCGGAGTGTTTGGCACCAAGTGCACCGCGCCGTTGAATCGCGGCGCGGAATCTGAATGAATTTGTCATGCGTGCCACGCGCTTGCTTAACAGTTTCCACTGTTAGCGGCAATCAATGGTAATCGTTGCTCCGCGCGCGTGCGCGCGCGCGCGCAATCTTCTGCCCGTCCTCGTCTAATGCGACAGTCGTTGCATTCCGGCGAACGAGCTCGCGGCAATCGAGTGGTAATTCGAAGAGAGAAAGAACAGGAGAGAGAGAGAGAAAAAGAGAGAGAGAGAGAGAGAGAGATAACGCGTCGCGAATCCTCGTATCAGACTGGCGCAAAAAGCGGCGCGGAATGGCCCGCGTCCGTCGCGTCGCGCGAATCGGCGATTCGCCGCGGGCCGAAAGGTTCGTCAAAACCTGGATCAAAAACTGGATCTCGCACGTCGGAGAAGCGTCGCGCGGCTTTACTGGCTGACAAACGCCGTTTCTTCCGGCGAGCGACGTGGAAACGGCGCGTCATCCAATGGCAGGCGATTCGTCCGAACGCGCGAGCATGAACGGGAGTAAAGTGCCGTTGAATTAGGTTGACGAACTTCGTGGAGCGTTTCAAGAGCGCGCCGGCGACGATGACGTTCGAGCAGCACCCGGTACTATATATGTATGTATGTGTGAGTGAGTGAGTGAGTGTGTGTGTGTGTGTGTGTCTTCTAACGAGCTTAAATTATGTCGTTACTGCATCAGTCGCCCGATGTCACGTCGTTGAACGTCGAACAACGGATTGTATCGTCGGTCGACGTGTTTTTCCCGACGGTGACGACTTTCTCAGGCAGGTTTTATACTTCCGGCGCAATCAGTGCGTTTCTCTCGCGTATTTTCGCACATTTTAGATTTTGGGTCGCATATTTTTTATTTAATATTTAAAATTTTTAAATAAAACATTACTCTTACTACACAGCGATCGTTCGATAGATTTGCCGCACCGGCGACACATTTCCGAAACTAACGAGTCTCGTTTATAATATACGAACTGTTCTTTTTTTCTCACGGACAGCGAACACCGAATCGTTGGATGTGTGTCAACCAATTCGGTTTCCTATGAACGATTCGCAGGTTTGAATATTTTGCGCTCGATTTATCTCGCAAATGACTGATAAGCCGTCTCACGTCGAAACCGTACATGCGACATTTATTTTTCCATCCATCTTAAATGCCTCCACCGATGCAGCTATCGAATTACGTTGAAAGCACTCCCTCCCGTTTCTCTCTTATAATTATAGAGTGATATCGATCGCGGTCGTTGGCAGTATGTCATCACAATAACTTCTATCTACTGCTTTTACCCGTAATAGCAGGAAAAAATAGATTGCGCTTTTCTTACGCTCCCTCCCCCCCTCTCTCTCTCTTTCTCTCTGTCTCTTTTTCTTTTCTTTTTGTCCTTTGAGCCTCGGCGCGAGATTTATTCATCGTCGCCGAAAAGAATAGATTAAACGTTGGTCGCATATCGAGCGCCATCGATGACCTCACGTTCCGCAGAAAAAATCGCACCGCGACCGGCCATTTGTCTCGATTTGACGATCTATGCTGATGGCTCGGCTGCGTACACTCTCGCTTAGGGTCACCCGTCACGTGCGAACGAAATCGTAACGTGGCCGCAATGAGCCGCGAGAACTACCCGAGGCCCATCTCGAAGGATTAGGTGGATGTACGTATTAGGACGATCCACTTACGTGGATTTTGGAGAAGATTGGCCGAGAACGGACAAGAACGAAGGAAATGTGCGAGCGAGTCCAGGTGTGTGTGTGTGTGTGTGTGTGTGTGTGTGTATGAGTGAGCAGACAGACTTTGAGCATCGACTGTTACGTATTCATCGATTACAGCGCGCGCCCTTCCGACGATATACCGCACGGCAAACCGAGCGTTGTCTTAGGACGACGCTTGCGATTTTCAGCGCGAGCCTTCGGATGAAAACGGCTACGTGAAAATGAGCGCTTGATGACCGCGACGATGGATGTCGGCACGCAGTGATTAATGGAGCGGCCTGGAGACGCGAGCGCAAGCCGAAAGAGAAGGACGTACGCGGGCGAGCGGGCGCGCGGTTTGTTCTCTCTTTGCGGCTGCATAAATACTCATCAAGCTTTTGCGGGGATGTCGTTACAGCCGCTCCTCCAAAGCCGCTTGTACGTTGAAGAGCTTAAGCGCTTCATCCCCGAATCTTGATACATTGTGGGGAATTACAACGTAATGCCAAAATATTACCAAGTTGTCGCGCGAGATTCTTCGTCGAGGCTCGTTGTTTCGTCTCGCTTCCCGACCCGCGTCTTTCCCGACCGCTGTGCTGCGCCGCGCTACCGACGCCATGCGCGCATTTTCGAGCGTGCAACAGCCGGCGCGACGGGGATAAGCAGAAAGTGCCGCGACCGAGATCAAAGCCAATAAATTCGACCGACAAACAGAATGCAATCTCCTAAAAGCTACGTCGGCGTATCGCGGCGAAATAAATGTCTCTCGCGCGTCCGCCCCCGCTTGCCCTTCTGCGGGTCCGACGGAATCGCGCGCGGCGGCAGCGGCGGCGATTCGGCCCTTCGCGTCCCGTCGTCTTTGGTTCCCGGTGGACCGTATCCTTTGCATCTTCCAACGCCCATTTAAACTTCCGAGCCGCTCGTCGTTATCGCGTCCCGAACCTCCCCTCTCCGCGTCGGCATCTTTGCGCTCGACAAAGTAGCGACGGCAGAAGAGAGAGAAAAAATATGAAAAGAGGGATAGAGAGACGGAAAACACGGAGAAGGAAAATTCCAGGAAAAAGAGAGAGAGAGAGAGAGAGAGAGAGAGAGAGAGAAAGAAAGAGGGGGAGAGAGAGAAAGAGGGGGAAAGAGAGAGAGGGGGGAAGGAGGGAGGTAGGGGGGAAGAGAGAGAGAGAGAAAACGAGGTAAAGAGCGAGGGAGGGAATAAGAGCGTTTAAAATGCGGTTAAGTGTGCCCCGCAGGCGTCTGCCGTTAAGAAGACGAAAACGGCGACATCGGCGGGCACGACGGCGACGAAACGTTCCGGCGGCGGCCCTACGTTGTCTCGCATGCTCGCAGCTACACGAAAATCCCATAGTCGTACGCCGGCAGCGCGCGAGTGCTCGCGCACGCTGCAACGACAGAGACGGATAAAGGCAAAGGGTTTGGCTCGAGAGAGGAGCCGGAGAATTATTACAACGACGGCGGGGATAGGTCGTGTCGTCGTCGCGGTAATACGCGGCGGCGCAATTTGCACTTGTTGCCGTCAACACAGACTGTGCATTAAGCTTTATTAAACCGTGGTGTGGCGAGAGTGTTTAATTTAAAATTACTTCCGAGGGATGGCCGGTGGTGCGGGAGGCGGGGAGCGGGGCGAGCCGCGGCTTCGGCCGTTCGCTCGAGGCCGGGGATTCGAGTCGAAATTCAATTCGCGGGACCGACGAGGGATGGGGGGGACTCGCGCGATCGCTGCGCGTCCGCTCCGCTCCGGCGTTAAGATTATCGCTCGCGACGTCCTCGGACTCGGACGCGGTCTGCCGATTAATTGATGAGATCGATCCTTGCGGTTTGCCGAGTTTATGCAGTGGACGTAAGCTGATTTCAGCATAAGCTGCATCGTTGCGCCGATGAAAGCTCCGAGCTTTCCGATAAGGAGAGACAGACTGGGGGAGAGGGAGGGGGGAGGAGGGGGGTTAGGTGTCGCGATTTACGCGAGCCCGATATACGAGGGACAGATCGAGGGGCGGTTGCAGATTTACGTACGTTAGAAGATGGATCCTCGCTGAGATCTCGAGCGCGGATGCGCGGCATGCTACAGGCGACGATAAGCGTGTACAATTGTTCATTAAAAGCGACGTGACAGTGAAATACGGCCCGTTTTTGCTTTCTTCCTTGCCGTAGTCGGCGTTCGGTGATACCACGGGAAACGCTGGAAAACGTCGACTTCATCGGCGGAACGAACGCGCGGCACGTACGGAACATCATGCTGGGAATGTTGCACCAGACACGTTCGAATGATACACATACAATAGGTGCAGTTACGGTGCACGTTGAGCTGTCAGTAACAAAGTAGAGCGACCGAGAGTAAACAGCCGGCGCGTAGACTGCGAAACTCTGCGCGCACCTTCCGTGTGCGCGGCAGCGCCGCGGCGATTAGGCGATTTTAGGTGCACCGATTTAACGGGTTACTTTGAAATTCGCCGTTCAATTTTATATTTTACGGCGCGGGTAACGAGAGAGACGATCAAACGTTACCGATTACCGGCTTTGCCAGCGTGTTTGCATCGTATCTGGTTAATTATCCGCCAGAAGCTGTTTCGATACGAGTGTGTGTGTGTCATTGCTGATGTGCACCGGGCATCGCGCGCGCGCGCGTATAAAGCATCCCGCTCTGTTTCTCTCTATCGTCCGGGGCTCTTTTCCCGTCGTTAAGCGATATTAAATGTTTTAGTTCCGAGCAGTTTTCGAAATAACGGAAGTTTCGTGCGATCAACGATGGCGGCGACGCGAGAGGCGAGCGAAAAAGGGGCAGGGCGAGTCTATAAAATCCGATCGCTGCCGCCGAGAAAGCCAATATCGTACAACAAAATCGATACCGACTAAATAAATATTGTTCGATGGATACTCGAATTGACGGTGTATCTCACGTTTGCCGAAAGCCAATATTTATTTCACCGGACCGAGAAACGAGAGCGCCCGCACTAGAGACGCGTATATTACATTCCTTCGCAAAAAAAAAAAAAAAAATAAAAAAAAAAGGAATCGATTCTACTGGTCCGAAAAAAAAAATATACATATACACCGAGAGGATGCGTAATTGCGCGGTCCTATCTCTTTCGATAATGACACGGAACGGGACGTGGCGATTCTTACTCGCAAAGGCGCGCATGATGACGCGCATCGATTCCCCTCCGCGCGGCTGCACATAAAGCGGATCGGATATTCTTTACATGGATTAAAGTACAGGACGTCGTATCGTGTTCATTACAAGCGAAATCTATGAACATTACCTCCGAGCTGGTAGCGCATTAATGCGAGATAATACTGATTTATGTGGAGCCTTACGGTCGAGTTTAGGTCCGTCGTGTCACACGTATTTCCACACACGCGAATTTCGCCGGGAATATCGATCAAACGTATGTACGTACCGCCGGCTCCATCGCGATTTTGTGTCGTGTTCCGTCGGCTCATGATACTCGCAGCGAGTGACGTCCGAATGACAAATAGCCGCTTTCAGGCTTTCTACGCACGCAGTGCCTCCTCCTTTTTTTTTTTCTCTTTCAACAGTCACGCTATCTCGACACGTTTCTTTGCGATGCGTAACATCAAGGGACGGCGCGCGATCTACTTCTCTTTCTTCCCGTCTTGCTTGCCGCTCGTCTCTCTTGAAAATTAAAACGACCAGCTGGCTCTTCCAGCCAAGCCAGCCAGACGAGGCGAGGCGAGGCGAGGCGAGACGAGACGAGCGCGCCACTTTTAGCTGCCTATGCCGATACGCGTTCTATATTAAACAGCGAGTTCCTATCGAAAATGTCGCAAACATTGATTATTTGCTCCGCGGATCATTCACGGCTGGAGAAGCTCGGAACGCACTGCGATGGAATTTTGCCGCGTCGGTGGCGCGTATGTATACCGCGATCGCAGAGACGGAAGATTGGTAGGAAGGTTCATAGCAAAGGTGCACGCCGTAGCTGCCGGGATTTGGCAGCTCGCCAAAGCGCAGCGATGTGACGGGGAAGAAGAGTGACGGTGCATCATTGATGACTCGGGCGCGTTCTGATGCGCGCCTACGTACTGCTTCCTATTCTTCGCGACGATGCAAGATGCATCGCCGGCTGCAGTTTCGCGAGCTAGCTCCGCGTTTGCCATTGTGAGGCAAGAGGGCGAAAACCGAGTCTCTGGTAATTCGATTAAAATATGACGCGCGATTCCTCGTCCCGGATCACGCGCGCCACTCGGAAACGAATCTCGCCCGTGAATCCATCGCGGGAAGAAATTCCGCCGGTGCATTGTTGTCGCGTCCCCGCTGGTCGACCGAGACCGACCAACTGACCGACCGATCGACCGACCGACCGGAGCGAATCGAGCGTGGAGCGCCGAGGGCGTTGCGACAATCCGTTGACAATATTCGCGAAAAGCGCGGCTCGTCCGCTCGTGCCAATTTTCGTGCTCGTTAATCGCAAGTTACGTCCCTCATCCGATTATGATTCGATACCCGCTGCAATTCCTGCCGCGCCGACTGCAATACCGCGGTCGCGTACGAAAAATCCGCTATTCCATATTCACCGCTGCCAAGTGAAACTCCAGTATGCTCCATCTCGTTGAACTTGACGGCAAGTTCGCGCTGCGCCGAGCCGGCGCGGTTTGGCGAAAGAGAAAAAAGTCGGAGAGGGGAGTAAAGAAATAAAAAAAAAAAAGAAAAGTAATAGATATATATATATATATATATATATGATATATAAAATAATACTAAAGGACAGAGAAAAAACCCGAAAGTAATTGAAAGCGTAAGGACAATGTGCGTTAAATTTGCCGGGAAATATGCATTTCGTATGGACGTATGACGGCGAGGAAGAACGGGAAACAATGTAGAGTGTGCAACTGGCAAACGAGAGATACGGCGCGAGCTAGCTGTCGGCGCAGCTGTGACTGCCTCTACCGTCGAGTGAATCGGCCCTCTCTGCCGTTATAATAAGAGAAAACGAGGAATCGTAGAGAATAAGGTCGCGACGCGATGCCCCGGAAATTAAACGTAACGACTGATGCAGCAAAAGCGCGAGAGCTCCGGGCCGCCGTTATACGTTAGAATTAATTTACGCCGGCGGATCGGTTGCATTAACAATGCGCCGAGGAGAAACCTGCAGAGTGGTCGAAGACGCAAGCCGTGCTACAAAGTGAATTATTGCGAGGCAAAAAAGATGACGAGAACAATTATGCGCGAGGACTCAAAATTTTACCGTTGCTCTCATTTCATTTATTTCGATAGATGTGAGCGAGCAATGTCCTCTCTGAGTCAAAAATCCTCTCTGAGTCAAAAATTTAACGTGACATTTTCACCGTCGTCGTCGTCGTTTCGTTGACGACGGATTAAATACTTTATAACGGGTTCGTCTAATAATACGTCGTCTACAAGATATTCTTATCGAGGCTATGCTTGAGAAATGAAGACATATTTCAAATGTAATTGCGACCGTCCATGTCGCGCGTCCATGTACGTATTGTATATATATACCGCGATGAATACGAATCTTTTCGAGAAAGATCACTCCCGTCGTTCTAATTCGCGGTAGAAAAACACGGAGAATGAATCCTTGATTTTGCCGGAAGTACGGCAGCTCAGACAATCGGGGGGAATAATTCACGGTGTTATCCGACTCGTTATTGGAAGCACTTCTCGCGCGAACGCGGCGCGAACGGCGATCGTCGAGGAGATTTTCGTTAGTTTAGGAAATCGCGTCGGCGCGACGCGCGGCCGAGACGGGGCGATTAAGAAAAACTCGATATTCCGTTCGACTGCTACGACGCGCGGTCATAAAGCACCGGCAGTCTCATAAATTCGACAATATGCAAACCGCGTGCGGAAACATCGCGGCGCGCACCGTCCATGTAACAGGTATCGCGGTGCAACGCGGTATCCGTTTCCACTGCCAAGTATTCTCCGCAAACAAGTTTTCGCATTATCGTTACAAAATGTCGCTCGCTCGCTCGCTCGCTCGCACGCGGCGTCCGAAAGTCGCGTTTACCGTACGTATTTACTTCCGCAAACTCTGTCCCATAGCCGTGCACAGGAGCGTGAAGAGCCAAGCCGCGATCGCGCGAACGCGGCTGTCGAGATCAGCCGTGCAGCAGCAAAAAGCATCCCGCACTTTTACGCGCGGCTACGCGGCAGCTTAGTCTCCGTCCGTGCTGTTTGCGCTTTAATAAGGAGATATAGATTCCGCGACTAACGCGGGACGCGAGCGAAACGCGACGTGTGCGTGTGCGTATGCGATAAAATCCCGCTCTGTCTTTCTCGGAGCTGCTCACCGGGGAGTCTTTGATATTTACGGGGGATCCTATTTTGTAGCAGCATTATAATTAGGACAGAGATTATTACACGTGCGACACGTACACAATAATGCGACCGTGTCTCGGCCCTCCGACAGCAAATTACGAAACTCCGAACTCTGCAAGTAAACTCTGGTCGGTCCGATACGGAAGATCCAGGCTTGAGTTTACTTTGCCGCTCCAAAGTACCACAACTCGCGCAACCCGACTACGAAATAGCATATTATAATAACTTATCGTTAATTTCGGCCCGCTACTCCGCGTAACTTGCGCAATAGAAAAGTGCTCGTTGCACGAGACGTAACACTAAGTAGTTGGATCGCCTTTCCATAGAGTTCCCATAGAGTAGGAACCGACCGTCGTGTATCGACATGCGAATATATACCGCTTAACAGTCACTGTGTGCCTCCCTCTCGTGTGGTCCTCACACCGCACGCGAAAAACACGCACCTCGAATAACAACGGTAACATTTCCCCTCGCTTTCGCCTCGCATCGCGATGTTTCGTTATGCGAAACACACGTCGCCTCTTCTTAATTTATCCTCTAATCAACCAACGTCCCAACTCGCTGGATAATCCCCCGCGTTGCCTTTAGCCCGATCCTCCGCGAGAGTTGTGCGCTTAACAAAATTACCGGGCGTGCTTTCGGAGAGAGAGAGAGAGAGAGAGGGGAGAGAGAGAGAATAAACTCGGCGCGTTCGCACGCGGAAACGACGACGCCGATGCCGACGCGACGATGGATAATGGCGCACGTATACACTTATCGTAAGTCATATTATTTCAAGGTTCCGGGGTGAAGTCTCCGGGGGTAAGGAGCGGAATAATGCGGTCTCCCCTCTGTATATACGTGCGTTCCATCGGAGACGCATTACTCACGCCACATTAATCCCGAGGAGCCGAAGCGGCCGCTTTTTGCTCCGTTTTTGCGCCGGAGTTTTATGACGGGTAAATCGCGCTATATGCCAGAGATTGCAGCCACTCTGCACCGGATACGTCGCCGTCTAAACAGGCAAACCGCTGTCGCGCGTTTTCGCGGGACACATTGCTCGTTGCTCCATCGACAACTGCAACTGTAACTTGCACGTAACGGAATTGCACGCATCCCCGCTGCGTTGTCTGACGCAGGTCGCGGGATGTTTACGATCTCGTAAATCGCTCGTGCGAGTTACACGCGCGCGCGGGGCACTCGTACCTGTGTCGCGGCGACTTGCCTTGCCGCCGCTTCTCGAGATTTTCGAGCCGGCAGCAGCCTTCGCCAGCCCGCGGCTAATGCGCGCGATTTCTACGTGAATCTGGCGTGAATTTTACGGGCCGCGAGCAAACCGCATTTACACACGCTCACGCACGACTGTGTCTGTGCGAACGGCACTAAACGAGTACGATAATGGATGGACATGGGTTAAGCAAGTTTTCACGGCGAATGGCACTGAAATTCAATATCGACGAATTTGCCAGTAATTGCCAATCTACCGACAATCCAATACGCGAGTATCGCGGCCAGATCTCGCGGGAACAAACGTCATAATTAAAAAAAGCGACGGGATATAAATTGGCCAGCCGAAACGCGCGACCCTATAATAAAAAAAAAAAAAAAAACTATGTTATCGTTTCGATGCTTCCAAAATTTCGCCTAAGCCGCCGCACGCGTGACCTTCCGCCGACCGTCCGTCCGCCTCCTCCGCCGGTTTAAAACCCGGCAATTTTGTGCGCTCGCTTAAAAACTCTAATCAAATGCACCTTCGAGTGATCGACTTGTTCGACTTGGTAGTAGCCGCGGAATATTCCAAGCGCGTGTGGAACGGAACCAAGAAGATATATGTAACAACATGTATAGGTGAGGAAATTCTCGAGATTATTGCACGCTGTAGGATTCAAAGGACTCCATTCCAAAAAGGAACAGCGCGACATGGCGTATCCGTAATGCTACCCGCGATATCAGGCGCGACAAGCTATTCATCGTTCAATATACTTCGTGTCGCTTCACATACTTGAGCCGCATTGTACAAACGCGCATCCATCGTGAGGCAGCATAGTGAGGCGAATTTCTGTCGAATCGAGTTCATCGGCGGGGGGGGGGTTGTGTCATCGAACGAACGGTGTTCCATTTCAGATGCGGAGTCTCGTTTAATAATTCCGCATCCTAGTCTGCTCTGCACTGTCCAATGATTGAACAGCTTCGAATTTCATTGATCGAATGCACCGTAGATTTACGCCGCAGATCAGCATGTAAATGCGGTTGCAAAAGCGCGTTATTCGATACTCGAAAATGTGCCGTGTGCCGAAGACCCGCGCACGCACGCGGCCGTCGATCGATATTTTCAATCACACGCAAATCGACAGGTATGGTGAATACGGCGAATAAGACTCGAGAGGACGCCCGCGCTTTTACAAGCTGTTACCGGCGCGCGAGCGATAAGCTTCGAAACACAAGAGTTGGCCCGTAACAAAGTTACGGGAAATCGTTAAAAAGGTAAAGAAAATGTTGGGAGAGGCGTTGGGAGCGGACGCGACACTCTCGGAAAAGCCGCGCAAAATGGAAGGTAGCCTGCGACTCGCAGCGATTCGTCCGCGACGAGCGGATATGATTTCTTAAGAGAACCGGCTCGATTAAGAACGAGTGCTGATACGGTAAATCGCCTCCCTCATCCTCCCCTCATTCTCTCTCTCCCTCTCTGTCTCTCTCTCTCTCTCTCTCTCTCTCTCTCTCTCTCTCTCTCATCGCTACGTTCCGCGCTCCATAAACACTGGATCGCTCGATTTTAAATGAAGCACTCAGCCGGGATTCCCCCGATCACGGTAATGGCCCTCCCCACTTTACTCTTCTTCCACCAAATTTAACGCAAACCCCATTGTCCCTTCGGTCGCATCGTAAAATGCTAATTTGTGGCAACCGGCGCTCGAATGGATCGGATAGGCGAGAAGGGCCGAACAAGTGACAATCGTTAGAATCGCATTCGAGGATATCCTCGAAAAGGCTATCGATCCTCGGGCCCTCAAGCCCGTGCGCGAGCGTGTGTGCACAAATCACGTGTCCATGCGGGTACACGTGCAGCAGTCGCGAAAGGCGTTCTCTCTCTTCCCCCCCCCCCTCTCTCTCTCTCTCTTGCGTGCGAGTACCACCATGGCGAGCGCGTGTGCTCGGGACTGCACGATGTTCGAAACAACACCCGGGATTGACATTAGATATCAGCGAGGCCGGTCACGCACAACCAACGTGCCTACGGTATTATTGCGCGAGCGGGCACGCGGCGAGTAAATTTTAATTGAGGCGCGGACCTCTCATTTTGTCCCGCGGTTTGTTGCGTGCGCGCGCACAGCTCCGCGACAGGCCACTCCTGAATACTTTCGGAGAAAACAACCGTGCAACCGTGTCGTAAAGGACCCGTGAGTTTCGCGATAGCCCGCTACTAGAAATTCAGAGCTCGTCGGTGATAAGTGACAAGAGTGACGTCAGCATTTACTAATCGCGCCCGCTGTGCGCGCAACGATTACACTTCTGCCGAAGCGGAATCCACTTTTGCCATCGGACGACGAGCGAAACTTTGCTGGACGAAGCACGTCGCAACACACACCCACCCCTCCGGATATCCTTACGTATTACTGTCGATACAATACGAGAGACGAGACGACTTGCTTGTTTGAACCTGAGGCGAGCGGCGATAATCGACGGCGTCGTGTCAAAGAAGCTTTCTTGCTCGCGGCGAAACGATATTGGTGGAGTACACCGCGCACGGTCCAGCGGCTCTCGGCGCGCGCGATATTGCGGCTAATTGCATTAGCACGAGAGACCCCAGTACCCAATATACCGGAGACCCTCCTATCATTTTTATCTAATTACCGAGTTATTAACTCACCGCGCTCCCGGAGGAGAAAGGCCGTACGTGGGCGGGAACAGCGCGTGCGGTGCGGGCGCAGACAGCCGACAGAGAGAAAACGACGGAGCGACACGGCATTGCACAACGATTTCCCGTCTCCGCCGTGGCCTGGGCGTCCAATAAAAGAGTTTATCGAGGTATCGTTCGGGAGATAAAATTGAATACCCACAGGCCCTCTCTCTCTCCCCCAGCCGTAGCGCCGAAATGGCCGTTCAATATCGGCAGTCTACCTACTTGACGCGGCGCAGCAGTTGGCTCGCCGGCGGGGGAGAGAGGCGCGTCATATTTTACGGCAATCAAAAGTTCGCCGATGGAATCTTCCCCGATCGTAAACAGCGTAACGATGCCCGGGCATCCGAAATTTATAGCAGATTAGTTTCGTACCTGTGCGTTTTACGGCGCGAGAGGGTGAGAGAGAGAGAGAGACTGCCGCGAGGGTGCGAGTAACCGCGTGCAAAGAAGCGCGTTTACCCCCTCTCCCCTCTGCCCCGTCTCGGCCCACGTCGCCGACTCGGTCGTGATGCAAGTTCCAAGGACGACGACGACGACGACAGGATTCGCTTCGTAAAACGGGACTCTCGTGGTTGCGTTCGTCGCACGTGTCGACGATAGGGACTTCCCAGCGAGGAAGGACGGCTGGCAGTTGCCGAACGCTCTCGGAATCTTCCCGCGAATAAAGCAATAACAATATAGCGCGTTTTATTCCGTCGTTTTCTCCGACTCGAACGGCCGGTCGACTCTCGCCGACGGTTATACGAGCACTTGACGATCCGAGTCGTGCGAGTCGTCGTACCCGCGGAATAGACGGGCCGCTTTCAGGGGAGATTCCGTTTGCGAGCGGACGCGGGTAATTAGCGACGGCAGTGTCAGCGATGTTATTGCTCGGAGAACGACACGTCCAAGTGGCCAGTAATTTATATCGAAAAACTCACGCGTGCCTGCGTGGGTGTGTGCGTGCGTGCGCGCTCGCTCGCTCGCTCGCGCGTGAGATCGGCCACGTGGCCGATAATACAACGTTCGTGTCGCGCGTCTCGTAAATATTCATTTAATCTGATCTAATCTATACGAGCATATTCCGCGCCTTGCGTAATTGCCGACGAAATTGCAAATCGATATCTAAATGGCTCGACCCTTTGTAATGGTAAGCATCGCTGGCACGTATATCTTCGTGCATCGAGATAACAGCGAGGGACGCCGAAGCGGTTCGGCCGACGAAACGCGCGCGCGATGACGCACCCCCGCCCCGGGGGGTGCGGGAAAAAGACACGCTTAGCCGAAACGGCGACCACGGGATCCACGGCGATATCCATGCTTCCATGTTTCGAAGCCACGGGGATCGGGGCTTCCGCGTATTATCGATTCACGTCACTCCGTCAATTAGCCATCTTATAGAGCGGAACACACGGAATCGACAACTGAATTCAGTTAGGCATATAATCCGCCGACCGGTAAGTGACATTGATATTCCTGGCGCGTGAGTAATTCGTGGCGCTCGCTAAGTGTTGAACGATCTGTCCTCCGCATAAACGACAAACGATGTAACGAGCGTAGAATCAAATTAAAACGCAATGACGCTTTCACACTCGGCTTCCCGCCCCCCCCCTCTCTCTCTCTCTCTCTCTCGTTATTTATTCGCGTCGCGTAACTCGGCTACATGCTGCGCTACAAGCAAGCATCGGCCAAAGCGCGTGATAATAATGAGTCATCCGTAAAATTATTTCGTCCTTTAAATATGATTAATAGCGCGTGCATGCAAATTTCGCGCAACATTGAAAGCGTGCCGCGGGGGTTAAATCGACTTCAGTTGAACGTGCAAATTTTGTTACGGGCCGAGAGCTAGGCTCAATCGGATCGAGGATTTTGAGCGGAATCCGTTTTGCGAGTGTTTTTTATCGGCACTTACTGCAATACTTGCCGGCGCACACGCGTAATGGAACAATATACACTTCCGGTCGATAGTTCTTCGACAAACTCGACCCAACCCCTTCTCTCGTAGCCAACCGCCCTCCTCCTTTCATCCCTCCCTTCGTTACCGCTTCGCGAAACGGACGATTCAGTCGCGCTTCGCGCGAGCAGCTGATAGCAATCTCACTCAAAGAGGTGTAAATAAACAAATGCAGCGGCTAAGACAAAGGAGATGTACACACCGATGGTAAAGCGCGATACGCGGCTCGGACAGTATGACAGATGAGGTCTCTCTTGTTGCGCGCGAGAGAGGATGGAAAATTGGCCCGAATCCACGAATTGCAAACGACATGGCTCGCCGCGAGCGCAGATCTCCTTCGCTCGAGCAGCGGACCATCAACCCTAGCAGGAATTTCCCACCCTTGGCGATTGTCCAGTCACAAAGTGTGGTCAATCGGTGTCTAACATCGATCTTAGCCAGTAACCCAACACGCTCTTACTTCTCCTACCAAGAGGGCACAACAAGTCACCCGACTAGAAATTCTGATCAGGTTCACCTAACATTGATGAGGACCTAATAGGATGAATGAAAGATAATCCTAAGTAAGTCAGTCCTTATGATATCCTAACGACAAATGAATAAGGAAGACCTTTATAAGGTTATAATGACTGGGTCCACATCAGGACATTGATGTACCAATCTAGTGTATGATATAATATGGTTCAGTTAATCAGGTCCTTGTCGGGATCTTATTCATTGTCCATTCACCTAATATGATTTGCATTATCAAGTTTTAACAAAACAATTTTTGGGTGTCATTTCCAAATATAAAGATGTTCGCATTGAAAAAAACACTTCAGATCACTTGAATATATTTGTAAAATGCTATAGAAACTACTATCTCTTTTTTAGCAGTCAATAAATAGTTGTAAAATTAACGTGACATGCAACTTTTCTCTTTAACACTACTTTATATCTCGTCACTTTGTGATACTTTATGATGTTATGATATTCATTTTACGTTTCTTTTCCGGAACATTTTACAAGTATGCTCAAGCGATCCAAAATATTATTTCATGCAAATATCTTTTTATTTGGAAATGACACGAAAGAATTTTCAGCGTGTCATTTCTTATTTCTAATGTCATTATCCAATGTAGCCGTGGCGAGCAATCAAGAGCCATAATTTGAAAAAAAACACAAAAGAAAAACACACGTAATAAGGATTCCATACCAAACTCAATAAGGACCTGACTATGAATCCTTACTAAGATCCTCATATCCACGCATGCGTTACATGACTTACCAGGACCCGATAATATTACTTTATCGGGACCTGATGTCCAAATGAGCTTAACCTGATCAGGACCATGGGATAAATTTCTAGTCGGGCAGTTGATGGCCAAACAAGATGCATTACGCAGTTATGAGAGCAGCCTGTACCAGTTGGTCAATGGCTCTTTTCACACACGGACCAGCCAGAGCTATATATCTCTATTCGAAACCGAGTAACATTGTCCCTCGGCGCGGCCGGTAGGCAGAAAGAAAGGAAAAAAGTCGCAGAGAAAACGGAGACGGGGGAGCGGCGAAAGATGACGCAGCGAAATTCAGCGCGACAGCACGCCCTAATAATAAGGCGACTAATAACAATACGCGAGGCGGCATCGGGTCGCCGCGCGCTCTCGTTGCAGATAGTCGGTATATGATGCACTTTAGGCGGCGCCCCCGTTGTTTCGCAACGCGCGTTGCTCGCAAAGCGCGAGCGCGAGATAGCCGGGAGTTGGCGCCGCGCGTTGGCCAGGTTTTCCAATTAAATATGCACGAGCGGCGTCACTTTTGCGCCATTCAAGAAGGTAGCGCGGAATTATGCAGGCGCGTAAGCCGTTCGGATATCACCGCGCGTTGCCCTTTTGTTTCCAATGTTCTCGCCACTGCGCGAGGCAGCTTCTCTCTCTCTCTCTCTCTCTCTCTCTCTCTCTCTCTCCGACGGCGGCCGCCGCCTCGGCGCACAGCAGCCACAGTCACGATTCGCATGAAAATCGAACAGGACGACAGAAATATTCCGTCCGCCGCGTCTGGGGGACGGGCCGATACAATTCGGCATAAACGTCGATAATGCGACCGAACATAGCGGCGGCAACGCGCGTTTACGTGCTGCACGACGGGCAAACAGAAAATCTCGCCGACGGTACAGCTGTTCAAATTGACCGTACGCGCCGAGTGCGCAGTTCAGACTAATCCAAAGGGCACTTGAAAAAAGCGCTGTCGAAATACCATTCGCGAGTGAACGAGCGAGCGTACGGAAGTAATTCCTTTTTTATCACCGATAATCGCGCGCGAACCCGAGCCGCTGCCCGTCAGCGAAAGTTTCGCGCGAAGCGCACAGCGCCGAAGCCAGCGGGGAATTTATAACGTCGAGAACGCGCGTGCGCACGCGCGCGGTCGATTAACGGAATTCCGCGTGTAGTTTATCCACGATAAGAGCGCAAACTTGCTGGCACTGGTCGATAACAAAGAATGTATCGCTCGCAACTTGATGGGAATCCGCTGGTCATTTAACGGACGTGTGCCGGTGCGCGCTTGCGCGCCGCTACGAACGAGTTGCGGCGGCGAAAACTCGCGGGCGGAATTTCGCTCGTGATTTCGACTTTGATTTTCTCGTCATACGTCGCGCGTCGGTGTGACGATGAATTACGATTTCGAGGCGCGCTTGCACGAATCGCGTGCACGCACGACGCGCTGTCTCGGCGCGCATCGGATACAGCGCGAACTCTGTGCTCGCGCAATCTCCCGATAAATTGTTTTAAGTAGATTACCAGCGGCTCCCGGGGAATTCCACGGCGATATTAACAACGGCGCGCGGCAAGACGGAGGAGAGAGCGCGGGAGGGAGGGTCGCGATAAATCGCACAATGGTTCGGCAAATCCCTCGATGCAGCGGGACGCAACGCGAGAACGCGGCGCCGCCGTCTCCGTCGCGACACGCGCGGCTTCGTGTTAAAAACGACGCTACGACAGTTTGAACCTAATGACAATATAGGATAAAGAGCGTGCAGGGCGCTTATCGTCGAGCACGTATCGTAGCATTGATGTTACACAGTCGATACGCTTTTCATTATTACGCTGTCACTCTCTATCTCTCGCACATCGCGAGTACTCGAGTGTGTCGCCCCATTGGGATTATTATTATTATTATTACTTTCATCAGCGTTGTTATTATTATTATTATTGCTACCACGGCGCTACACGCTGAACGCGAGGGCGTGACGTCGCTCGCGTTGTTATTGCGAGTTGTCAGCTCGCTCTCGGACGCAGGTATTATCAAGCAACGGCAACGGCGACGGCCGGGGGAGGAAGACTAATGTTAACGTGAACTCGACTCGTCCTACTCCGGCAAACGTAAACTCCGTTACTAGACTTCAGAATATGCAGGGGTAGAAACGGTGGCGGGGCAATAAGTTCTCGCTGCGGAATCGTATCGAACGCGGATCCATTTATCAAGGACCGACTTGATCGTAGGGCGCAAACAGATGGTGTTCCGTTCTCGATACGCGGTACGTGTGTTTCTGTATGCGCGTGTGTATAACCGACTCGAAGGTCGACTGCACCTGACCGGACGCGGCGAGGCGCGGACACGCGTGATCGCGTGTATTTGCCCGATTACACCGTGTGTCACGTTTTCAAACACATAGCAGACAAATGGACATATCGCCGCGAATACAGGCGAGAGCGAGAGAGCGGGAGGAGAGGCGGAGGGGGGCGAAAGCGCGCACGAGGGCGCGCTGTGCACCGCCCTCTTGATAGGAATCTCGGACGGTCTTTATCGGGGCGAGAGCGCGCGCGCCGAACAAAAATTTCTTCGCGGAACGAGGCCCTCCTGGAATTTAGAATGACTGCGCACGTCTTCGATAACGTATCGCGCGTATCGGGCCGGATAAACCGCGGAGATATTTTACACAAGACTCTAAATATTTCACGGCACTTACGCGCGTAGAACGGCAAATGCAAGTAGTTTGAGTCGCGCAATAACGCGCCGGCTGAGAGGCTCCTCGCGCGCGCTCGATGCACCGAGCTTATCGCCGCGTTGTAAAACATAGAAATCACGTAAACGTAAATTGACGGTTGATCGCACGACGGTAAAACCAACACGTCTGACAGACAGACGTGGGCACTACGGTGGGCGACACGACGCGCGACAGGGGGGAAAGTTCGGGACGTGATCTACGTTTTACCGGGAGCGTGCTCGCTTGGTTTTGTATTTCTTACGGCTCGCGTAACATCGTAAAACAGTACGGCGCATAAGTTGGACCGCGATCCGCCTTAACTGACGTATCCTGAAATACAGGCGCGCACCACCAGTCGCGCTAAATATTAATATCGCGGAGATTCGGAATAGAAACGAGCAACATGGGCGGTGGCGCATACGCTGCTCCTTTCTCTCTCTCTCTCTCTCTCTCTCTCTCTCTCTCTCTCTCTCTCTCTCTCTCTCTCGTCGAGAGCGATTACTATTAATAAAATAAACTTTTCGGACTTGGGAGTACACGAGCGAGAGAGCCGCTAACACCGCCCATTTCTAATCTCGCGCGGACAACGCGCGCGGCGGTACGCGCAGCATGGAAATGGTAATTTATCCGGCGACCCCGCTCGCGTTCGTAACATGTAGAAACGGGCAACCTTGCCGTGTAGCTCGTATGCTCGATTAATCATTTAGCTGCGCCTAATGGGCTCCGCGAGATTCGACGCGAGAGAGACGAGAGACGGAACGACGCGGCGGCATACATTCCCGGGGTTGAACACGCCACCGCGCCACACCGAGGGCTCCTCTCTTTTCGGCGCTAGTCGCGCGATTCTTTCGGGTTCGCACGCAAGGGTGATAAGGCCGCCGCCGCCGCCGCCACCACCCCCGGGGCGCGTTCCTGATCGAATTCTTACACAGGGAAAGCGGCCGTGACGGTGCGACGACGACCTTTATCACTACGGCGTTACTGAATAGGCCGATAAAGCCTGCAATGCTTCGAGAGCGAAGATGACGACGAGGGGAGAGGATGGAAATGGGGAGGGGGAGATAGAGTACGGTACAGTAGAGTTATACTATAGGATAGTACCCCCACCCCCAAGGTATACAGAAGTAATTACAACAGGGCTGAGTGCCAGGAAAAATAAGGGTGTGGCCTACCCAAACGAGACTTTTGGAGTTTTGAAATATACACGCAATTGGCAATGGGCAAGATGGAAAAGGGGTGAAAGGGAAATGTTAAAAGGGAACAATGAGGAGACGAAGAGAAGCGCGACGTCTCACCGTGTCGAAATTTTAGTTTTACATTAATCCCGCGACTTTCGTCAAACCTAAAGTTTCAATGAACAACTTCGAGATATAACGCTATATAGCTACCTCGATCTACTTTGATGCGACAAATAAATGCTCACTGCCGCGCTCCCTTTGAGTTGACTATTCTTGATGTTGAGCTCAAAAGAAAGACTCATCTCGAAATTATAGATTTGATTACAGAACACATCGTAGCTAAAGCATGTTTCACCGCGAGGATCTCAATTTATTTGCGCTTGCAATGCACGAACACGACGATCCTAATTTTAGACAGGTACAAACGTCCATCACAGCGATGCTGGAGTCAAAGTCAAACGAGTATAACGATAGTAGTATCTCCTCTTCATCACTGCACTGTATCAGTGCTCGGCTCTATTATATCGCCAGTGATATTGCCATTCAATGTCATTCGATGCTGTTATTGAATGTTTACGAGTCTGCACTCAACGAGAGAGAGAGAGAGAGAGAGATATGCAGACAAGAGACTCGTCATTGTATCGCGGATGTCGAACGAGTGACGAACGGAGAAGGGTGAAAGTGAACGGCTAAATGGTCGGGGGATTCGGCTATGTTCTCGTAAACGTGGAAAACGACGCCGAGGTTGTTTGCGTGTCATCGTTACATTTATATTGGCAGTAGATACGATGATGCGTCGGATCGTTAGGGAGAGATCTTAAATAGACAGTCTCTCTCGCTGCCTATCTTTCCCCCGCCTGCAGAGGAGAGATGAAGCGGAGGAAACGGAGCAGAAGAAGAGAAGATGAAGGAGGAGGAGGAGGAGGAGGAGGAGGAGGAGGAGGAGGAGGAGGAGGAGGAGGAGGAGGAGGAGGAGGAGGAGGAGGGGAGGAGGAGGAGGAGGAGGAGGAGGAGGAGGAGGAGGAGAGAGTGAAATGAAGGGAACATGGGGCGGATCAGAGGGGTGGAGGTAGAGTTTTTGCAGCGCTGATAACGGATGAAAAATGGAGAGTCACGAGTCCTGATTAGAATCGCGAATATGAATCGGCCCTTTCGATCGTCAATATTCATGGACGCGGTACGAAAGCGCTACGAAAAGGAATTCTCGCTTAAATGGAAAATAAATGATTGGACGTTGGGAGAAACAATCGAGCAAACGCACTCTTCTGTCCCACTCCGTGCAAAGCGGTTAATGAGACGACACGCTCTGGCTGCTGGTCGAAAAATGCGCGGCGGCGAGCGCGAAATTGGATGGTGCGGTCATTAAAGGTGATGACAGCGCGATAAGCATTTGTTTCGTCCGTGTTGCGAGGTTAAACGCGTCGGTAAGCGCAAAGGGATAAATTCCGGCGCAAAAGGTCCAAAATGCCGATTCGCGGCGTGTGTAACTAATGGATAGCGCAAGCAACCGCTTTAAATTTATTAAGCGAGGTTTCGCGCATTTTGCGGTATGTTAACTATATCACGGCCTATTGAATAATACGTAATTTAACAGTCACATACGCTAACGGCAAACCGACGTACAATGCTCGATCGGAAAGTGCACGAAAATTATAGAAACCGTTTGGCGCGCACACGAACTGGCGACGGACCAAACGTTGAATATCGCCGGGAATCAATTAACACTCTCTCCAATCAACTGCTTGTACTGCCGAACGGAGAGGAGGGGGTGGAGGGCTTTTAATGCCTTTAATGGAGGGCTTTTTCTGCTTCTCATGCAGAAAATTCGTTTCAATTTATTTACATTTGCCATGTGTGAACACGACGATCCTAATTTTACACAGGTGCAAATGTTCGCCGCACCAGCGGTGGTGTAGTCAAGGCAAACGAGTGTAACGATCGTAGTTTGCCTCTTCACCATCGCGTTGTATCAGCGCCCGGCTCTACCGTACCGCCGCGCTATTGCCATTCGATGCCATTCGATGCTGTTATTGAATGTTTACGAGACATTTAACGTTGTTTTTGATGCAAACGCGGCAGGCGAGACAACGCGAGCGCTTTGAACCGCCAAAAATTATCGAATTTTCAACAACTACGGAAGGAACTGTGAGGTTAACGTGAATAAAAACCACCGACGATTAGCGTGATCTATTTCCACCGGCGCGGTCGAAACGACGAATTTTTGGGGAAAAAACGCTACGCACAAGGGAAAAGTATTTATTTAATTTTATTTCACGTCCGGAAAAAAAGAGCATAAAATGTATCGTTATATAAATTTGAGCAATTTGTTTATCGAGAAATTACAAACCGATATTTGTTTGACGTTTGACGTTTGCAGCGCGGCAACGCGAGAGATAATCCATCGCGTCGTCTAACTTCGACGATTAATCTCGCTTATTAGCCGCAGAATTTGTATCGCGTGCAATATAATTCTCGGAACGCGATTGAAATCGAAAGTCACAATTGTGTGAATTGAGGCTGGACATCCGTTTCTTTCGGAGCGTTGAAAGACGCCCGTCTTTGCTGAGAAATTCTGCCTCAAAACTATTGTAATGATTCTCTGTGTTACGACGGAATGCTATAGCCTGCAAAGTTGTGGTTTTTGTTACCTCGTCTTTCGCGCTAAAATTGCGGGAAATTGCAGTTAGCATGATAATTAATTATTGCACGCCGACAGCGCTATAGCGAAAGACTGGAACTTGGAGATTGCTGAGTTGAAGATTGCGCGATAAATATATAGTCGCTGCGCATTTGGAACAATGTACGCAATGGCTACAAACAAATGAACGAATTAATCGAATTAATGGAATGAAGGAACAAGACTGCTTCTCTCCCTCTCTCTCTCTCTCTCTCTCTCTCTCTCTCTCTCTGTCTACATTTTGTGCGCGTTCCTATAGGTCTCTCTTGTAATTTAGTCCCGATAGCGATCTCGTTCGTATCGGGCGTATTTACGGGAATTTAAAGTCGCTTCTGACATATTAATTATCGCGCGTGAGGGAATTCAACTCGATCGTGAAACAAAATTGAGGCCCAGCCGCGCAAAGAAAATTGCCTTCAACTCGTCCGTGATTTCCTAGCGGGGTCACATAAAATATTACTCGGCAAGATATATATATCGCAAGATTCTCCGTATCCACGACTGCGAGACGCGACGTCGGCTTGAATGCGCACCTAACTTTCCGGCAGGTAAAGCACAACAGACGCGGGTCATTAACGATGCATGCGGAGATTTCTCGTGGGATCCGATATCTCTTTCGTATTATTTCATGCTCGCGGAGCGCTCTCTCTCTCTCTCTCTCTCTCTCTCTCTCTCTCTCTCTCTCTCTCTCTCTCTCTCGTATACTATTACAGGTATTAATAGCCGATCTGTGTATAGAATTTTTAACGAATGCAAACCGCCTGGGACTTTGAATTCATTCACTATCTCGCCTCCGGCTTCCTATAATGGCAAAAAAAAAAAAAAGAAAGAGAAAGGGCGGCGAAGGGGCGGCGATTTACCGACCTACTGCCAAAGGGTTTATTTCACGGTGGTGTATCTACCGTCGCGAGGCCGAGTTTAATTGTATCGACCATGATGGTGGTGGTGGTGGTGGTGGAAAAGCCGAAGAAACGTTTAAAGCTTACTAAGTGCGCCGACATTTTTCAGCCGGCCCGCTACGCGAAGTTCATTTTCAGCTGGATCACGTGCTTGCGCACCTTCACAGAGCCCGTAAATAAGTGTGTAGGTGTGTGTGTACATGGGGAGGGAGGAGGGAAAAATCTGAGAGTGGATAGGCGATGTAAAGCGGCGTAAAATTCGGCGCGATTGTATATCAGACACGCGAACCAATTAAAACGCTCTCGAATATAACGCAGCTGTGAGTAAGCGCCGGTACCGCTGTAAATCATCGTAACCTGTGTCTACTTACACGCAATATCGCGCGCGTTTTTCATCGATAATCCCCAGCATCGTGCATTTCATTAGATGTGTAATTTAACGGTCAACGAGTAACGAGACTGTTATTTTCAATGAGGGAGGGAGCAGAGGGAGCGAACGCTCGCGAAAACTCGGGACACGCGGAATGTCAGCGCGCGAGTGCGAGTGCGAGTCTCTTCTCTCTCTCCTTTTTTACCTCATACGGCCGCAATTCCGCCGGTCGCTCGGCCGTGTACACGTAAAGTGGATCTCGGCCTAAGAATCGGCATGCTGTTTTACACTATGACGTGACGGCGGTAATTTGCATTGTAATGTAAGTCAATTATCGCGTGTTCCGTAACTCACGAACGTGTACACGCTACTGATCTCAGCTTTGTACACGGCCTCCCCCTCCTCGCGGGATTACTAGAAATGCACAGAGGCAGCTGTTACCGCCGAGCCCTCTGCTCGGAATGTTACACTCAAGGGGAATATAGGTGATTGGAGTGCATCCCCCAAAGCTACGCGAACTGTCCACGATTGAAATTATCGGACGGAAAATGAGCGAGAGAATGCGCCCGTTACAGTTGCCGATTCCGCTGTGTTTTCGTAATGGCCGCGAATTCTCGGCTGCGCACGGCTCTGGCCGGAAGCACGACGAGTCATCGCGCCGATAACGCAATGACGTTTAACCAGATGACCAGGTAAAATATCGACGTTCTATTGTGACTTCCATTTCTGTAATTTCCTACTAGACGCTCTAATATTTAGAGAACCGGAGTAGTTGACCCATTCATTACCGAGTTCCAATATTGGAACATTCGGCGTTATCGATGTTATTTCTCCCTTCCCTATCTCTCCTGACGTAAATTGTGTGTATAATGTGTGTACTTGATTTTTAAATAATATATCTCATTTACCAAGTGTGTATATGTACATTCGATAAAGCTACAAACAAATTGGCACGTATTTAACTTGACAGGCTACGGATCGATCAGATTATCATACGTTATTCAGTTTGAAATATTTTGGAATATTTCAAGATCGCAGCGGATGTTTCGATCTGGCTGAAAAATTGCCCCAATTTGAATTATCAGAGAAATTAACCGCTCGGTATTAGCGGTAGCGGTAGGAAACTACAATTTCGCGTCACAGTGGCCGCGCGAAAACGGCTACGAATGATGGAAGCCGCCGTTACGTCGCCGTAACGGCTGCTTTAAAATTCAAGACAACGATATTAATCTCTCGGCTTTGTAAACTCTTTCTTCCAATTCATTAAAACTTCGACATCCGATATGCTGAACAAGTAAGCGTAAGGGGGAGGAAAGAAAATTACGGTCCTACTGGAGCATCCGCGGAAAGGGGTGCATAACTCCCCCCCCCCTCCCAGTTCGGAACTCGCTCGCAGCTTCGCTCATCGTAAATGAGCGGTTCGCTGGGAGAAACACAGGCTGCTGTTTCATAATTAAAGAGAAATTGTAGATGTCCACGAGAGAGAGAGAGAGAGAGAGAGAGAGAGAGAGAGAAGAAGAAGAAGCGCACCACCCTCCCTCCCTCTTGCTTCTTTCTCTCATGCTCGCACGCGTATCTCTTTAGATGTAAAACGTGGAATTCGTGGAAACCAGCAATACCTCGCGGACGTATGATGATTAACGATCGGCCCGATGGCGGCACGCACAAAGCGGCGTGCTTCGCCGGTGATTTACTACGATCGCGCGCATTTTTCGCTCGTGCCCCCTCAGTAATGTCCCTCAATCGGCAAACATTTTCGTTTCGAGCCGAGCGCGAGCTCGGTGTAAACTAATAACCACCGATCCGGCAAGTTGTGTGTGCCGCGATGAATGTGTAGAATTTACTGGATAAACGATTCTCTCGACCAGCCGGCGCGGCGTTTCAGCGTGTTAAAAGTTAGCGCGCGTCCTCGCACGTTCGCGCCACGCTTCGACTTTGCACACAGCTCTCGACAACTCAATTCGCGGAATTGATACAAGCTTATTCGTTCTTTTTCTTCTCGCCGTTAACGTGTCTCCCGGTGTCATCAATGTAATTCCGCGTCTTCCTTTTTCGTGCGCGCGCGCGCGCGCGCGCGAACAAGAGGAGGATCTATTTATGAGGGTTTTCGCAAATATTTGCAGGGTGGAAAGTAATTAAGTGTTCGGGAAAATGTTCGTGTCCGCGATATTTCCCGCCGACGCGCGGCTCCAACGAGATGACAAATGGCGGGGGTCCGCTGGCGCGCATTTGTAGGATTAAGAGAAACGGACGCGGGAGAGAATCGCAGAGATTCGCGCGCCCGAATGTGCATGGCTACATCGTGCTTTTTCCCCGCGAACGTGGGGCGTTCCGATCGTGTCGGCCACGTGTACGCTCCCGTTTGTACGACGAGCACAGCTGGAACGCCTGGAAAAACGCCGAGCGGAAGCAGTGGAGGTGGAAGGTGACGAAAAAGAAGAAAACGAGCGAGAACAAAGAGAGCGGCGCGCGCGCCGGGCGGACAATTATTACTTATATATAGAATACTTGATTGGATCTCCCGTCCATCGTGAATTTGCGATCGACGTTTCGCGAGCGTTCCAGTCCACTTCTTCAGCGAGAGGAACAACTCGAAACCTGGTTGCAACTTTGGAAAGAAATTTCGCCTTGCCCGCGTTCCTTGGCCGCGGAAAAACGACGGGCTACGCCGAGACGTCGTAATGAAATCAACAATTTCTCTGCACCGCGAAGAGACAAAATATTACACAGAAATCAGCACAAACTCGCGCGCGTAATAAGCCGGCAATCGCCGATTCGATACGGAAATAGCGCGCGCGTTCATCGGGTCCATGCGAGAGGCGCCGCGCCGGCGTGTACCGGGCGGCGGACTCGCAAGCGTTCACCACGTCTGCCGGCTATTTCCGGCGCGCACGGCTCAACAACGTCCGCGCCATTCTTCCGACGCTGAGTCACGCGCGCGGCGCGCATTTTGTCGGCAGGCCGGTTTCCAGCGACTCTCTCACAGGCTTTGCAAACTCGCGAGTTCGCCGCGAACGACGATATCGAGCCGACGACGACGAGGACGATTAGGCATGATTCGCGTTATTACCGTCGTTGCTGTTTGTTTGCTCTCCCCGCGGGAGATTAATTACCGCTCGGGGGAAGAGAGGCGGGAGTCGAGCGGGCGCGATCAGATCAACTTGACGGATGAAATAAAACGCGCCTCTGCCTAGCCCCTCGTCCGCCCTCGTGCGCTCCTTTTCAGTAATAAATATTCTCAACGGCGCCGAGCTCGCTCACGGTTCCCTCACGGAGAGGAGATGGCTCGCCACTTCGACCTAAACGACACCACTGAGGGGGTGTGTATGTAACCTTAGCACATGGTGATCCGCGCGAGCGATATGGAAAGCAGAGGCGAGAAAGAGTATGCGACCGAGGTGGTGCAGCAGCTGACGAAGAACCGCTACATAAGCACCGAACGATCAGCCTCGGATACCCGAGCTGTCACGTTCAGGAAAAATATTTCTCGCTTTCCTTGGCTATGGTCGCTCGAGAATAGCCGTTTCAAGTATGCCGGGCGTGCCCGCGCGCGCGCGCGCGCGCGCGTGTGTGTGTGTGTATGGGTGTATGGGTGTGGGTGGGTGCTGCAAGTTTCTCCACTGATCGGTGGTCGGAGTCGCGTTTACATGGTCCGCAGATGCGCAGCGAGGGAGCGAAGGCAGAAATGGCAGGCAACGCGGTGGTACCTTTCGAATACGGCGGAGACCACTCGCGAAGACCGTATCCGCTCATCACGAGCGAAATGCAACGGCAGGAGAGGAAAAATCAACGGCAGCTCGCCACCAAACTTTTTTGCCGGCTGCTGTAGTCGCGACAAAGGGAATCGCGACTGCTCGTTGCTCGCGATGTTGTCGCTCGTTCCCCGGTGGCTTCCCCTTTAGCCACCGCGCGCGCCTCCGTGACTCGTTCTCCTCGCGCGTTCACTTCATTAGGTACTTTTCCACGGGGACATCGGACCACTTTGCCGCTCGAGATTACTTCTTCGCGGGAACCAATTTGCGCCGACACACCGAGAGAAAGAGAGTCCTCTGCTGAGGGACGCGAGAGGATCTCCGCTATTGTCCTTATGCAAAGCTGTTATCGCGACGAGAGCACCGTGTCGTCGTCGTCGTCGTCGTCGTCGTCGTCGTCGTCGTCGTCGTCGTCGTCGTCGTCGTCGTCATCGTCGTCGTCGTCGTCGTCGTCGGTGTCCGTCGGCGCAAGCAACGTCAATAAGGGCGGTACCACGCGACGCGACGCGACTGACGAAAGCAAATCCCGTATCGATGACTATACTCACGGGTCCTCTGAAATCGACGCGTTCCGCGATTCGCGTCGGATTGAAATTGCAACGCGATTACACACTGGAGATTAAGGCCCGATCATTGGGATTTAATCTCGCGGCTTCAGCCGTGTTGATCAAAGCCGAGTGTCTATAATCACTACGACACACACAATGTCAAGCCCCGATGCGCGGTTTGACGAGCGGCGGCAACCTCTCGCGCAACGATAACGCGTTGCGACGAACGTTATCACGCATTGTGCGTCCTCGCGTAAATTATTTCGGTAAATACGGCGGCTTTTTGCGGCGTCTAATCGCCATTTCGATGCGCAGCGGCGAGCGTCTGAATTATTTAGGTTCGCGGGACTTATTACTCATCGTCGCTCCATCGTATCACCCCGTATTGTATCTGCAAACGCAAGTTAATGTACGTGGGCACGCGACGAATGGTGAATTATTACGACAATTCGTAAATGCTGAAGATAGGCGGGAGGGGGAGGGGAGGGAGAGTGAAGCGAACTTACAGTGCCATAATTGGGACAAAACCCTGCGCATACGAAATTCGTGTCGCGCAGAGGACAATAAATCACGCTACGCGTCGACATTATTTTCTAAACGAGAGTCTCTCCGGCACTAAAGAGGTTCATCCCTACTTAATTGCGCGTATTATTTTAGCAGAGCGCGGCTAATTGCCTGAATGCGAAATTATTACTTGAATAGAACGTTACGTACGAAACGGAGTTTAAATAGCGGTAGTTGTCTAGCAAGGGGCACGAGCAGGTTGAGCAATTTCGCCACTAGAATGCAACACCGGATAATTGCTCCTTCTTTTTCGCCTCCACTTCCACCCCCCCCCACCTCCTCCTCCTCCTCCGCTTGCAAATTAAAGCGCGCAAATAACTAATCTCATCGTCGAACTCGGAGATATTCGCTCTCTGTAACGCGCGCGCGCGCGCGCGTGGGCGCGGTGTTAAAATTGTGTCGCCCCGGTTGGGAAATATGCAATTAAACTGGTAAGCGTTATTTCACGCGGTGGATTTCGGCTGCATGAATATGCATGTCGTTCAATATGCCGACCGGATTACAATATTTATGCGCCTTATAACTTCGTTCTTTGTCTTGGCACTTCGAAATTCGGCGCATCGAACAGTTCCGAAATTCGAGCCGCTCGCGCGCGCGCGCGCGCGTTACCCACTAAATCTCTAACGAAAATCCCACGCGACCGGGAAAATTTACGACGGGAAAACGGGGGACAGGCGTCCCGGAAACTTGAGTAAAATTCCATCCATCTGTAATAAGTCGCTCCTCGAATATCCAACATGACGTACGTCACGAGGATCGTAATAAAGTGTAGGCTTTGTAAAGTATGCAGGCGGGGCTTTTACGCGAAAAGTAAAACAAATCCCACTTGGAGAATTCCGTTAAACGCAATCCTTCCGCTCGCATTGCGCGCTCTACTTCCGATCGTTTCAGCGTTTCGCCCGTTTCCCTTTGCATCCCGGGAACGCGAACTTTGAGGAACGCTCACAAATTCGCACGATAAAATAAACGCGAAACGATCAATTAATCAACGGACAGAGTCGCGCGCAATAATTGTTGAACGGCACGTCGCTTTAACGAGAAACGCGACTGCATTGTTTCGCAGAGACGGCCACGTACGTCTTCAATTAGCTTGACAGTGAAGCATAAAGGGCGGTTTTGCATAATGGCGCGGGATATGAAAAACTTTAATCCGGACAATATCGCTGCGAAGCGTACTTTTTTAGTCGCGACTGTCGCGTGCGACTGTGCCGCCCGGCGAAATTTACATCAAGTTTTCAAGATAAATTTAACACGTAGATGGGCTTTCCTGGCCATTTGAATTTCAGCTCAAATAAACCGGATACTGTTCGCGTAGTACGCGTCGTACGCGTGAAAACAAAAAAAAAAACGGGCACATCGTGGATAACTTTTTCGCAAACGCAAATGCAAATCGGGCTTTGAAGAAAATGATGAAATCGTTTCCCTCGGCCGGCTCGTTTTCTCTCAACCGGGTGTGCAGCAAGTGCGAAGCAAGTGCTCGGAGCGATAACTAAACGCGCATAGAGTCGTCAAGGAAATCTCGCAAACTCCCGCGTCGCGGACAGAGACACAATGCAAAAAGGTAAAGAGGAATCGACTCGTTACGAGTGCCTGGCGATGCTTCAAAGCGCGTCGTTTACAAAGGCCATCGTCTCGCATCATCTGTTGCAAGCGCGCCGCCCCGTCGTCGATACTGACTTTGCAATTTATCCCGGCTGATCCGATATCACAAGACGCGTCGCGACGCGACGCGTCTTCTGTAGAAATATTTTGTAGTACCGTTTCTTTCCCTTTCTTTCTTCTTGCATTCTCCCTCGGTTCTCCGCGCGCGCGCGCGCGACTACGTTTCAACAGCCAGGCGTTTCACGTGGGAAAGTACCAGGCTCTCGCCATCCATTAATATCAATCATTAAATCATAGCCGGTGCCGCTTACGCCGCGAAAACAATTTCATCGAGGAGAGTTACCTGAGTAACCACTCAAAGCGTCTCACCGACACGGTATCGATCGTTAGGCGAAATGGAGGTAATTAAACGAAATGGTTACGTTTGAAAGCGCTCGCTATTGTTCTCCGGCTTTCATTCTCCATTATCTCGCGCGAAAGTCGATACACGTGTTAGGGTAAAATACATTGGTACTTTATCAAGCACTCGTTGCAAGCGTTAAGAGCAACTGCCTGCTGAGAAAATAGCTCGGCGTTTAAGGGCCGCGCATTTCACGCCGAGGTCTCGGGTGCTTCTTTCGCCGCTAAGTGTCGTCACGTTCATTCGACTCGATCGTCACGACGCGCGAGCCGCGACAATTTCGCCGCGCTGATTGATTAATAACGCGGCCAAAACGCGGCCGACGTCTTCACATGATCGAAACGTGCCTGCTACGGCCGCTAATGTCCCAATTAGTGACCTCACGATGTAACCTCATCGTGAAAATTAATTACTAAATTAATAATATACACGATCAACTAAAAATACACTCGAGCACGGAACGGTTCGCACACATTTTTCTTAATGAAATTGCAGCGCTTCTTCTCTCTCTCTCTCTCTCTCTCTCTCTCTCTCTCTCTCTCTCTCTCTCTCTCTCTCTCTCTCTCTCTCTCTCTCTCTCTCTCTCTCTCTCTCTCTTTCTCTCTCTGTTTCCACATCTTTTTCCGAGATGACTGAAGTTACCACTTGGCGGCATGACAGTTTAGTTTAGAAGTTTAAAGAACAAATAATTGCACGGCACTAACTAATAAAGATTCGACGCTTTTCGTTGTGATGTCCCACAGCACATTCACTTTACAGCATTTAACACGTTATTCGAGATTTGTCGAAAGGTCGATAATGTGCGAAATTTCGAGGAACAACATGTATTTAGGGCAAATATGAGCCAATATCGGTATTGAAGAAAGACGCGTGCAATTGTCACAAATTGGGACACTGTCGCTAATTGGGACATTCACCTTACGTCGCGACATTCCTTTTTATCTTTCAAGTGCAGCGCAGGTAGTGTCATAATCCGTGACAAAAAGAGACCGGCGGAAAGACCGGTCTTTCATTCACAGAGGAATATTAAAAGGGATATATTTTTAATGATGCGAGAGACACACTTTAAAGCGTATCGCATACCGCGAGCTCTGCTATCGACATTCACACATTTTCACGTTCGATGTTCACGCGCAGGCGCGCGCGCGCACGCTTCGACTGTATGTTTTGTAACGAGAGAGAAAAGTTCGTTTCTCCCCGAGACGAGCAAATAATTTTTTGAATCTTTGATCTCTTCTTTCAGCGAGGCGCCGCGCCGGCGTATCGTTCCACGAAGATTAATGTGCGTCGCACACTCGCGCGTAAGAGCGACACACACTCGCTGTAATCTCCGCGAAGGGAAAAGAATCACGTTGGTGGGATTTCGCTCGTGTTGCCTGAGATAACGCGATTTTTTCGTCGGGTGTGCGAATCATAAACTTGCTGCAGTAACGGCCACGGCGCGAAAAAGACAAGAGAGAAAGAAGAAACGCAGCGAAGGGTGGGGGAGAGGGAGGACGAGGAAAAAGAAGAGTGCCGCCTCAAACAGGCCCGCGGCAGCGAGAGAGCCAGCGAGAGAGAGAGAGAGAGAGAGAGAGAGAGGGAGGGAGGGAGGAGAGAGAGAGAGAGAGAGAGAGAAAGAGAGGCAGAGAGGATAACGCTACTTAAACGTGACGCTAAAGGGTGAATATCGGGCTGCGAAGGGAATTTACATGGACCCGTGCAAAGTACCGCGAACTTCCGCATCGGAGAAACTTCGAGTTCGATATCTTCGAGCACATCGAAGGATGGGGGCGGGGTGAGAATGATGCTCAGGGACGATGGGTGCGGCAAGACAAAGAGAAAACGTGCGCGCGCGCGGAAGAGAGGGAGAGACGGGAGGGAAAAGAGGTGGTTCAGAGAGGATGGCGGAAGCGGTGCATCGAACGATGGTGCAATAACGTTCGTCACCGAGAATTTCCAATATCACCGTTTGCAGTTATTGACGGACCGTAAACTCGCCGAATGGTAATCTAAAATCGTGCGGAAAATGAGGATGCGTATACGATCGATGACTCGCGGCGGCGGACGCTGATAGCCACCGGTCCGGCGAATATAACGCGCAATTATACGATACCGCCGCATTGCCACGGCCGTTTTCACCGATGAGTGATAAATCGCATCCTCCGCACAGCAGCATCCGCGGAGCGGAGCATTTTCTCTGTTAACGTCGCGCCGGGGTTGCGCCGCGCTCGCGAATTCGAGCCGAAATTATATCTGGATATGTGCAACGTCGACTTGCCGTTCATTAATCGTCGCCGGCCCGAAGGTACTATGCGCGTAGTTCCGATTATTATACAATGTTATCGGGATAACTGCGTTCGCTCGCGCGGTGTACACGCGCGCGCGAGTGCCATTATTATCAGGGGCGAAAAATGCGGCAAAATCAATTGTCGCGTATATCGAGCGCGCGTCCGTCTAGGTTTCCGGCGGAAAAGAGCGTTTTCGCAGCTGCGAAACCAAAATTCGACCATTGTTGCGGAGAAACGGCCAGTCCTTCTTCGACGAGCAATTACGATTGACGCAAATGGGGAGGGAGCAGATTAGTGCTTCTCTGCAGCATTATTCTGAATAAAACTGCGACGCGTTGGGATTCGATTAAATAGCGGGGTAAAATATGAAGCAAAGTTTTCTCTCTCTCCCTCTCTCTCTCTTTCGACTGACGTGTGCGCACCAGAATGTCGCGCGACACGATGAAAACTACCGTAGTAACTTCAATGGGGAAACTAGCACGTAGCATGAGAATCACATTAAAAACTCACGCGATCTTATGTATAAAGGTTAACTGCATCAACCTTCGTTCGCGCGAGCGCTCCTCTCTCTCTCTCTCTCTCCCTCCCTCCCTCCCCCTCTCTTTCTCTTTCGCTCGCGCCAGTGTTGAAAATACGGCGTTCCGTTAAAACCGGTCGGGCACAAAAGCGAGTGCGCGCACACGGTTCTGTGAACACCGACAACTCAATGAACCTCTCTTTTTTCTCCCCCCTGCCTGCCCCTCTTTTTTTAATTCACGTGACAAAGCCCGTTCGAGTAGGGCGCAAAAGTTTCGTCCAGAGTGTTGCGCACGATCGAGAGCCCTGAGAATCATCGGCGCGAATTAATTACACTTAACCTTCGGGGGGTGTTCTCCGTCGCATTAATATCGTACAATTATTTTATGCGCGCGCCAAAAGCGCAGCGAAATGAAGGGGGAGGGAGGGAGGGGGGGAGCGCGCGAGCCGGTGAAAAACGGCACGGCCGGGAGATAGTGTGTCCCGGTGTACGCCGTCTTCGACGGAGCGAGCCGGGTAAAAAATAGTGGCATAAATCCCGCGGGGAATCGACCTGGCATCTTTCTTTCTCCCGCGCTCGGGAGCCGCCGCGCCGGAACCGTTCTCTCGCCTTGACACGCGCGAGATTTACTCGCGGCCAGAAACCAATTTCACCTCTCCATCCGTCATATATCCACCTGATTAGGCGATTTGTTGCAGCCGGAGAATCCGGCGGGGACACGTCGCGTCACCTTGACGACTCTTTCCTCGAGATCGGCACCGGCGATTTTGCGCATTCGTAATTCGACGACCGTCATTCTGCAGGGCTGACGCGACCATCCCCCCGAGCTGTATTATTCATCGGTTTTCTCTTCGCACCTCCTCTTCCCCCGCCCTCCATCTCATCCTACAATTTCCTCACGCATATTCGAGAATCGATTAATAAAATTTGCGCGAGACGCTTTCCCACGAGTTTCCCGTTAAGCTGACGAGTACCCACGAGTTCGTGAGTAAACCCCACCCATTGCGAGGAATGGACGAGAGTCGCGGCGATAATTAACTGTTTACTTGCGAAATACAAACCCGCGGCAAACAATTGACGGATTAAATCGAGACTCGAAAGCACTTTGCCGATGCAAAATCCCCTCGTGCGAATTTTGCGTCGTCTCGCAAAGACGAATTTCGCGTGAGGCAATGTAACACGACGAGATCTGCGAATCGATTACGTTATCTCGGACTATTATGCCACATTATTACATCGCGCGCGTTAACTAACGCGAGCAACGATTTAATTAATAAAACCTTCGTATGTGGTAGCGTCATACGGTCGCAGTTACGCTGATCAAACTGGTCGTGCTAATCCACCTTGAGACAGAGTTTGCGTTTAATTTCTTAATTACATAAGTTTGCCAATGAAACCCGAGTCGAAATTTTGATTCTACGTCAAACGCGCAAATTCCGCGTCCAACTTGAAGAGCCAACGGGGAGAATCGCAAGGTATAACATTGTATTATATAAACTATTGTCCTATCTTGATCTACTCTACGTCTGATTACTTGCTATTGTTCCCTTCACATTGAGCCTCTGAAGTATTCACTCAAGAACTATTTAATATCCGATTTTATCTCATATTCATTTAATCTCAACTGTTCGTTTCAGTGAGCGACGTATCATTTGTAACGTAACTTTTATACTCGGTAAATGCAGTTTGTGAGAGATAAGCAAGGATTAAATAATTCACGACGATAGAAAACGTAGCACGTAAACAAAAGCCCAAAGAAGTTTCGTAAAAGAACGGTTTCGTAAATAACATACATCATTCAGAGATAATCGAATATTAAGTAACTTTGAAGCAAAATTCCTCCAAATCGAGAAAATTGCGGTAAGTAGTCGCTCTCGAAGCGTCAAGGCAACATAGATCTTTAAAATTTAACGAAACTTAGGGTTGATATAAGAATCACATTTCAACTGAGAGAAAGTTCATTTGCACGGCGCAGCAATGAAAGATTTAAGAATGTCTGCGAGAGCAATCAACGAGAGCGCTGATATTTAAAGTCCTACGGGACTCCGACGGCTCGTTGAATATCTCCTTAGACGGCGGATTGCCTCAAATCCTTCTTACGTGCACAGCGTAATGTTGATCCTGTTGGAGCAAGTTCGCGCTAATTCACGGCGTACGAGTCGAATCGCGAATGTCAGCGAACGCGAGCGTGAAAATACGAGCAGGCGCGTAGTCGAGTCGCGCGATCGAAGACTCGTCTCGCTCGGCCGGCCAGGTGAGCGATGGACACGAATTAATTACTGGGGAGGACTCGGTCATGCAAATGCAATGTAAAGTATCCGCCTCTCTCGTGGCCTATCCGTGGATACGGTTTGAGATGCGAATTTGTCCCGCAAATTACGTTATACGCGTGGGACAACGTCCCGGAGTCTTCCGGACGAAGGCACGGCACAGCGCGAGAGGACGCGGCGTGAATTCCGGACGCGAGTGTGCCGTCGGTAAAATTCAGGTAGCGTCGAGAGGCCGCCGGGTTTGCCGCACCGGCGCGTCCGCGTCGCGACCGCCCATCAGCCCGGCGCGCTGGTCAGCCTGGGAACTCGTACGTCCCATCGGTCTCGTCTCGTCTCTCTCTCTCTCTCTCTCTCTCTCTCTCTCTCTCGTCGTCTCGTGCGAGTACGCGATCCCGAAAATATTCCAGAATGGCGATATTTCCCGGCGCCAACGTTCGTCCGTACACGGGGCGGCGCGCGCGCGCGCGACCGTGCAATTTATATCGGTGGCCCTTTGAATTTAGCGGCGCGGTAGCGCCCAACCGAGCGTGGAATTTTAAATAATTCGCGTGCGGGGTGCGCGTAACACACACCGACAGTTCCTACAAGGCCGGACGCGAGCATTCAAATGGACAGACGACTGCGGACAGACACGCGGGAGAGCTCGGGAGGGAAGAGGTATATTTAACTGTCTCGCGGAACGCACGCACCGGTACGCTCAACGTTAAATACAACGTCGTGCGCAACGTCTGGGGTACAAGGTTGAATAGCATCATCATTCCATCGGAGCGCCCGACTGCTCCGGTTACAGCTCCTTCAGCTGTCGGGAAAGATGACGCGACTAACGCCGACCATTTGTCTTTCGACGGACGTCTCTCGCTAATTGACGTCAATTATCGCGAATTAGTATCCTCACCGCCGAATCTCGCTCCGTCCGAAACCGTCCGCGTCGCGTCTCGTCGTCGGATGCGGAACGTTATGGAACAAATAGGTCGCGGGCTGTTCTAAGAGCGTCAGTCCTTCGGGGAAGTCCGACTCGGTATAACTCGGACTCGGCGGTGATTTCTATTCCGTGCGGCTCGTTATTGCGCCCCCGTCTATACACACACATGCGCACACATTCACCCTCCACTGCGCAAATGATATTATTATATAAAATATCGTTCCGAATCAAACGCTCGTTAAACCCGCTGAATCCGCTGCAGCATGCCGTCCGATATAATTACAGATGCGAACAATAGCACAATAGATTTAATCGGACACGGCTGTGCGTGAGGGATGCGCGTCAGTTGCACGCGTGTGTGGGCTTTCTCATCGCATTACAATTAACAGCCTTCGTGTCCGCCACCCTCTTTTTTCTCTCCCGCACTCTCTCTCTCTCTCTCTCTCTCTCTCTCTCTCTCTCTCTCTCTCTCTCTCTCTCTCTCTCTCTCCCTCCCTCCCTCCCTCCCTCTCTCTCTCTCTCTCTCTCTCCGACGTTACATTCCCGAGTTGCGGGAATTTCGAATTTCGAAACGACGGCACACAGTTCCCCGTCAGCGTGCGCGATCAATCGATCTTTTCCAAACGCGACAAACGCGCACGAGCATCGCGCGCATCCCTATTCGAGGTTCCCGTCCGCCGACTATGCATCGTTGCGAATGCAACAGCCGCAATTCGCATTCTCTCGGACGTCGTTGCGCCGGGCGTAAAACCGAAAACAGCTGCGAGAGAATCCGACCGTACGATTTTCCCCCGCTCTCCCCTGACCCGTTTGTTTTTTTTTTACGATATCGCGCGTTCGACGAAATGTCATATCAGTAACGAAAACAGGTTGAATCTGATATATATCGAGAAGCACGCACGAATAAACGGACAAATAAATTTTTCATCCGCGTACGTATCAAAACTGATTTATACGATAAATAATAAAATATTGCCAGGATCCGTGAGCGTTTTGGCACGATCGCGCCATTTATTAATGAATGTCGGCCAAGCAAAGCGGCACCAGCGGCTCCCTAAAAGTCCGCCGATAGTTTTCAGCAGTTTTAGATAGATTTTCGATAGATTCTCGGTCAGCGATTTCCACCTCGACCCTTATCGAAGCCGCGTATCGCCTTACCCTATATTTCACAACGCGTTTCGAACACGCCGCAAGAGACCGGCGTGTGTCTAATCACCGCGTGTGCGAGCACGTGTGTATGTGTGTGTGTGTGTGTGTGTGTGTGTGCTGCCAATATCCGTGGTGGGACGGCGATAAGAGTGCTGTATCAAATATATGGAGTAACCGATACGTTGAGTCTTATCTACACGAATTATTGATTTATCATGCGTCGAGTGTTCTCTTCCTCCGCGCGATAATAACCGATACCGAGCTGCCAGGTAAATTTCTAGGTACCGAATGGATGATATCATCCCATGTGTTTTAGGTGCAGCTTCGACACGCGCTGGCGTGAGTCAGCCGCGTGGAATCACATCGTGCCTCGTCGAGACGCGTACGCATTATGTTAATAAGAAATTTCAGCCCGGTATGAGGGGGCGTAACGCAAGAGCGGCCAGTGTGCCTTCGAGAAAGCCGGGAAATAACTCAATTTCCGAAGCACACGCCTCTCGGCTAATAAATCTATTATGTGCTCAAATATGTACTCACGTTGACGACGCTGCGACGATTAATTCAGGCCTGTGGAAACCGCAAACGACGTTATTTCACTTATCGCGAACAATCTGGAACAAAAAGAGAATCGTACTCCAATGTCCGTTTTGTGTGTACCGACGAGACGGATAAGCAACACATAATTTCTTCGGTATCATCGCGTCAGATTTTTACTGCTACGATATAGTCGAGGAAACACTTGAACGCGCCGCTCGCAATTGCACCCGCTAGGATAGGATCGATCGCGAACACGTGACTCGGTCACGATACCGCACGCAAAACGCTCTCGCTCGAAACTATATAGGAAAGAACTAATTCGGTGTAAAGGTGTTTTCTTTTTCGTGCGCGGCCTCCGTGTCGTGACTAAGCCCCGAAAAGCACGAAAATTTCCATAATATTGTTTAATATTCATCGGCCGCGGTTCGCCGATGAAGCAAGAAATTTCCAACGCGATGCTTAAGCACGCGTGAATTTCTTCTCGCGCGGGGTTTGTCCGACGTGTGAGACGAAATTTTACTGACACTGGCGTACGCGCGTATTTGCTCTCGTGCAAAACATACCACGTAGCTACGTTTTGTAATTGAATAATGAAACCACCCAGAGCGGCTAATTAACACTTAATTGCACAATAGATTAAAATGCGTTTGTGAGTATCGGGCGTGCCAGCATTGTTACGGTGAAATTATGTCCGCGCTGATCCGGAACAAATTAATGCTCCAACCTGGCTGGCTGTTTTTGTTCATAAAGCTCTATAAATAATAGCTGCGCCATCGGGAATGCCACGTGAAATTAATATCGTAACACGCAAATTTTTCATTGCCGAAACGAAATTTATGGTGTAAAAACGAGATCTTGCCAACGGGGAAAATTCGATACGGTACGGGTATATATACGAAATTATATTTTGCAAAAGCATGAGAATCGATTAAAGCGCAGGTATGAGGAAGCGTGTATTTTCATAACTGAAAAAAAATCGTTTGCGTCAAGAAGTGAAAAAGTTAAACGAAATAACACAACTCGCGTACACATCAGCGGACCAATTTTCGAACACACGTCGCAATATATTTTTCCAACGGCGCCATCGTTGTTTTCGGCCCTCTACGATCGTAATTGATGGAAAAAGCAGATCGGAGTTCGTAGAGTTCAAATATATATATATATATATATATATATATATATAAAAAAAGGGAGATACGCGGCCGTAAAGCAGGAGGCAGTAAAAACAGAGCGATAAAAGAGAAGCTAAACCGGATCAGAAAGTCATGAAAGCTATGTTAGCTTGTATACGTATACAAGCTACAGAGACGGAGACGGAAGTTTTCGAACGACGAGTTAGCACTTAAGTGGCACACAGCATCAAAGAAAGTTTACCAAGCCTTCCGATTCTTCATTTCGCTCGCGTACGCATGACGGGTCTTTGAGACCTTAATTTATGCCGCCTAGTGTTTTTCGAGACCGCAATAATGTCCGTAATAATTAAATTTCGTATTCGATTATCGAAATATCCAACATGCGTATTACGCATTGCATTAATCCTTGTTCCTATTGACGATTATTATTCGGAGCGCGATAGCTGTAATTTTCAACGTTTTGTAATTTTACCACCTTGTGTAGTTTTTGTTTTATCGTATCGTTTTCATATTAACGTAATTCTGTACACTGCTACCTCGTAAAATCCGAGTTATAATCTCGCTCACACTTTTATGGCCCACCCTTTTAGATAAAAGGGTGGGAGGGGAAGGGAGAGCGCAAAGAGAGAGAAATTGTGTATGCATGTATAGATTTGAGTAAATTAAAGAGAGTTAAGCGATTCTAACGAGAACATTTTATATATTTTGAGAAGATATCGTGTCAAACATTACTGTTATAAAATAAAAATGCCGTCTTTCGTGAACACGAGAAATGTGTTTAGTTTCGCCAATTTTTTTGCACGTAAACGTTGATATATTTATAACTTGGCACACTCAACTTGGCAACACTTTCTACAACGTAATAAGAATAAATAATTTCATACGACCGTGTATCGTGTACTTCGATATCTTTAGAAGATTTCTAGATTATACATGACGGAGGGATTATATTTTATATTTTTATTTGATAACTGTACGCGACGATAAGAACTTTATTACTTTCCTTATCGTTTTACGAACGATCAAGTGGCATACCCAGCTCTGGAAAATGTTACTTGGAGTTTTATACTGTGTCGACATCGACATCTTGAAATTAAATACGATATATCGCTAATCGAACAAAAGTGTTTTGTTTTGTAAAATGGAGAAAATAATCTCGAAATCACGATCAGCTATAGGCATAAGGCGAAAGTAAAAATAAGAATAAAAATTCAAGGAGATAATTAAGTCTCTGTACGAAAATTCTAAAGTATGAACACCACGATTTCTCTCCTTTAAACACTCCTAGGACCTTTCCCGGGAGAGCTTATTAAAACTTTTTGGTTCGCTCTTAAAGCCTAACATATTTTTCCTTTTCTGGTTGCTTGTTTCAGCAAAACTTCATTGCGGAATTTATATTGATTACCAGCAATATATATCGACGGCTCGAAGCCTTCGTCAATAACAGAGAACAGAACTCGAAACAAAGAGACGCACCCTCTTGTAATGGTAAGGCGCAATGAAGCATCACGAGGTAGACAAGAGCAGAGTGAGTTTGAGGGTCGTCAAAAAGTGTCATGCGAGAAGGAAAGCGATCTAGATTGAAATAGGTAACGGCGGAATTTCCCTCGACAGCGAGTGAACTACACGGACGAAGAGTGAATCGGTGGTATGTATCGGACGGAAGCTAACTCATAAATCTGCGCGATGGTTATAGCGAACTGTGACTCACGATATAAAGGAAGAGAGAGAGAGAGAGAGAGAGAGAGAGAGAGAGAGAGAAGGAGGAAGAACGACGGTTACACACTGTGACGCTCTGAGGGCAGATCTTGGTGGCGAGCCGATGACGCAAACGACGGTGGCTATCCCCTTACGGCCAGGCGGGATAAAGAATTCGGAATTCGATTCGACGATCGTGTAAGTTTCCATGCGAACGAGCATGTGGAGTCGGATTCACTTCCATATACGTGAGGCAGGTTCAGCGCTGCGCGCGTTTCGGAGGACCGCGGGATCTTATTGAAAGTTCCTGCTCGATGTAAAGTCGGTTCCCGGCCCTCTGGCCTGGATACATGCGAGCGAGAGAGCGAGTCTGCTTCTTATCTTTCTTTCCCCTCCCCTCTTTCTCTCTCTCTCTCTCTCTCTCTCTCTCTCTTTATACCCGGAACAGATAGATACCGAGAACAACCACACCCGCGCGCGACAATCGAGTCGTGATAAGGTTCGAAACGCATTGTTAACAAGTTGGCGCACCCGAGCCAAGTACCTTCGTTCCGTACACGAAGAAATCGCCTTTAGGTATCGGCACAGCTTCTGAAATTGAATCTCTAATTACGTACGAGTGTGAGTCGACAGGTTAGTATCGGATGCGCATATATACTAGTATATATACTAGTATATATATAAAAATGCGGCACACGCGCGAGCGCGCACACTATTATCAGAGCAGAGTCGTACTTTATTATTAGCTCTATTTTCCTCGTTGATAGGTCGCCCGCAGCAGACAGCCGAGCTTTCCCCAGGGAGGTGCTTGCAAACTGAATACTTAATATACGTACAACCACCCCGATTCCTTTTTTCTCACAAAATCTACCGCAAGACGGATGAATCTGAAGCTTCCGAAGAAGCGGTCAATTTCCCTTCTCTCGATCGTACCGCTAACTGCCATTACTTTGAGAGTCAATTGTTACACAAACGTGATTGATTCCGGAAAGATGACTTTCGCGAGGAAATCAGCGCAGTTTTCGAGAGCCATTATACGTACTGCCATCACACACATACGCTATCGCGTGCATATCGTTATGAAAATGCGCAGGGGAGGGTGATCAGCATCCAATCGCACTCCGTCGTCGAGGAAGGATATCTCCTCGGCATTGATCAAAGAGAGTCCGCGAATGAAACGTGACGCGCGACGGTGAATAAGAGGACATTTGATTTCGCGGTGGCCTCGCGACACGGAGAGAGCCCCGGCTATCCGGACCTTGCGATTCAGTCAAAATTCACTCGGTCCCAACGACGCTGCGTATATTTGCGCAATCGGGCATGCGCCATATAAATAAGGTCGGATCGATAAGCCGCGCGGAGAGAAAACGAGGAAGAATGAAAAGTGCACGGACGAAGCGCGATCACGCGGCGGAAGTGGATATATGCCAGCGGAGTTCCCCTCAACCCCTCCCTCCTCGGGCCCACGGCGCATAGGATATTTAGTCGTCGCACGTCGGCTGACAAGAAAATCTTCCATTATCGCGGTTTACAACACCACGGCCAGACGTTAATGCGCGTATCCGACGAAATCCGCGGCTGTGTAAGAGCGTCGCGCGACGAAGGACGTTGTCGCGTAATCCCCGGCAGAAAGTGATTTATCCGAGAGCGAAATCTGCCGGTACAAAGGGGTGGGGCAGAAGGAGCTGGAGTCCGAGAGGGGGGGGTTGGGGGGGGTGTATGTACGGCGGTCGGTACTGTGTGTGCATTCCCGCAGTAAGAGCAAGCAAGAGCAAGTTTATATAGATGAGGCCGCGGGTATTGGTAATCCCGAAGATTGAGTTTGCAACGGAGTTTCCAAGTCGATCCCTCAGATCGCCGATTTTTCCCTACGTTCTTTTCTTTTCTTTCTTTTTTCGAACTTCCTTCCATCGGCGCATCCCCGGCGCGGCGCCCCGACATGAACGCTCGAATGGAATTAACTAGTCGCGGTGGGACGACGGGGAACGGTCGCGAGGAAAGTTAGATCTTTGACGATCGGAAGATGCGATACGCGATCCTAATCGCGTCTCGCGAACGAACTCGCCCCGAGAAGTTCCGTCAGATTCTCTGGCTCGGTTTTCAACAGAGCTCTCTCTCTCTCTCTCTCTCTCTCTCTCTCCTTTGCCTCCCCCTCTCCCTCTCTCCCCCTGCCTTTTATCCTGCCGCAATCGGATGCGCGAGACTACCATCAGATGTATCAGAGAACGGAACGACTCTCCCGCGAGTGTATAATTTGCCTTCATCGCCGTTGAATTCATTTTGTCTGATTGAAACCAAATACTTCCGACGCGCAGGCTACCCGGCAATGTGGGGATAGATTTCATCGGATTTGATTGCATCGTTATCACGATATCATGGTATTTTTATACCATCAGATATTCGTCATGTAACATACCGTAAATACTTTTTTTTACTGTGCTAACCACCAACCGGCGGCAGGCGAGCGGTACGTCTAAAAATTTCTCCTTTATTTGCTTTGCGCGAAAAATGCAATCGTGAAATTTAATCGCACAGACCATTTGCTGGCCCGCTACTCTTGAGTCTCGTTTTATTTGCATTCTGAGCATTAGCGAGCACGATATATCTTGATCGCGATATTTGCTTGCAAATTTGACGCTGAAAACTTAATGGAATAAAAGCACGACATACGTTGACGTATTATTCATCGGTATAGCGATTGATGAGAATCGGAAAGAAAATCGCGATGCAACACGTCGGCCGGAAGGCTGTTATTGATGACGAAGTAGCCACACAGGTAAAAAAAAAAAAGGCGTAAAAAGGAACCGCGAAATTATTACAGCGACGAATTAAAATAGCAGCAGAGTAAGAGGTGCGGAATTTTTTCACTTGGCATACATAACCGTTGTGATGAATTTCAGGCGCATGAAATCAATTTTTTACCGTTTAATGGATATATGTAACACGGTACAATATTCAGAACGGGAATAGTGGAACTGATTGCCGCTGCGTTGAAAAGAGAGCAGAGAGCGGTGTAAATTCAATTAACTCTATACAGGAATATTCGCGGCTAGTTTCTATTTTACACGTGTTTATGTATGTACGTGTGTCTGGAAAAGTGATAACAACTGGAAAAAATATCGGACAAAGACGAGCAATCTTGAAAAGTGATAACAACTGGAAAAAATATCGAGCAAAAATGAGCAATCACTTTTTTTCTCCAAGAAATTTCATGGAATTTCTACAGAGAATTACCAGGGAAAAAAAATGTTATCAATTTGTTATTGTTGAGCAAGGAGGCTTAAAAAAAATCATACGATCGATACTTTATCTCTCCGAGTACTTTCTTTTTTAGACCGAACTGTGTCTGACATTGCATTCGTCTCCAAGCGATTCTTTCAATCGCCACGTCTATATCTCTCGGCGATACGGGCAACTTACGATACTCGTTCCTGAACGAAAGGTCTATAAAGATTGCGATTGAGAGCACGATGGTGCGACACAAACCAGGAGGTTGATTCGCGAGGTACACGCGATTTTACGCGAAAGCCAATTTGATTTATCGCCGGCGACTTTATGAAGTCGCTCGCAGGATTCGGTTTGCGGAAAGAAGAAGTTACTCGCTTCGCGGAACGTTTAATTAAATCAGAAAACGATTTAGCCGTGCTCTGGAGTCTTTCCGATAATCGGCGTTATCACCCTACGGCGTTACTTACCGTTGATAAAAAGTTTTCCGTGGGGTTTATTTCGACTCGCTGATTAAAAGCTTTCGGGAACGACGCGATACCCGAGATCGCCGCCTCGCGTCCTCGTTCAGACAGCGTTCTACCCCAATTCGATCTCGAGAGCACGCCTTGGGATATATCTTGCGCGATGTAAAATTAACCGTTTCCGACCTAGCCGGATTCGATTGAAACCGTCTACGGGTCGAATCTATCAGCACCGGGAAATATTTTACCGATCGGTCCGTCGAAATTGATTTTATCTCCATGAAAATTTGATGGAAGTCCGTCATTTCGTCGCTGGTCTTTACTTTGCGATATTAAATACCGTGATAATTAAACGTCAAATTGAAATCCGGTTAAACCAGGGTGCATTTTAAATTAATTGAAGGATGAAATTTCGCTGTTCATTTACGCTACTGAAATTTAATAGACCGGAATCTTTTAGTGTTTATTTACTTATGACTCCTCCCCCTCCCCCCCCTCTCTCTCTCTCTCTCAAGCGACTAACATCTCGATATTTAAATATAACCGCTTTGTGTACATTATTTGCCATATTTGTGATTTTGAGTTTGAATTGCGATTAATTGAGAAAGATTATATCATGCGGACAACATTCGATGCTTTGAAGAATCTGCGAAGAATGTAAAAAACGATTACTTGTCTCGTTACGGGAATAGGGGCGCATTTCGACTTGGCTAAGAATAAGTTCTATCACTTTCAAACTTAATTAAAGTCAAAAGTAATTCTCGTCGATATTCGGCTAAGTATAAATTAAATGTCAGCTAATTCAGGCGCGGACTTCTTTTCATTGCATTTTAAATTGCCGAACTTTTCGATAACAGAATGTGACTAGAATACTTTTACTACACTGTGTAAGTGATTCGCCCTCGCGTTCGCTCGTGTTCTCTATGACTTTCTTCTCCATCGGCATTTTTATGCCGCGGAATAATAAAAAAAGTACAATAACGCGTAACAAGATAAAATGCACGATAAATCGATGATCGCATCGTGCGCCGCATTTTTTGGCGACGAAGCCAATAAAAGCGACCACATGCATTACAGTGTCTCGAAAGTCGATCGATATGGGAGCGTGTACACACGTTTACTTGCTCGATTCAAAAGTCATCTTATGTTACTAGATTGATTTGCTCGAAATGTACGAGAACCCAAACAGATCAATATAAAAGTAATAAAAGATTATTTCGAATATTATAATGGAAATTAATGGAATCGATGAGCATATATGAGCATATATGAGCATATAAGCTATATATGTCCAATAGACACACACACACACACACACACACACACACACACACACACACACACACACACACACACACACACACACACACACACAGCTTAAAATGTGTATAACTTGAAGCAAAAGTAAAATTGTCGAAATTACAGAGCAAGATATATCAAAGTTGCCAAAAATTCCGCGGAATCGACCATCGCACGTGCAAAGTCAATTCATTAATATACTCTCTGAGATTTCACCGTCGAGTTTCTTTTTATAGAAAATAAAGTTAGACCGATATTTTCTGAAATCAGAACAATTTCTCTGTCGCACGTACACGGTCGCGATATCAATGTCAGCTCGGGCGCAGAGCGAGGTAAAGTGGGAGGAATAAAAGATCCCTTCTTGGATGAAAATAATTTACTCGTCTCCCAGAGCTCGTATTAACCTCAGAATCCGGCGCTGTTCTGAAGCCAGAGCCGTTACTTCGCACGAGGAGAAGAGCATAATCTTCGAACGCTCTTCCCTTCCGACGAATGCATCGAGCATGCGGAAATTCGCACAGGCAACTTTGACCTACGATGTGGAAGTAAAAGCCCAACTGGTGAACTACACTCGTCTGCGCGTCGTTCGCAGACTTATTGGGAGGAATACGAGGATATACGCGCTTCTGAGAACACGCGCGCGAGCTATGTTAGGTAAGTTAGAGTTGACGCTTCCGGAAGCCTTTGAGCGTAAGACAGAAAAATTGGTCCTCACGTTTAAAGTCGATTGCGTGGCATGAGAAACCGCTCGGTAGTCGACTGCCGTCGACTTCGCTCGATACAATGGCCGATAATACGATGAAGTGGAGTTAATGTATAACATATATGTGGTTATTTCCCCCCTCCCCCCTCCGCCCGGTAACATGGTTTCGTACGTGCAGGCATTTAACCTACTTTTGCAGCCATTTATACATCTGAGCTTTATTAGCGCGATATAGATGTAAAGAATTAACAGAGAGAAAAGAGATTAAATTAATTAAAGCAACGAATAATAGACGTTCCGATCGGAGTTGCCCCGATAAAATCATTGCGCTAGAATTTGAGATAATTAAGTAACATGAATATTTCATAATTTTCGATAACTGCATTTGCTGTCCTGCTTCCAGAGCTTACCGTTTCCGGAACGAACGACCGATATTTATTCGCGCCCTCCCAAAACGCGATAAATTCGACGAGCTTGACGCCGTCCAATTAGTCGCGACGATCGCAGAGAGGCAAATTTTTTTGCGCGAATACACCAACAGTTATCGCGATACGACTCGCTCCCCTCGCTGATGCAGGCGATGCAGGCTCGAAAAGAAGTATAAATACGAAAGAAAATAGGAATACGGAAATGACAATCCTCGCTACACACGGATCCCTCCTATTATTAAGCTCGTGCTCGACAAAAAAGTCGGGTGTGTCAAAAGCCCGTGGGGCTGAGGGAGGACGAGTTACCCCGGTCTAACAATTCATACGGTTCTAATAATATCACCTACGTCTCTCGTGTAGCGTACGAACGTATATACAGTGTGTCTATCGACTGCCCAGCGGGGAGTCGGTGTGTTCGAGCTTCGTTCGTTTGTCCTCATCTTCAATTCTGACATCCAATCCGGACGCAAAACGTCAATGGGTCCCTGTCATACACACGATTGCAGACTCAATAAGCCGCTCGGACGAAGAAGAAGCGACGTGTGTATATCGACACACGTTGGGAGCGACGTGACGCTCTGACCGCGAGGAGAAACTCTCTATCGTACAGTAGCGAGTAATCTCAACGCACAATATATATTGAGACGTTGGAACGCATCACCCACGACGCGCAAATATCCGCTTTGGTGCACAGAAGCGGGTGAGCAGAGACGTAAGAGTGAGTGATTTCTAATCGCGGCGTGAGCGAGCACGAGCGAGAGATTGCGAGAGCGTATTGTATTACTCGCGAGCTTTATGAGGCTAACAGCTGAACAAGTACGTCCCCGCTGAGACGTTGATCGTCAGACTCGCGCGGAAACGCGCGAGTTGGCAGTCCGTGACATACACGCGCGAAAACATAAGCAGCGGGTAAATCGATCGACCGCACTTGATTAGCCGCGGACCACAAGGAGAACAATCGACCGTGGTTGGTCAATTTGTTCACTCGTTGCTTCTTTGTGCGCTTCCGTGCGCGCCGCGGGCTTTGCACTCCATTAGCCGACATCGCGACTCGCGAGCGAAAATCTCACGAGACCCCAACGCGTTATTTCCCCCCTCCCCCTCCCCGCCGCGCGTCGCGTCTCTGCGACAATCCCACATTCGCGCGTAATTGCCGGCGGTCGTCCCGTTCGCCGCGAGGATACAGCTGCGATTAGAGCTGCGAGCGAGAGCACGCGGACGCTGTTTACAGCAGATTTCGCGGTCATTCATGGCCCCACCCGCGTGCGAAACGTATTTTGGCACGCTTTCAAAGGGTAACACGCAGGGTCGGCAGTTCGCGTAGTTCAGCGCTGCTACCCCGCGCGGCAGTTGAGTGAGATGGCAACCACCTGACAGATCATTCGTCATGTGAGGACGAAAGGGATTCTCCTCTCTCTCTCTCTCTCTCTCTCTCTCTCCCTCTCTCTCTCTCTCTCTCTCTCTCTCTCTTCCCGTCTGTCTTTCTCGCTGTGACTCCCCCTCCTCTCGCGTAAACGTCGCCGGGAATTGGCGTCGTCTCCTTCTCCTCCCCCTAACCTCTCCATCATTCTCCTCCTCATCGTCATCATCGTCTTGTACGTTCTCTCCCTCGCGGAATGCACGGCCAGATTCCGACGATCCCATGCGTTCCCGCTCATTAAGGCGCAACCGTCCCAATTTAGCGCCTCGCTGGTGGTTGCGCGACGGCTGTCGTCGCCGGCGCTATTTTTGGCCGCCAACGTGCTTCGTTTCGGAGACGCCTCGTCTCTCTCTCTCTCTCTCTCTCTCTCTCTCTCTCTCTCGACGACAGCTGGACCGTCAAGTAGAAGTTTGTGCGTCTCCGGACGCTTCCCGCGACGGGAAGCCTCGGCTGAAGCGCGACAGCCCGCCCCGCTCGCTGTTTCGAGAGAATTATTTTCACGGCGAGCGGATCACGGACCTCGGGCTTTTCGGTGCGTAGGCTACATTACGTGTATCCGGGGTCTCCGGAGTGTGGTAGCGTAGACGGAAGGGTAGAGCTTAAGGGATCTATGTCCGCTCTGTAACTTTCTTCGCCGGGAAGCGAGAAGTTACAAGAGCGTAGTGCTCTCTCGAGCGATTGACTCTGAGCTTCTCCGTCGTCGTGTCGCGTACACCTGGCGAAGGAAGCGACTGTCACGAGGGGGTAGTAAGAGACGGGGTGGAGTTTGAAAGTAATTTACTGATGGAAGGTCGGGTTAAAGGTAAATAAACAAGATTGCGTCGTAACGACGGACCGTTAGCCGAGAGTAGCCTGTAACCGCCTGTTGTAACCGACGCGCCACGCTTACGATAACGCCAGATCCAGCGAATAATGGCGCGCGTCGTTCGGGGCCGACCTACGTATGTAGGTCGAAAGATCATAAGTCCGACGAAGAATTAAGCCCGAGGAACATTACGGGCGCGCCGCCGGCCGGGCCGGGCCGGCAGACTTCCAGTGAGAAATTGCGGGCGAGATAATATTGGAAGTATAAAGCTTCCCCGCCGGTTTCCCGCATCGCGAACCGACGCTTTTTGCCGGCGATAGCGATTCGTTATCGCGAGACAAGTATCACGGCGATACTTTATTTCGTGCAAACCGGCGTTATATCCGGGCGACACGCCGTTATTAAGAAGCGCCGCGCAGATGCCGAACGGCATTCATTCGGACGTGCTCTTATTCAACGGGTGTCGTCACTCTGGTGAATTAAGGGTGTAAAAATTATGCCTCTCCCGGAGTGTTTCGGCGCGGTCTCGCATTAACCGAGCGAGCTATTGTTTAATCGGAGAGCCTAATTGCCGTGTCTCGACGGTTCTCTCTCGTTAACGTGTCATTTCGATTAACACGCGCGCGGGATTGCTTAAACCTCGGGGCCTTCGTGACCAAAATTACTCGTGACGGTCTTGCCTGTCTAGCTTTAATAAACAACGCGTTTCCTCTGCGCGCGACAAGGACCGGAGGAATGACAGGTTCTCTCTTTGAAACGTGCATAAGACGTGTGTGTATCGCCAGATTGCACGGCGGCGAAATCACATGGAAAAGGCTCGCGCGCGGCGCACAAAGCGAGCGTAAAGTCGGTAGCAGTTGGGCACAAGTGGGATCATAAAATCGATACATGGTTTTGCGGATTGTCGCGCGAGTCTTAATAGCAATACTCGCGACAAAAGAGCCCCGCCGCCGTCTGGCTTCTCTCGCCTCCCTCACTTCCACTTGTCGTCTTTGTAAAATCGAATTCTCAATTAGACCCGATCCTTTGCCCGAAACTTTGCACGACCGACCGATAAATTCAAATATGAGACGCGAGATATTATTCTCGATTGTATTACGAGACTTTTCCGAAATTACGGCTCGACGTATCTACATCTACATCGGCGGCGGCTCATAAGAAGAATCAAGTGCCTTTGCCTTTACGAGTCGATTAATTCTCACGACACGAAGTTACTTCGTGCGTCGAAAATGCGCGAGAGCTCGCGCATTTGTAAAAATCGATCGACAACGGGATCGCGAGCCATTATCCGCGGGGGTTTAGAGAGTTTCTCCTAAATAGGTGTGTACTTTCAAATAAATAGACGTACTTTCAAAGGTCTTCCAATGATTGCCTGTAAGGAGCCCTCTTTACAGCTGAGATGTTCCCTCCTAACTCTGATCTTTGCTCCCTTGTGTAAAACGTTCATCTTTCAATACCACGTGCTAACCGTACAAAGAGTGGTTGCACCGAGGCTTTTCTTCTTTCAAGGTATTTTCGACGATAAAGTCGACTACTGAATGGGCAACAGCCTCTCACAGATCGAGTGGCCATCCGCGTAAAACTGCTAAAGTTTTCCCCGCTATTGTCCCCCATCGGAGATTAAAACATCGACACACGAAGAAGGTCCTTTGCCACACTTTGCGAAATAATGACCGTATCTGAATTCCCCGCAGAGGGACTCGTCGCTCAATCCCGCCGCAATCTCGAAATGGCGACTAGCGCGTAGCGCACGCACACGTGCGATCCGCGTCCATTTGTTTGTCGGCGGAAATCGTATGGAAACCCTAACGCGAAGTGCACGAAATTATAACACGAAACATTGGCGAGCAATGAGCCAGCAAAACATTTCGTATTTGATTAGAAGCCCGCAACGGCGGATACACGTTTCGGTCGCGGTGAATTCGGTGTAAAATTACTCCCCCCCCCCTCCCTCTGTGGAAATGTTTAATTAAAGATAAATCGCATATTTGGGATTCGTATGTTTGATACGTATGCATATTAGCTGCAACAACAACGATATCTCACGCAAATCGAAACCTGGCATTGATAATTCGCGCACTGGTGGAATAAATTATCATTGAGATTTGTATGTATCGAGCCGGTCATCACGCGTGTCCGCGTGCGCGGATCCAGATTACGTTTCTGCCTTCTGCCCGCGCAGCGAGGGGGCATGATAAGCTGCATCGCGGCGCGGCGTCGATCGGCCACGCGGACTTAATAGAATAATTAAAGCATCAACTTGTAGGACGCGAACGCGGCAGAGACAGAGACCGGTCGTCAATTATTCGCCACCGCGAGTACTATGTATGATGACGTAGTCCTGGCACGCCCGCGCGCGTGTACGAATTTATCGTACGAAGAACAGCGGGCGAGCGCGCGTATGCGCGACCTAAACGCAACGCCCACCGCCGCCACCGCGGCACCCTTCAGTATGAAATTTTAAGTCCGCGGAATTGAGACGGCGGCTCTTCCGTCGCGTCGGGGCGAGTGACTACAACATTGTTGAACAAAGGTAATCACGCCTGTCGTCCGGTAATGTAACACGCAGAGCAGCTTCGTCGGGTCGCGGAGCGGCGCCGGGATAAAGCGGCGGAGGCGCGCTTGTTTTTAGGGCATAATCACAGCGAGCGAATTACGGCGCCAACGATACGCTCTTGTATCCCGCGCAGAAAGGCGCGCCGTACACGGCATTAATGATGTTAAGATACGCTAAAAACAGCAGAGAGAAAGGAAGAGAGAGACAGAGAGAGCACCGCTAATTTGCGTCGCATGATCAAACGGAATCGCGATGTGAAATTTGACACGCAAAAACAATGAAACACAACACTGTCGCGACACAACAGCCGCGCTCCGATCACGCGTTCACCGACACGACGATCCGTGGAACGACGACGACGACGACGAAGACGACAATGTCGGCGATTTGGAAGCGACGCGACGCGACATTATCTTCGATCGCGAGAGAGGACTGGCGTCGAATATGCGCGTCGCTGTTTCGTGTTTCGCGAGACCAGCCCTAGTTTAGTTTCCACTCAAGTATACCGCGATGCCGTGACCGCACTCGGCGCTTCCGTACGCGAACTACATTTGCTTTCGGCGTGGACATGCCAGGGAGCTCTCGAGGTAGCGACGATGAAATCTGCCGGGGAAAATGCGCACGTCAAAGGAATAGTTTGCGCGCGCGCGCGCTCTCTCTCTCTCTCTCTCTCTCTCTCCCTCTCTCTCTCTCTCTCTCTCTCTCTCTCTCTCTCTCTCTCTCTCTCTCTCTCTGTCTGTCTGTCTCTCCTCTCCCTCGCGGGCGAGAAGGAGCGACAGGAGAAGGGAGATCGATACCGGGCGATCGAAACAAATTTCGTCCGGTATACGGCCTGAAACGCCCTTGGGATTGCGGGCTGCCGGCCAAAGCACAGACGTTGCACAGACGTTGCACAGACATTCCGGATTACGTTAGGAAACGATCGCTACGGGGTCGCATTATCGTTACAATGATGGCGTTGTAACGGCACGATGAGACGCAGAGGCCGAGGATAATCCAGACGGAAGAGGGCGAGTTAATAGATTTTACAAGGATATTTCTCCCCTCCTACGTCGAGATTATCCTTTGAGATTGGCGCGGTCGTTGGGCTCAAACAACACAGAAATGCGACCAGAGGGAGAAATGGAGCTGGACAATGGAAGGAAGTTTCGCACGCGATAATATACAAATGAATATGCATTTCAGTTCCGGTGCACGTTACGTTTGGAGCGTGTCGGCGGAGCGCGTCAATAGAGCGCCGGGCTTTAAAAGACCGTACTCGTAAATATGCAACGCGTCGTGTGTGTGACCGAAAGTGCCGAAAAGAAATAGCGATCAGATCGCGGACTGGCGGCCGTTTCATCACCGTCCGAGGTGGCCGCTGAAATTAATTATGTCGTTTCTCTGATCAACGGTTAACGAGTCAGCGAGAGCGTCGGCAAATTGTAGAAATTAATTATTAATTCAATCCGCCGACCCGACCGCACGGCGGAAAGGAAAAGGCGAATGAATTGGTATTATGGATCAATTTCCCATACGGTCGAATTGAATTCGGCGCGGCAAACAACGATCGCGAGGCGTCGATTAGCAATTATAATTTCGTAACCGATATTACGGAGGTCAACGGCGGCGGTACAGGTCGGTCGGTCGGTCGGTCGGTCGGTAGGTACGTGCGCTGTCGTGTGCGGCGCTGTTCCCTCTTGAAACTTTCAAAACGCCATTCACCCCTGCTGCCCGCTCCTCCCCTTCCAGCCTTTCATCCCCTTTGGACGTTTCGGATCGCTTCCTATTCGCGGCATGCGCGCGTAATGACTGCGAACGATCGATTCTCGATGCACCAACGTACAGTACAGCAGCGCAGCACCGCGACGAATGAGCAGCGCGCGAGGAATTGTGAGGAATCTTAGGGTGGTATCGTCGCGGCGCCTCGAGGCGATATAACCTCCTCGTCACGATATAACGCGAGAGAGCGAGGAGCTCTCTCTCTCTCTCTCTCTCGCTCTCTCTCTCTCTCTCTCTCTCTCTCTCTCTCTCTCTCTCTCTCTCTCTCTCGCTCTCTCTCTCTCTCGCGCGCGCAGCCCGTCAACGCTCCGGCCATTTCGTCGTTATTCGCCGATCGTTACGGTAAACGGCACCGAGAGCGGCCTTACCCACGTGTCTCACGTTCGAATAGTGATTTCGAGTACCGAGCGAGGTTCAACGACTCCCGCGAGTGACTTCCCGGGCTGATCGCGAGCTAGGTAAAAATAACTCCGTTAATAACGGAAGGCGAGCGCGCACGGTCGGAGTAGCGGCGGCGGCGGCGGCGGCGGCAGCACGCAACAGCGGAACCTAGTCGCTGGAACGATGCATTCGGCCGTACGCTAAATGGAATTCCATTCCGTCTCGATTTAATTTGAATGAATGGGACAGCGCGCGCGCGCGCGCGGCGTGAGGGGGGCGCTGCGGCGCCGCGACGATTAATTGACGAAAATTCACGTTAGAACAATGACTTTCTCCGGCCGGGGTGCCGAACGAATGGTCGTCGCAGACAGCAAAAGGACTGTAATTCTCATCAGGAATGGCCCCCCATTCTCCCTGCCAAGATATTCCAAGTTCTTGCGACGGCCGTAAAGTGCGCCGCGGCGGCACTTACGTGCGATCAAGTTAGCGCCTGCTTCGCATTTTTACACCCGCGGCCCACGTCTGCCTCTCTCTGACGATGAAACGCCGGCTTAGTAGCCGATAAAGGCATGTCGTTGTCGAGACGCGCGCGCCATTTTCTAACAAATGTTCTTTCGTTAAGACTCACTCAAAGAGATTAGCGTAGTACCGCACATTAATTAAAATCTTCATTTTGAGAGAGAGAGAGAGAGAGCGAGAGTAATATCCAGCTTCGCCAGAGCGCCAAACGTTAAATGCGCGCGCGCTCACGCGGCGAAGAGCTTATTACAATTTACCCCGAAATGATTTCCAACCGACGGAGGTCGAATATACGCTCGCCCGCAGAATTACTAAATTTTCAGCAATGAATGCACGTTAGAAGAACATCGTATTCAGTATATACGACAACCTCCGCACGCCGACTTTACATCTCTCCTGACACGCTTCTGGTTATTCGTCCTGGCGACCATTTTGATTCACGACGTCAGAAACACGAGAGAAAATACACGCTTCAAATTCCTGCAGTCGCTTAAATGAGGCAACACTTGCAACCAAATCCAGCAGATTTATAAAATTTTCCGAATATGGTCTCTTCTTGCTTTAATGCAATCAATAATTACACAATGAACGCGATAGAATCACGGAAAGCGTCACAAGGGTTCGAAAGAGTTGTGTGTCACGTTAATTTAGAGTTATCTATTATTCGTTCGATCTACATGTTAATACATAAAATAAAAATGCACGGGCTATTTTTTAAAATAACTCAATCGATTTAAATTATTTTATGGACACGTTTTTTTCTACTTATCTTCCAAGTATTCCGCAAGAATTTTTAACGATATTTTCTCGTTCCTCCGAGGTCATCGAGAAAAAAAAAATTCCGCGACGAGGGACCAACAGTCTTAGCGGGCGAGAGCGAACGATGTGAAGTCGAGAGTCGGTGAAGTCTCGATGGGCGCAATTGCGTTTTACTTCCGCGCGACTACCTCCTCGCGGCGCATCGCGCCACGCCATCGCGCGTATATTCGCAACTATCGCGCGCGCATCCGCGTTAAAATGCAACATCTATCTATCGATTTGCCGCGAAAGCCGCTTGTTTCCGAATGCACCGGGCGACGGCCGGCCGGCCGGACGTATTTTTTAATGGAACAAACGAGCCGCATCCTAATCGATCTTGTCGAGCGGCCGATACCGCTTTTTACCAACACATCTCGTCACGCCAGAGCGAACTATTGCTGTTAATCTCTGTCGCACGGCACCGACACGCATGATGAATGAATGAAATGATAGCGTGATCCTGTTTTAGGGCCAACAACGCTGCCGTCGCCGTCACGGTCGCGATCCCGAGACGTCGTTCCGCCGCTCGTCTCACCGTCGACTCGCTAAATTTCGCATGACCGCGTCGGCGGGTCCGAGCATGAAAACGGATAAGATCGTTATAGAGAGAACGTGCCCCCCTCCCCTTGCGTCCCTCCCCGACTATTCTGCGCGCCCTCCTACAGATTTCCAGTGTCTCGCCACCTGGCCACCTTGCCGTAAAATCCATAGCATTTCACTCGATCCTTTCGCTACGGCGAATGCCATCGGATATGCCCCATCCCCGCAAACGGCCAGGTAACTCCGCAGCGGACGTAAAATTAAGATGCGACCGCGCGCTTCGTCCCAAGTCCGCGGCTCGTCATCCCGCGCAATCTAATTCTGATATCGGCGATGCGAAATGAGATTAACTCGAGAAGCGCGGACGCCGAGTACTCGACACTTTGACGCTACTTCTCGCGACTCTGGTTGGAGTGCGTTTTTAATTCGGTCAGTTGTGTGCGTGTGTGTACGTAATCAAAATGTGTAATCGACAGAGGTGTAACACGCGACAACATGACGAAGGGCTTGTCACGATGACGACGATCCTCCGTAAACGCAGTCATGCGCAGAGCCGCGTTCTCTCGTCGCTGCGCGCGGCCTACATTTCCTCCGGAAAAGTCTGAGTTACGGATAGGAACACAACAGCTGGTACGTAAAATCGGTATAAAGAACTCTATCCGGCACGCGAGGCAGTAAATATCGGAATCCTCGTGAAACTTCAGAGTCATATACGCCCTCGCATAATGCCGGGTTCCTGTGGGGCGTTACGGGTCTAGCAGACTCGTCTGCGAAATAAATCATTGCAAATACCTTCCGACACGTGATGGTGGAAGGCCCGATTTGAGCTCCCCCGTAGACGAGCTCTAAGCACTTACGAATACCTATAATTTCATCCAAAGACATTTAGCGCTGTTGCGATAGCGCCTGACGTAACGTCCCGACGAAAAAGATAATTAGATGCGATTACGTCGAAATTTTGTCTCTATACTGTCTCTATATCGGCATGTAATCGCGTAATTATACGTGTCGTATGAAAATGAAGAAATTCTGTTCTGTACAAGTACGATTGAAACAACTGCTTGATTTTTATGACAGCTTGTAACGTATCGAGACGTATTATTTGAACGAAACCATCTTTTCTCCTCTTCATTTAAATTATGATTGTACATGAATAGACAAAATTCATGTATAATCTTTTGTACTTTTTGTAACTTATTGAATATAAGCTCTCTCGAATGCAATTCGGTCGGCAAACAATTCCCCAATTCTCATATTCTGAGAATGATGTGTAAAATAAACGTTCAAAGTATAAGAAAATTATTATAATACTTATAGAGATACATCGCATCGCTTCGCGTCTTCTCGTATTTACGTCCCGTTTCAAATCTAACGGTATTCTAGATTCTAACCGCGATGTCAGTCATGAACCCCCCATAGAAATAAAAATCGATCATCAAAAAGCGCAACATCGTAATGACGATAGTCGAGTTGACAAGTAATTGATCCGAGGGCTAATTAAAAAAGAAAATAAAAAATAAAAAAAATGCCTTCGTCGATATTCAGTGCTCGTAGTCGCGGTGCAAAAACGAAACGGTACGGAACAAAATAGTGCATTTCGGTAGCACGCCGGTTTTCGTACTGTTGCCGTACCATCGTGCATGACATTTCGCCACGTTTGCATAAACGCGTTCGCGTAGCTTTCAGTTTTAATACGGTCGAGATAGTTGCACGGTGCGCGTTAAGTGACTTAACTTTTTTACACTGTAATTGTAATGCAGAGTGCTTTTCCTCCCTTCGGCGCGCCCCGTAAGGTATACGGGCAAGGCGTGGTACGTACCGGGTGAGTCGTAACTTCGGAAAACGAATCGACTCCCGCGGGGGATAAAAGTCGCGTCGCGAAGAAACGTGGAAAATGGTAAACTCGATGAACAATGGTACGTTTTTTATGAGAGTCCCGTGGCTGTTTGCGCGGATCTCGCGAATGCATAAATGTGTGCGAAAGGGGGAAAGAAAAAAAGAGAGGGAGTGGGCGGGAGGGCAAGCGGGGAGGGAGGAAGAGAGGGTAAGCAACGCGACGGAAAACCTCGCTGCCGTAAACAATAATGAATGTTTCTTTGCCGCTCAGCCGTAAATTCATTCCTGTCGACGATGAAATACAACGGCCTACATCTTAGGCCGCGTTTTCGCATAATTCTCGACTCCTGATCTAATATGTGCGCACCTATGCACATTTTCGGGGGGAGCAATAAATTGCGGCGGAATTTTGTGCGCATAGTTTTGTACGGGTCGCTTTTACAGATGCATTTTGTTATTGAGATAAATCGGTTTCGGCAGTTTCAATATTTATTTCGAGGTGACAAATAAAGGACCGTTGCAGTGAGCGAACGCCTTTCTTTTTCGTATCGAAGCGAATATTGAAAACGGCACGTAAAAAGCACAAAAAACTGAAATTTCATCAAGAGATGGTTGAGTGCGATATAGCTAAAAAAATTAATTGTCGAGATATACGCTTCAATGATTAATTTTCAAGGTATACTATTCAGCTTGAAATATCGCCATCGTCAGAGTTGAAATAATCAAAACGATTCTTTCGTGCGAGGCACGAAGCAATCAATGATATTGGCAGAAACGGCCATGTGTGACTGAAATTAAGATGTCAATTTTCTGAAAGAAACACTATAACAACGCAGTGTTGTAATAACAACGTGTCGGAAACCTTTCAGCGGCCATATTTCACGTGATAGATGTGCGCGCAACGCGAAATTAAATGTGCTTGCGGACAATTAATTTCATCGGCCGCCGCGGCAATATAACGATGCGTGCAAATAACAGGTTTCGTATATCAAATATTGCCAATGGCTCTATCTACAATTATATCTGTGTGAAATGGGCTGCGAATATTCGGCGATTTAAAACGCCGTGCAATTTCGTAACCATATTTTTAAGATAAACGCGGGCGCGAAAGTATCGGCGCGCAGAATAAAACGATCGTGTTTTATATATTTCTGCAACTGCTCGAGGAGAAGTACAACGTACTTCCAACGTACTTACGATAATTCCGCCATTGACTATACCGCCGCGACGCTATGATGTACAAGACAGATAAATTCCCTATCTACCGAGGCGAATCGTAAATTTCGCGAAAAGGCAAGCCGGACCAACGTACACAACGTGAACAACCGCGTTCAAAGTGTTTCCATCGGACAATGCTTCTTACGGACTTGTCCGCGCGCAGCAATCTACTTTCCAATAAAATTGAGTGCTACCGATTATTTCCAACACTACGTCAGATTTCGTCTAGCTTCGAAATGTCCGGGAGCAGTTTCCTAATCGACTCCGCGCGCATTGTCATCTAATTCCATTTGCCGAAGATTTCTCGAGAGACAATGAACATAACAGATTAGCAGGAAGGGAACCGGCGGGCTAAACCCAATTTGTGACGGGAGCCAAGCAGTGCTCGCGCCTGCGGGAGTGCTCGCTGCTCGCTTGCATGCGTGCGTGCGGGCGTACGTTCGTACATACAAGCGCAAGTACGTGCCAGCACAGATTTTTCTCCGCTCCCTCCATCCGAAAGGTAATAACTCGAACAGCGGATTCCACGAGTGCGTTGGCTCACTCGCAACGTTAATCGTCATCTCAAATAATTATACGTTCCTACGACTCCGCCGCTGTCGTGTCATCGTCGAACGAGATGCAAGTCGGCCGAACACAAAGCGCTCGCGCACGAAGCGAATACGCGCACCGCTATTGATGCGAGAGTATGGGAGCCAGCTGTACCATTCGAGAACAATGCGCCGTAGCAGTTCGTACAGATGGATCAGCTTGCCCGTCTTCCCGGGGAACGAGAAATCGAGGGAGAGAGCGGCGCAGAGTAAAGGGCAGACGTAGAAAGACAACGAGAGAGAGAGAGAGAGAGAGAGAGAGAGAGAGAGAGAGAGTGTGTGTGTGTGTGTGTGTCTGTGTGTATCGCCACAAGGCGATTCTACGGTATTACGTAGCGGACTTACAATGGCTGCCGCACTCGTAGGCGTTGTATCTTTGGACGTACCTGTCCGGTGCACAAATAGAACCGAAGGCAGATCGCTTTGAGAGTTCCAGCGGTGGGTACACGTGGCAACGTCGAGAATGGGCCTCACCTGAAAGACCCAACGTCGGGCCGAGCGCGGCGCGGCGCGCAGGTAAACGCGCGCGAGACCCCGAGGTCTATCAAGCAAGCGGGGGCAGGCAGCGGCGAAGGCGGCGGTCTCATATGCAGAAGTTCGATCTATCGCCGGGCGATTGGGTTCGCACGATCACGAGGGGCGGCGAACTAAATTGAAATTTCCAGGTGCGGCTGCTTAGAACTCGATTACGCGCCAAGCGAAGCGCTACATGCATGCGGTGTCCAAATAACGCGTGATGTTTCTTCAGCGGTTCTCGATCGAGCGAATCGATCGATGCGCGTGCAACGTGCAGCGGCGGCAGCGGTTCCCGCTTATATATTACATCAAAACAAGACTCACCGTGCAAACGGAAGAACATGGCGGCTATATCGATCCGCTTTCGAAGTGGGCTACCACGGCCTATCCCGGTACTAAGACTTATCGTTAATATTCGCTGCCGTCGACGGAGCAAGCGTGTCATCCTGCAAGGCGCTCATGCCTCATGAATGCATCGCGTGGCGCATCAAAAATTCTATTCGACGACGAGCGGGCGAGCGCGAGCGCGGACGCCTCGTCTAAGAGGAGATAAAAGGCGAGCGCGCTCGTGTATTACGGACGAAAGTTCTGGCGAGTCTCGCGAGGGATCCCACCGCGAGAAAGTATTATCGCTAATCTGACCGACTTCACATCAATTTCATTAATTTCGACAAACTCGACTAGTCGAGATCCAAATTGCGCTTGAATTTCAATCGCGAGCCGAACGCGAATAATATAGTGCCACTCCGCGCGCGCGCGCGCGCGCTCCGGTAATGAAATCCTTGTCGCGTGGGACGCCCGGCGAATAAGTACAACTCAAAAGTACGGGCGTGATGTCGAAATTATATAACTTGACGAGAACGAGAAAGTTCATGAATTTTTAAGAGATCTCCCTTGAATATCGTTATCTCCTCTCGACCGTCATCACAGATTGGAGAAATACTCCTCCGTCGTGGAAATGGATTACACCGGATTTTTATAGCTTCGCGAAGCGTATGTTAACGGCCCATTCATCGGACGGTCGCATTCGAGCTAGGTGTTACGTCGCGAAGCTTCCGTTGAAATTAAGAAGATTGCGAATTTTTATACCCCCTTGCGCGCGCGCGCGCGCGTGCACAGCTGTGAGAACGGCGTATATCCGCGCGTGTCCGACGAGAATATCTCGCTGACTTTTAATGAGATCGTAACGGAGAGCCGAATAAATGAAGCATTCAAATACTCTCCGTGGAAGAACTTAACCCTCAGGCGCAACACTCTTTTCAGCGTCTTCTTGCGACCGATCGTACCGCGCCGCGCGCCGAATACGCATTGACGTATCGTTAGGGACAATTTAATTTCTTGTGTTAAAAATACGACTAGTCTATATCTATATAGTTAAATATCAAAGAGCTTCGCCGAGTTTTCAAAGTTGTTACATGGTTACACGGAGAATTGCTGATTCGTTTGTAGTTCAAACGAAGACTGTTCACTTCAAAGAATACGAGTTTGCATGTTTGCCCTATTATACTGCAACTTGATTTATAAGTTTAAACAATTATTATCATACATGTGAGTTTAATCAAAAATTATGCAACAGTGAAATACTTTACTAAAAGAAGTACCACGTAAAAAAATTTTTGTTACTTTTATCGTAGCAGGCGAGAGAGAAGCCTGTTTACGAACTCTACATTAACGTCTCATGTTTTTCCAATGTATCATACATTAAAAACAGATTCATACAGTTGCAACTTCCACATTGAAAACACAGTTAAAATCGTAAAAAAGCTCCCGGCCTCTAGACGTTGAGAGATTCATGTAAAATACGCACGTAAGGGCTTTGCTCCGTCGCGCGCCTTTCCCGAATACACCGCGAATACCCGATTACGGGAAGTAATTGTCGATTTTCTAGCTGCAGCGAGAGAAAAGCCGCGCTTTTTCAAGACTAAAGACCAGCCGCGGAATCAAGAAATAAAAGCAGAGTAGACGCGAAGTGAGAGGATCGCGCTGGATGCACCGGAAAATACATTTCCCACTTGCTTGCCGCGCAGATATTCGCGCGGGATATTGGCAGAAAGGAACGCTTTTCACGAAAACATACCGACGCTGGTATAAGTGGAAATTCGAAAGTGGAAAATCGCACCGCGATAGGAGTTTTACAAAGATTAAAGAATATATCCTTAAAGAAGATCCTTCTTCTCTCTTTCTATCTCCGCTAACTCACCGTGTGAGTTGCGTTCGCATCAATTTTGCCCTTTCAGCATAACGGAAATAGCAGCTAAGATAGGTAACGACATAAAAAGGTAAAAAAACAAGATAATATTAACAAGCAGATGGAAAGATATCTCTCGCTAGTTGCGAGAGACTAGAATTAAAGAATTACGACGCGACCGTACCGAGATTTGACCTGGCGACTGGCGATTTAACGGGAACATGCGACGCGAACATAGCTGCAGCGAATGACACAGCGGGGGGACGTGTCTCGATTTGCGAAGATGAAGAAACTGTTTGTTCCTTGTTTTTTCTCGCACGTGTGTACGAGACAACGGGGCGGTGCATTTGCAGGAATGTTGGCGGAATCTTAACGCACGGTACTGCCGTCTCACGTGCGACCGCGAGCCATTCCCTACAGATGAAAGAAAATGACCTGCCATGCGAACTCCAATCCTTTCGCAGAAGCGACGCGGCGGAATTGGCAATTATTTATCCTTCCGGCGTAGGGCCGCGGCAAAGACACGGTGGTCGACTAATTGCCAATTTCGCAGTAGCAGCAGGATTTACGCGGCAAATGAAGGTCGGTTGCGGATCCACCGACTAAGCCTGCTTAACCGCTTGTGCGTGTACAAACGCGCAGAATAGTGATCGAAATGCACTTGCGAGTTGCCTGTATCGATAACGTCAACTTGTCAGTCGGCATACCGGCCCATTATCAGGTGCGCGATCAACGCGAGCGCGACGAGTACGTCGCCGTCGTCCACGTCACCGCGACGCGCAACATCCTTCTGTCTCTCTCTTTATCCCGCCCCCCCCACCCACCTCTCTCTCTCTCTCTCTCTCTCTCTCTCTCTCTCTCTCTCTCTCACTCTCTCTCTCTCTCACGGTCAAACTACGCGACGAAATTATTACAGGCAGTAATTGATTCGGCGCGTCGGCGCGCATCGCTCGCGATTCAGGACGAAGCTTCTAAATTATTTTGTTACTCCGGCTGGTACTTCGCTTCAGTCCAGGGTACCCAGCTCGATACGTTTGCTATGCATACAAGCGGTCGACCGCCGGCTGCTTCATAATTTCGCAGCGGCTGCGATCGTTCGCTGAGCACACACACTTTTCGTATCTCCACTTTGCCAGGATATATACCTCCCCTCTCTCTCTCTCTTTCCCTCTTGTTCCCAACCCTCTCTCTCTTTCTCTATCTCTCAAACCCTAGCACTCTCTTTTTCTCTCTCTCTCTCTGTCCGTCTCTCACTCTCACTCCTTCTCCCTCGTTACCCGTGCGAGATCTTACATACGCGTACGTGATTCGCGTCTTCCTCGAGGGTCTCCGCTTTTCCCCCGCGGGGCCCCGAAATCACGGCTTCCACCATCGCGGTTCTAACTTGGCTGCGCTTAAAACGCGTACGTGCTCTTAGCTCTTTCCATCGGCGACATTACGAGCCTCCAGCCTCGTATCTCACCGCGCGAGCTGGATCACGTTCGGAAACTCGAGGTCCTCCGCGAGAGGGTACACTTTTCCTCCGACAGAAATAAACGCGCGACCGCGCGCTGTCACATTAGGATACGCGTTTGAACGACGTCCCGCGCGCCCCGCCGAGGTGTCACATAACACGTAGGTAGCATTTTTTAGCCGTGACTCGGAGTCGTGCCGTGGCCGTCATTCGCAAATGCCACTTGCGAGGAAACCGCGAGACGGAGGGGAGAGGCGGGGAAATACGCCGGACTGAAAAATATTCCGAACCATAATTCAAGAAGTTACGTTGCGCGTGCGCGCGCGCGCGCGCGCGCGCGCATATCGATACTTGGCCGGAATTCGATCGTAATTCCGGAGCGGGGCAACGCGCTAGCCGCGCGAAGGAAATCGTACGAACTTGGATAACATCGGAACTTTAACGCCCCGCCGTGGGGTAGGAAATTGCAAGCTGGTCGAATCATCTCGTAAACGGATGCGATACGAACGGCGGTACATATGCGGGCGTGGTTGCCGAATCTAAAAGTTCTGTGATAAATCCGACGAATTATCGGTCGTGAGAGCTACATCGCTGCGCGACTGCCTGTTTATGGCCGAATCTTGCCGTATTAGAATGTGAAACTTGGTTTATCCGGAAATAATTACGCGCCTTCTCGTGCTATTCCATCCGGTGAAACCGGAAAACTCTGCACTACGCTGTATGTGTGTGTGTGTGTGTGTGTAACGCACACAAACGCACTGACGCACACAGATAAAATAGTACGCTCTTTGTTCCAAAAATAACTCGCAGAGGTAATTCAATATACCATATATATGCCGTGGCCGTGGATCTAATCTTAATCGATAAGCGGTCAACTTATACGTAAGAGCACCTATGTAATTTCAGCCCAGGCGGTTCGCTACTCGCTCTCCGCTGAAATTTCATACGCATCGCTAATTAGGAACCAGTCACGAAGGGTGGCTCGACGTCCGTAAATTACGCGTTAAAATTACGTGCGCTATTATCGACGTGTCGCGTCAATGCAAATGTGTTTCGTTCTTCGTGTCGTCTCAATACGCGAGCGAACCGAGACAAAGACTAAAGAAAACGCACGAATTTCGACGCACGCAACTGCGACGCGGGCAACAATAGCGCGGACGATACCATCTCGATTATGAAGCACCCTTCGTTCAGCGTGGATTTATCGCGAGTATCGATATCGTTATTAACGCCGGCCACGTTAAACTCCAACGTCCAACGGCAATTTATAACCTCGAGAATCTCTTTGCGCAAATTGGCCCCCCCCCCTCCGACACTAATTATTTATGACTTCGTCGACCGATATTATCGTTCCTGAAACTGGGTTAGACGACATTAAGGTCAGCGTATCGTTGGATTCCGATCGTCGCGTAAGGTCCGCCTCCAGCCACCCCTCTTCCCTCAATTTCACGTGGATAGTCTACGAATTGCTCCGCCGAATGGGGGGGGGGCAGGACAACTATGTCGATCCACGTGCATCAGTATGCATGTATGCCGCACGGCTGCGATTACAGTACGACACAGCGGTGGAGGGAGTAGGGACGGAGGGTTGGAAATTGAAGAGGTGGGCGGGCAAGGGGCCGGAGGGGAATATTTGAACGTCAATGAGTTTACCGTACCACGTCACAAACGTTTGGCCAGTTTACAAATCCGATAATACCAAACGTCACCGATGACGCTGCTGTTTATGGATTATTGTGGCAATGTGCATTCAAGCGCGGACCCGAACCGACGTGCAAGATGGACGTGCGTTTGTTGCGTAATTTCAGCTGCGGTTGCGCACGGATGCAACCGGCACGGCACGGTACGGAATGTATTCTGCTTTACCGCGCGCTTTGCAAATTTTCCCGCCATGCCGGGAAAAAGAGAAGTAAAGAGAGACGGATGTGGAGAAGAGAACGAGAGAGAGAGAGAGAGAGAGAGAGAGAGAGAGAGAGAGAGAGAGAGAGAGAGAGAGAGAGAACCACCCTTATCGCGATCCTCACTAATGCTATCGATTTCATTTCCCTTTCGCCGCCCCGCTCGTCCGCGACAACGCAGCAAAAAATTCCACGACGCGTTATTGGTAATCGTTCGGCGCTCCTTAATCTGATTTTCTTCCGCGCGCGCCAGCCGATAGTTGGAAATTCATACCAGAGTCTCGGAGAATCCCGAGCGGACGACTGCTCGCTCTCGCGTTTGATTCGATCAGACAACAGAGAACGTTCCGTACGGTATGTACGTACATGCCAATCGCGATGCATACAAACACAATTCCTCCACATACATATTTCTGGCACAGTCGTGTGAACACAAATGCGCCTGCATCGGAAGGAGATATTGAGATTCAAACGTCGTACAAAATCATTTATAATCGACGACGGGATAATCGGATAACGGCACTTAAAGACTATAAAAGAACGCGGACGTGGCTGATTGATTGAATTGTTAATAATTTCTCGCGAAATTAATTGTTTCAGATAATGCACTGTAACAGCGCGAATTTAATGAGAAAGCAGCGCGAGCGCAAATTAAACATAAATATAATGGATCTTACAGACATAAAGGCGGCGCGGCGGCGGCGGCGGCTACCAGAAACAAAGTGCGCAAAAAATTCGGCACGTACAATTCACGCTCTCTGAATTCGCCGGGTAAGAGAGATTTCAAGCGGGATTATGCAAAACCGATTTAGTAAAGGCTATAATAGTAAGGGACCGTACGATACGTGAGCTGATAATGTGAGGGACGAGCTGTGGGAAGTGCATTGTCTTGTTCTCAAGCCGGGCAAGGTTTCTGCGGTTCAGTTTTTCAAGCGTCTTTTTTCTTGAGAAATTCGACGCGAGGGGCGCGCAGCAGCACGCTGCCCCTATTAGATATAAGAGCTATTTCTAAAGAACCGTATTACGCGTAGTTTGAATAATTAAATGAGTGCCGTCGTGCGTCGGACGAGAGGCAAGCAAATCGCACTGCTCGCCAGTCGTTGTTAAAATAACGTTTATTCACGGAAAGAGATGCAGACGCATTCGAAAGCGAGATGGCACGTATTGAAATGCTAAATTTGCGATTCGCTGAAAGCTGTATTTTTAGATAGAATTCTCATAAATATCCATGAATATCTTTAGACATCCCTAGAATCTCTTCGTCGCGCGCGTTGTATCGCACAAACGCACCTTTCCATTTATCTTCCATATTCTTGCCGATTTCCATTTTAATGATGTCATCGATTTTGAACGCTCGCGATATTTTCAACGATCGTGCGCGATATGATGCGAGAAAATTTTATTATTGATTTTATAAATGGCCATTCTCAAAATGTCTGAAATCCACTGAATAACACTGCGTGAAGGTTTCATTCAAGTGGGAGATAATTTACTGACGAGATACCGGTCCAGGTACCAATTTTCAGTGCATTATTAAATGATCAATATCGCATATTAATATCCTTAATGTATGTGTGATAAAAGTACCGTGTGATGAAAGACTTGTTGCTATGCAACAAATCGTCACGCTGTAGTTGTGTTATTAATCATCGTCTCGATAGCAATAATTGGCAAATAATGTTTTCATCAAAAATATATATACACACACACACACACACACATGTCAGGGATATTAATGTGTACCAATTATTATCAATGTTACAACACACGCGCGCGTATATATATTAGTGTTTATTATTATAAAGATAATCTCTATTGAGTTCACGTCTCTATTTCCTTCATCATTTTAATTGGAAAAGCAATATTAAAGCATAGTAGAGATTCGCATAGTAAAGTATTGGCCCACTGCCGAAACATGCAAGCCTTTTTCCGGTAGCGTATCGGTATCTCGCCAGTTTCCAGTACTGACCGAATGTACACGATTCCCTACGATACGACGACAACGTCATTGACCATCATGTGCGCGTAGATACGAATGATTTATTAGTGTATCGACTCATCCTATCCTCCTACTCTCGTGCTATCGCGTGCGACATTTTATATCGAGATTATTATAGTCGGCTACGTTATCACAGTTTAGCAAAAGGACGCGTGTTAAAATGACACTTTTTATCCCAACGTAATTTAATTAAATGGATCGAGGAAGGAATTAAATGGACCGAGTAATCGCCAAAAAACGCGAGATACGGAGGGTAAAGAATTTTTATGGCGTCACCGTGTATCTTGGAATATATTTCTCTTCGCTTATCTATCGATCTGTGTAAAACGGCTTTTCCAAGTTATTTTCCAAATTATCTTATCACCCACGGGCGTGTACTTTCCTCTTAAAAATGCGTCATGTTCACTTCCACGTGATATGTGGATATTACCCAGAACGCGTGAAAAAATTAATGTACGCGCGAGAGAGACGGGACTAGATGCAATCGATGCCGTTGATGACTTAGCGAACGGTTGGATTTTATGAAGCACTTGTCCGAAAGTTTGCTTATCTCTCTCAGAGTCGCGTCTTTTTTTGTTTACGAGTTTGTTTATCGAGCTCATCTCCACATCTGTCAGCGACAAGCCGCACCGATGTCTAGAGTCGCTCGAATTTGTAATAAACTTTCTCCGTAAAGAGACTCGCGCTCGAGACTCGACTCTTTCGCCGTGATCTTTTTATTTTTATGTAAACTACACATAAAGTTGCTTGCCACCGTCTTACGTTCCGGGAAGTTACTTTCTTTCTGGTTGCATCGCGCGGCACGATGCATTCTAGACCTTCGTTTGGTACGTGGGGCAGCAGCAGGACGAGGAGACGGGAGGGAGGTTAACAACTGCTTGATATCACCCCTCGAAGTTGCATCAGGATCTCGAAGAAACTAGTTTCGCAAAAGTTTCACCGAGTGAGAGAGAATCGGAGGGTGTGGGTGCGCGAAGTACATCCCAAAGTACTGCGTACGTACATGTACATCGAAAATGTATAAAATCATGGTGTAACGCGATGTACGTAAATCTGATAGCATCTGATAACAGCGGTTGATAGGAGCGCCGAGTGTAATTAACGTTAAAGAATCGCGCGTCAGAAATTTCGGCTCGCGCTTGAAATTCATGCTGGATTTAAACGAGTAAAAGTGAAACGAGCGGCTTATCTCATTAATAATCCGACTCATCCCCTTAATCCTGATTATCCGTTAATAAATATTTTGGCAGACGTTAAATGCAATTACAGAGAGAGAGAGAGAGAGAGAGAGAGAGAGAGAGAGAGAGAGAGAGAGAGAGAGGAACGAGTGTGCCTTGTGTGCGTAACGTGTATTTAAAACGACGCTAAAAACGACTTTAAAAAACGACGCTTGGCACGCAATCTTTCGGCAGAATTGCACGTGGAGATTCTAACGAAGCTTCTGCCGGCGGGCCGCGATATACGACTCGGCACGGCGCGCGGTGGTCCGAAGCAATCCGGTCTCGCGGCGAGCTAGCGGACACGCGTGACACGTCCGAGCTTTATAGGTAGGTAGTCGCCGAATGAAATATCGATCCGCTTTGTCGTGGCGTGCGTGTACTTTTGTAGAGAATGAGCTCTGGCGCGCATTATTTACAGATGATGCCTCCGTGGGATGGACAATAATTGCATTTCGGTAAACGGTCAGAGCTGCGCCGTTGCGGCGTCCGTTGAATAGTATCAAAGTAGAATTCAGTATCAATTCCCATATTTAATTGAAAATACAAAACACAATGGGCGGAAGTGGGCATGGTGCTTCTCGCGTTTAATCTCAATCGTTTGTACATATTAGCATATTCCATTTGCTTCCTCGGCTTCGTTCCCACCGCGGTCGATATAAAGACGAGTGGATGCATGTTGTTTTCTCTCTCAGCCCGAGTCAAAATTCTATTCTGCGTTCTCTGCACAATTCTACGAATCACGAGTCCCTGTTGCAAATACCCGAGATAGATCTTTGGGATTCGTGGTTGCGCCACATGTATCCTCCAAACTTAGTGATCGTAAAATTGGTGACTCGACACGAAAAAGCCTAGGCAAGACAGCGCGACAGAGTACCTACGGGAGACTTTCGAATCTCAAGACCCATCCACCAACTGTGCGAAGGAAATAGCCAATAGACAAGCAAATCCACACACAGAGAATAGTAGATACAAACAGATCATAAGAAAATATAGCTGCGAAGCAAGTGCGGCTTAGGAATATTCTTTCGACGATACTGACCGCTGCGCTGCGCTGCGCAGCATCGTCATAAAAGATCGCGCGGTGTAATAAAGACAGGCGTTCATAACATCCGGATTTTCCAAGCGTCGGAGTCCGCCAAACGCAACCCTCACATTTACTTTTAAACTTGCGTCATATATAATACTATCCTTTCCAGAGTTCCCCTTGCAACTCTAGAAAAAATCTCCTCCAATGAGGAGAGGACACGACCATCCTCTTCCCACTATTTTAGCTATGAAGAGAAACTACATCTCGGAAACCTATACCAATCTCTTTCACTAGCACTCTTCTCACGCACTGATCCTTCTCTATCCTCCTCCTCCTCCTCCTCCTCTTCCTCCAGCATCTTAATGGCTACAATCTCACTCTTATCCTCCTCCTCGAATCAAAATCCATAATGAAATGCTGAATTTTCGAGCATCACTCTTCTCTCTTCTGAAACTCCACCCTGTCTTCAGAATTTCAATTTCACCTCTAGAATTCATACCCTCTCTCTCCTAAAATATATTCTACGACACGGTACTTCGTCTCAGAATCTTCAAATATCCTCAGAATACACCTCGAACGTGATACAACTAAAGCAATATTTCCGAAATTACAGGAATATGAAATCAAGTACATAACTTGTATCAAGAAATTTTCAATAAAGTTTCAATAAAACGATCGACGCGAATCAACTATATGTAGCACGCAAAGACAATAGCTTGTTATACCAAAAATTTTCCACAGGTCTGTAAAAAAGTTCGATGGAATTTGCGCGATTAATGCAGAATTCAAATGCAACTCAGGATATAGATGTGGTTATAGGTCAGCGAAAAAAATAAAAAAAAACATCCCTGCTCTCGATCGCTTATATTTTATAAGGGGAAACGTAACTTCTCTTTCTCTCTCTCTCTCTCTCTCTCTCTCTCTCTCTCTCTCTCACTCTCTCTCACTCTCTCCGAGCGTTTGCTCTGGCGGAAATTCCCGTCCCTCGTTATCCGTTCTCCCTGGATTCAAAGGTTTTTCGAAAATTCCCTGAAGCGGTAGAAGCGGCACGGTTGTGATTTCTCTATTCCGTCGGCCGCGTGTATGTATATCAAGCGGCACGTAACTTTCGCGGAAAGTTTAATAACGTTCGAGAGAAGATTGAAATTAGCCCGGCGTGGGGCGAATTTTACGCGTGCACGAACTCGGACAGCCTTACGGCGCATAATATGCGTATTATTATGCACAGCAGTCGAATCTGGTAGACCAAGGTGTAAGTGCGTGATATGTTATTCCGGCAATGGTATGTTTCAGGGCGGAAACTCCAAGGGGAAGTCACTTACGAGACGAATAATCCGCGCGTGCGCGTGCAGCTGAAGCTCGACGATATCGCGATAAATTCGCGAGCTCCGCAATCTCCTGGCGCTGTGAGACACGCTTATTAACACAGAACGGTTAACTCTTCCTGCACGACCGCAATTAAACGATTGATACGCCGGTGAGCCAGCACTCCCGTCTCCGGTTTCGTCGTTCAGCTCTGCCGGGATATATTCGCGCGTACGTCGATATATCCCGCCGAAACATTTAAATATTCCTATTACGCGACAACACACAAGTCGCGAATCGACATTGTCACTCGAGACTAATATCGTCGCGCTAACATCGAATCAGGATCGTCATCCTGGTGCTCAATGTCTCATAAAAAACGTCGCTTAATACGTGAAATATCGTCTCCTCGCCGATCGATCGTGAGCTTAATCGAGGGGCGAGTTAAAACGATACAATTTTCGACATCGAACCCTCTCCTTGCGGGGAACTCGACATTCCGGACGTCGCGAGACACTCGCACGCGATTCCGCATGCTCGGGAATGATAAAAAAGGCCACGACACGCGCATCCGCTCGCTCTCGGAAACGACTCGAAAACGACGTACGCGCGCGCAGTGTGTTAGAATGCGTACTTTGCATACGTACACCCGATATCGATCACGACGCACTGCAATAATGCATTGTTGTCCCGCGTCGCCTTTTCCACCGCTCAACGCACAATAGATGCTTCGTTTTTGACGTTTTTGACCTATATTGCCAATTCCGCAGATGAATCCATTCAATAACGCGGAACAAGAAAAACGTGCTCGCCGCCGCCGCCGCCGCCGCCGCCTCCGCGGTACTCGCACCTCTCGTACGAAAATAGCTATTCGCATTCATTGCGATAAAAATAGAGCGAGATAGAGCGACAACAAGGCAATCATATCGCTTATCGCTAAGACGCGTTCGCGCAAGTAAAGCGGAGGTGGAAAGGTCTACACCTGGCGCATCAATCTACGAGCAAGAAATCAGCTAATTGTTCGTGAAGCAACAAGAAAACCTTGAGAGAGCGAGAATCGATAAATCGAACGCAAGACCATGATGTTGAACAAAACAAAACAAATCAATACGTCTCAGCGAGATATGCAAATATTCGTATGAATATTCAGAGCCGCAAACTCTTGCGCTCTCAACGTCTTCACTTTCTTTTGCATACAAAAGACACCATTCTCCGATTAGAGTATCACTATTAGAAATCCGAGCTCGATCATCGTCTGTTAATTTTTAAGAGACGTCACTTAACGGTCGTTTACTCTCGACTCGCACGTTCGCGGTTATAACGCGGGTATAAACGCACCCGAGTTCGGACAATCTGTCTCGTGAAATCAGTATCGTATGGGCAACATTGAAATAAAATACAAAAAATTATTCCCCGAGATATCCCGATACCACCGACCTATGCTTTTAGCCGGCGTAAATTTCAGCCATCAACCCATCGCCATTGTTTTCAATTATAGACGCAACCGTTGACAGTTCTGCGCGCGCGTGCGAGTCTAAAACTCAAGTTCATCGCGCACAGCAGCAGGTAAGAAATTTCAGTCTCGATGGTTTAAGAGTAACATAACGAGAGAACAAGTTTCAAGTAGTGCAGCGAGTGGCGAAACCGCCGTTCCAGGATAGAAGCAACAATTACTGGATTCAGAGGGCGAAAACCGCATTTACGTTAATTTGTACCTCGCGCTTCGCGTGATATATGGAGGATTATCGGAAACCTTTAACCTTCGCCCATGATTTACGCCACTCGAAGAAGTTTCCATAGACGGAGGAAAAGGGAGAGGGCGGGGAAGAGAGAGAGAGAGAGAGAGAGAGAGAGAGAGAGAACGAGAGAGAGAGAGAGAGAGAGAGAGAGAGAGAGAGAGAGAGAAAGAGAGAGAGAGAGAGAGAAAGAGATCCCGTATACTTTGTCGGAAACACGCTCGCGCGTAACCGATCTGACCGAATAAAACTGCAACCGCGCGAAATTGCATTAAACGCGGCTGTTAATTATCTTAATATGCACATTAGATAGCACATATTAATACCGCCGCCAGAACTTAGTAATACGTCCGGTCATAAAATTACCGCGCGATATATATTACGCGATTACTATTTTTATGCCCCTTACGACACTTTTAACTTAAGCCACACGCCGCGTGTGCATGCAAAAGATAATAATATAGTGATTGATAGACTGTAGATAGATGGCGGACCACGAGATACTCTAAATTCCGGAAAAGCACTGCAGTAATGGTGGTGGTAATAAAAACGCGAAAAAAGCTCGCGGAGTTCACAGATAAGCGCGACGGGATGTATTATTATAGCGCAGCATGAGGGAGCAAACATTGTCACTGACAGCTTTGTCGGAGAATAAAAATTTGGAGGTACGCGCTTCACTTCTAATTATTAACAAGCGTTGCATAGCGAATAACCTGCGTAACAGTGCAGCAACTCTGAAAAATTGCGGCGAATTAATTATTTTATTCCGCTTTTTAGTCGTTAGTGCAGATCATCCGGTCGCAAACAAACGTTACATCCCGCAGCGGCCGTTGACGTTGCCTCCCTATTGTCTCTCACAAAAATGTCTCGCAAATTGATAGAAAAGCTTAATGACTCCGTAAACACTTGGTAATGTAACAAAAAATTACTACTTCAGTCCGTAATGCTCGTGTTATTTTATTATGCGCTTTTGACAACGCTAAGCTCGCTTAATGTGTAGGGAGACCAATGCATGTTGCCGCTAAATCCGCTGGTTGCTGGTATTAAGTCACGTGTATTACGCGTCAGAATACATTTCCAGCTTGCCAGCACACACAATCCGCGTTTGTGCGAATAATAAATATAACCATCAGAGACAATGCAATATCGCGTATGTTTGATCTAACACACGGCAGCGAAAAATCTGGCATTCATCGAAATCATTTTGAATCTTCACCGGACGCCATTTAATAACCGGATTAACGCGGACGAAATTTCGCGGACGTGTGCGACGCAAAAGCGATCTATCGAAACAAGTGCCTCTCCGCACAGAATCGCCGCGCGTTATAGCCAGAATTCAACGTTTAATCGATTTATGACCGTCAATCATTGGCCGAAAATCCGTCACTCAGTACAGGACATCCCCGTCCTACATTATCGGAAAATGATCGGACCGTCACGCACGCAGCGCGGTTGGAAAATTTTAAGAGTAACTTTTTGCTTATGATTTGATCTCACAGCGCAACAGACGGGAAATTGGACTGTCTGCAATGCGATTCGTTTCTTTCCGATTCTCGCGAGTCAAAATTGAAATCACGCTTTCCACGGTAGATTCATTTTTTGCTCCAAACCAAAAATTTCGATCGATGACCTAAAAACGCCCACTACTCAATCAGAGACGGTGAGAAGAAGTTTCAGCTTTCGAGTGCAATTTGTCCCAAGTCACTGTGACTTTCGGTGTGGAGATATCGAGAATCGTTTGATGAGGACCGAGACCCGGTCCACAATGTAGTGCGTCGCTCGTTTTTTTCTTTTTTTTTTTTCCCGGAGCGAACCGTCGTTCATGAAGGAGCTGTGAAGTCAGCGGCGCGAACACACTACAATGTACTACGCGTACGCCGTTTGTTGACGGCAAGTACCGCACGCCGCTTATAAAAACTTCCAACGCTTCGAACATTCGTATCTCGGCGGAAAATCAACGTACGAACGTGAAACAAGCGCCATTCTTCTCGACATTTTGCGCGACACACGTTTGCACTCGTCGCATATGCTCTTGCGTCATAAAACGTATTCATGCGTGCAATTATGACACGTAGCACACGCGGCGATATATCATTTTACGGATACAGCGGAATATACTCAGAAATACGGAAATAGTGTAGAGAATTTTTGCAGAGAGAAAAAAATAACACGCGAGCGCGATCGCACAAGTGATCAGAGGGGTCAATATTGCACGGAGGCGCTAGGCGAGAAATTCGCTTTTCCACGCTTTCCAATCTACGATCGCTGAAGTTCGGCCAAGGATCTGTTTTGCCGGTGTCGAAGCCGAGCTAACGTCCGATTGTAATTCAATGCTGAGCCGATACTGGCTCGCTGCTAGTGACGGGCCGATATCGAAAATCCAGCATCTCGTAATGACTCGACGCTCGGGGTCGATCGTAAAACCATATGTGGAATAACAAGGGTATCGATTAGCGTTGCGATCTTTGCACTGAAGCCCGCAATGAAACGCGCGCGTACGATAACACGGACGAAAAGGAGGAAGCGCGACCCTGCGCCTCATCTCGCGCTCGAGTAGTTTCCGTGTCGAGTCGAGCCGGGGATTGTAAAGTTCCCGAGGAATTGGCCATTGCACGTGCCGACCTTCGGGGGCCCGAGACACAAACATCGCGCCGACGAGGACTCAAATTGAACCGGAATCGACGAGAGGACATGTAGCGGACACGAGTGCAGCTCCACTCGTGTAGTAGGCGCTAAGCTGACTTAGCTGCTCGGGAAATTACCCGAGAAAACGTAAAAATATCAAGAGCACTTCGTGCATATGTATCCCGAGTATCTTTATAGTTCTCTGCGAACAGACTCTCGTCTTCCTTTTACAACGCATAACGATCCCTCGAAAACGCGGCTGGCGCGCAAATCCGCTCTACACGAGTGCACGTTACCATCGTTAAGCCGTAAAGACGAAAGAAGGATGCCGGGAACAGTGTAAGTTTCCATGCCATTTTTAGGACCTCGAGCGCTTTGGTGGTTTCACGAGGACGAGGTGGCATTCGCTTAAAGTCGCGCAGTTATTCCGCAGCTTAGACTGTAAATGTAACGGCAATAAATCTTCGACTACAAATCCAGGTAGGTTTAGAATCGTTTATCTTACGGCTTATCTTCTAATTATTACGTTGTTATACAAACTGGAAATCTCTATTCCCCGCGTCTCCTTCTCTCATTACTCTTCGTCAATTAATGTAAAAACCAATTTTATCTCTAGAGCCCAAAGGTGCGGCTACTGTAATGTAAACTAATTTGCATGCGTGAATTAACTGTTTTATCTTGGTTACTCTCTTATGATAAATTGCCGGCTTGTTGTAACTGTATCAATTAAACGCACGAAATAAAGCTCATTCAATGTTTATTCAATTATCATGTATCATTTTAAATTCACGAGTATGTCATTTAATGACATACTCGTGAATTTAATTAACCCATTTAATTAACATAACTTTCTGCGTTTAAACGTAAACGCAGCGCGTGCGCGCGCTTCTCCTTTTCATACATCACTTATGTAATGTAATGAAGTTTGTGCTCAACTTACGTAGTGAAGCACGGTTGTAACCAAAGAATGCACCGCAGAAGCATCAATAAAATAACATGCTTGATGAACCAAAGGTTTGGAAATATTATTGTGGAAGAGCAAGTAACGTTTATACATAGACAACGATATAAAAGACCGAGTATTAATGAATTAATGATTAAGTATTAATGAACCGAATGAATTAGAGGGATTTTCCATAGAATAAATCTAACCCCTATTCGGCTAATCGCGTAATCGCGAGAGAACGGTAGGAGGTTTCCGTAATAATGTATCATCTTTGAAATAGTCACTGTGGAACTTCACGTGCAGCTATTTAAAGGTGATTTCTGCCGTATTCGCGTAAATGTCAGACTAATTGTACATATAGACGATATATTTGCGTCCGAGCAAACGGCAATTGCGCGCGAGAGACTGCTGAATAATAGCCGGACTCTACTTTATTTTGATGATTGATACACTCGGCGCGCAAAATATGTACACGCGCGAACAATGCGTCTTCGATGCGGTTTTATTACGGCGAATTAGCGCGAAGTGGAGATACAATGGCGTTTAATCGACAGACCAAAGTCTCCCGCGAGACAGAAATGTACGTTGTGTCATTTCCAGCGGCGTATTTACCAATCTAACACGATCGCGTCGCAAAATCGTTTGTCTGTATTCCCCGGCGTAAAAAGATCCTCGCGGGTGAGAGTCCGATGCGCGAGGCCAATAAGAGGCGAACGTATCTCCGATACGTCGGGACGTACGTTTGCACGCGCGCTCGCACGCTCGTGGACCAATTTTCCTATTGCGCAAATACCCGGAGAGACGAGATCACTCGCGGCGGGGGCAACCACGCCTTTTCCTCCTCCTGGACGAAGCAGCCAACATCGCGCGGCGCGGCGCGACGCGATATTGTTCGAGCAACGAGATCGCACGGGATCGACGCGGAACAACGGGACGATCGTACCACGACGGCGCAATGTGCTTATATATCTGCATATGGAAATTCCACGGTCATTCGCAGCGTCTTACATTGGAGCTTCGGGGACAGGAGCCGGCGGCAGCGGCTGTTGTGCTCCTCCCAAGAGCAAGCAATTCCAACACGCGTGCGTATTAACATGAACCGATAGAGACCAACTCGGATCGCCACCGTCGGTTCACATGTGGCCTCACTCCGCAAGCACTTTGGGATCCCCGGGGAAATCCGTCATATTGGCATTCGGCTAACGCATTGTGCGAACGTGTGTCTAGTGAGCGCTGTAAAAGATACCCCTATTTACCGAAGTGGCGCGGTGTGTTTAAAGCGTCGTAAGATAAACGATACGCGATAACAGAATGATACCGCTCGCGTTTAACTGTAAAGTTTAAAGCTCGAGGTCAAACTTAACCGGTCGCACGAACGTGCAATCATCGCGCAAATAAATGAGTATTTCGCAGCCGTTTTGCCCCCACCACCAATGGCTAAACTATACACACACACACACACACACACACACACACACACACACACACACACACACACACACACACATACTATATATTGCGCGAGCGAATATTTTCTTTGAATATTGGATAAGGAAATTACGGAGGCAACGTAAACGCGCGCTTCGGAAAATTCCCGAGCTGCAAACGACTGCACGCTTCGGTGTGCAAATCGATTGTGCGCGGCGGGATAACCGTCAGCGATTCGTTGCACATATGACTTCTGCAAGCTCGCGTACGCTGAATGAAAGATTATCCGTGGCGCAATGGTGATATAGTTATCCGGCCGTGCGCTGTGTAAATACGGGACACCGGTGAGTTATCGATACACTATGCCTGCGCGAACGCGTTGTCTCGTCAAGAGAATTCCGGCGTCCGGAACAAATTGCGCGCGGCGTTGTCTTCGACGATAAAATAACCCTCTCCTCCCTCCGCGCCCTCGGGGTGAAGGACGAAGAGAGAGAGTGGCCGCGGAGGATGACGATGCCCTTAAATGAATTTATCACAATTACGTCGTGAAACTGTTATCGCGTCTCCGACGTCAAGTCGAGTAACAATTCAGCGATGCGATTACCACTCGAGTTTACAAAGGGGTTTCAATCGGAGAAGTAAACCACCGATAACTCGCGCGCGCGCGCGCGCGTTTATACACGCTAATCCAGCTAACAACAGAGTTATGCGATAACAATCTCGACTCACCATCACGTGGCACGGTGACATATATTAGTTATTACACTCGCCGATGTACTATCTCTCCCGTTAAATTCTCTGGTGTTGCCCGAGGGCGACCAAGAAGGAGAGGGGAGAAAGGGCAGGTAACCTTGAGTGATCAAATTGTGATAGCCGTCGCACAATGGAATGCAATTCGGCGGTCTCAGCGGTTTAAGGGTTAAATGGTCATTAGTACGCTAATTGAGTAATACCCCATTCAACTAATACCCGTTAATTCCTACTAATATCCCGATCTTGCGCGCAACCAGAATTCCCGGCGGTTTATCCCTCGGTTTCGACTTTCGGCGAGCAGTCGAGCGAATTTCCGAGCGAATTTCTCGTCGTCGTAGACGAGATCGTTACCGTGTTGATAGCAGATTCGCTTAAGGTCTTCTCGCACGGCTCTCCCGTAAATTTGCAAGAGGCTCTCTCTCTCTCTCTCTCTCTTTCTTTCTCTCGCGCAGGGTGCTCTCGCGATTTTACGTCGCTCTCGGGAAACGGTCGGAGCACGAGGCTTGCTCTTATGAAGCATGAATATTTTAGTGTGAGCGTCTTTAGCGCCGACTACGCTCGGCAGCCCGCACGAGTACACGCGCGTAGAACACACAGCGGGAGGCAACCGATGTCGGCCGACTTGCGCGAATAGATCGTGAAACATAGCCAATTTACTTCTCGATACCGCAATTAGATCATTATGTACAAACTCCGTTAATTGGACCGTATGTTTGCCTATACGCGTTACATACGCTTAACGAGCTGAGCACAGTCGTGGGAGAATGGAGCAAATAGCACGCCGAAAAAAGTAAACCAGTCGGCGAGAGAGAATAAATACACAACTCGCACACGCGCGGGAAAATCCACGCGCGCACGCACGCACGCTTTTCTACTACCGACGTGTAACGCGAGACGCAAGTTTGTTTATGAAATTTTGCATCGTGTATCAATGTTGGACTCTCCAAGCGACTCTTCTTCGTCGCTGCTGACTGTCGGATCCCCGTGATCGAAAAAATATACGACAATAATAAATACGGTATAAAAGTCGCTGATAAGAAAAAAAAACACACGAACGTGCCGTAGGCACGTATAATTATAAAAGCGTTTGTAGTAAACGAGAGCCAGTGGATACGCAGCTCCTGCTTCGAGAGAAAGAAACTGTTTTTGATTTTTAATCTTAAGATTGCCATCAAATAATTTTATTCCACTTGCGTGTATCGCGTCAGTAATAAAGCAGTGTGCAGCGGGGTGATTAATCAACAATAACGATACAATAATACATCGGATATTCCGAGCGGTGAACGCGCTCTTTATTATGGAGCCAAATTTCGGCTAGACACGCACATCGCTTGTAAAATGGCGTTTATCGAACAGTTGTGTTAAATTCATGAAAAGGATTTGTGGGCGCTAGACGCGCAATGGATTATCGGAATACAACAATGACAAGAGTTCTCAATATTAAAAGCGGCCGAATTTCGTATATTTTCACATTCGGTCGCGAGCTCCGACTGCGGGCAGGGAAAAGCATACAGAACGGCGTGAAATAAAGAAAACAGGGCAAAAAAGGACAGGAAAAAAAAAAGAAAAAAAGAAACAACCGCGTCGCGTACGTATGTTAATGAATTCCCGATGCTCGGCCCCACTCGGCGTAAGCCAAATCGGATAAATCCGGGCACGGGCGGCACCGTGCGCATTCCGCCAGTCAGTAATAAAAGAAAGCAAACGAGCGCGCAGCCGGCGCGCGTTCATCTTTTCCGGCCTTTCCCTACTTCCGCTTCGCTGGTCGCGTCTCTTCGACGAAGCGAAAAAAATATCGGCGCGGCGCGGCGCGACAATGAAGCGCCGACTCGGAAAATAATTATTGATTTAATAATTGAAACGTAAATTTCACGCGTTAAGTCTTCTTGCTGTTATTCCGGTAGGTGTACCGATGAGTGCTGTAGCTTTGACAAAAAGCGAACAAGTTTAGCGAAGAAAGCGCGTCGGAAGAGCTAATGACGCGATAAATTCTTTTTGTTGATGCATTCCTCCGCCGATAAACATTTTCCCGGTTACGCATGGATCGCTGAATGTCGGCAGGACTTCAAATGCAAATTTCACGCACAAACTTCGGGCGTTTCGCTCGCGGTCAGACGTGCGAAATTGGAGCAAAGGCTTAATCACGATCTTTTGTCGCCTCGCGTGATAAATCAATCTACTTCGTATTTCGATCCGCATTCAATCAGAATGAGAAAAAAGGGAAAAGGGAAAAAATAAAAAAAGGGAAAAGGGAAAAAATAAAACGGGATACAGGATACGAGGTGGGCGAGAAATTTATAGCCGGAAGGGTGCGTCAGCGCGGGCATACGTACCCTTTTAACCCATTAACCCGTACATTCGATCGTAAATAGGCCCGCAAGACTATCTTACATGTCATGTTAAATCGTGTTTGCGTATCTCCTTGAATTTCAAGCGGGTACGACGATCGTCACCACGCTCGTACAATTCCGCGCGTTACATGTTTATCGCAATATGTCGACGTCAGAATTATCCGGACAACTCGCGACTCGCAGATCGTAACTCGTGCGACAAATTCGATTTAATGGCGTCTTTAAATGGAAAGTGTACCTAAGATATTCCGCGAAATCGATTGTCTTCGCGCTGAAAGATGGGAAAAATTATTTGTCTCCGCTTTCGGCAACAGAGAGAATGGCGTGTGCAAAGATGCTATTATCGGCGACCTCGATTTTAATTTACCTTCGCATTGCGAATGTGTGTCATGCGTCGATATAAAGCACGTCCTATATCACCAGCATTTTATAGGATATTAAAGATCAAGCCGAGAGAGAACGTGACTCACGCGTAATACGTACACAAACCGATAACGAACGATGCGAACGAAGAAACGATCCTTTGTGCACGTACGACTATGCGTCTGGTTAAAATGTTAATTAAATTCGTTTGGATCATTTATCAATTCACTGGAAAGAACGAATTCTTTGTCAGTCTATATAAGAGATACTTACGATTATTTATTTATGTTATGTAACGCTCTGTATAACTCGCGATAAATTTTTAAGAAAAATATAGCGCTCTCTCTTTCCTTTTTTCACTCTCACTTTCCCCTCTGTATCTTCCCACCCATTATTTTTTTCTCTCGCGGCATCGATACAGAACGAAGAGCACGCGCCGCAGAAGTGAGTTACCAAGTATAGGACAACGAAATATAAGTGACAAAGTATTAATCTGAAGTCGAAATAAATGAGATCCTCGCAAATAGCATCAAGCTACCGTTTCGCGTTATGGAGATAGAAGTTACAAAATATCAACATATGACAGGTATATCACCGGTGGGTCATAAAATGTAAAGAAACGCGACACAAGTGATAAGGTAATAATCTAGTCTCGAAATAACCAAAGATAACAAACCGCGTAAACGTATAGTATCCCGCGTTATGGAGACATAAGTTACGAAAAATTAAAACCGATCGATGCAGAACTGACGAATCACCGAGTATAAACTAGAACATTTACGAGAAATATTCAGGATTAATGAAGAAATAATATAATTAATTTTCCTACAAACGTCAAGCATCAACATGGCTTTATGCATAGCCGAGTTATACGGGTTGGGATATTCAGAAGGCGAATGTGAGCAATCGTGTGATCCAAGCGACAAACGTGTTGTGCCTTGTTGCTGCCGTTTTCAGGACTGTAAGCGAGCAGAAGGCCCTGACCTAGATCAAGAATGCGATAAAGGATCTTACGTTCGATACTATAGTCGACATTTTCGATGTAAGCATCATAAAGATCTTGGAGAAGATTTATTGGAAAGCTACTTTAACGCATCTGTATCTGTCTTCTTGTCATTGAAGATTAATTAATAAAACAGTATGCAAATGTGACGCTACTGACAAATTGCAATTGAAATATCAATTGAGGATAGAAATATTCAGTTTTCTGTGATAAAAAAAAATACACAAAGTTTTTCATTCGAGACGAATTAAATATGTAGCATATACTTGCGCTCAATTTGTTCAAACCCACTTTTTCTGCTTTTATGAAACTATTTGTTTAACCGATCGAGAATCCTACAGTTGTTAAAAAAGGAAGCCAAAACTCTCAATAGTTTATGAGTTTCCACAAAATGAGATGTCAGCTTCGTACACATTGCAGTAAAAATTTTGCTGCGGAATGTCGATGAAAATAATCTCACGAGTGTCAAACTTCTCAGTCGCAGGTCGAAGCATAAAACAGGGGTAAATATCGACAGAGTTATTTATGCCCAACATATTCACGCGAGTTTGATATGAACTTTCGATCTATCCTCGAAGCATCCAAAAATGTGCTTCTTGTTCTACTTCGTCCAATAAGAAAATTCACAGCAAGGACATTTTCCTTGCGACGTATTTGTAACGCTTTTAGTAATCTATTTCTATCTATAGTATTCTACCATCCTATGTTTCACCATACGGCCGAAAAAATGCTTGATCAATTAAATATTCCATTCGGCCGACGAATTGGCCGCTTCCCTCCTCCTCCCCGGGCAAACAAATCTGGAAACTTTACCACTGGCCACCAACCACTCAGATTGTGCTTCAGGCCCGAGTCTGAATATCGGAAATATATCGGCCGTTAGTTCGACAGCTTCTAATATGAAAATGATTAAAACGCTGGGAGAAGTCCCGAGTAAGAAAGTTAGATTAAAGCCAAAGTTCAAGTGAGATCGGTCCGGCCGATGTTTGCCGAGCTCCAGTTTAAATCGATTCAAGTGCGCGAGCTGCATTTTTCATACAGGCATTAATCAACGTCGTACAAATCGACACCATTTCCCGGGGGCGTATAATGAAATAGCTACCAACAATATGTCGGGGTATGTGGAAAGGTCGATTTGAGATAAGTATGATCAATCGAGGATCGCTCTCTCGTGTACATGTGGATGTGTAGTGACTTTGAAGAAAAGAAAACAAAAAGGAAAGATGTTACGTTCTGCGCGATATTAGAATAAGTTACTAGAACGATATGACACAGATAAAACAAGCAATAGTCAACACTTTTTGCGTTTTCTCTGTCAATCTCCAAAACTCTTGCACGGATTTTATCAGATATTAAAATATATGGCAATTTACAAAAATAACATTTAATAAGTCCCGCGTATCTTAATAAGATACAACAAACGGCTATTTTCTCGTCGTAAACTTTAATTTCATCGCGGAGAGTCCTCTTGACACTTAATTCTTATACACGCGCGGGTAGAATCGGCGAAGTCGCGAGAGTTGTCGTAAAAGTACGGCGGCGCCCGTGTAAAACACCGTCTCGCTTGTTTTCGTTTACCGCGCGATGTAATTATAATCATTCGCGCTAACGTAAAACCAGATGGTACGGGATAAAGATAAGAACTGTCAGGCACTTTTCTTTATTGGGATACCGTCTAGCCCGGTTAATCAAACGCGCCTTCGCGGAAAGAAACGAATGTGTTGAAAATTATCGGACGTAAACAACGAGCATGGGATCGTGCCTGCCGAGGTGTAAACATCACCGAGGTCATTGACGAGGAACGCGGTCGCTAGTATTTTTGCTAACTCTAAGCCAAAGCACGAGCATGAGAAAAAATATGTCGGTGTATATCGAGGAAGAGACTGCCGTAGCAGTGATCCGTTAATTTTTTTTAAATTGACACTGCGCATAAATATTATGCACAAAATATCAGATTAATATTCGTATAAATCATTGCAAAAGAAAGTCAGCTTCAGTGCTTAGTATCAGTATGATTTTTTATTCGTCAAATATATATCTTATCGATTATCATTCCCAAGGTTCCGCGTATAAATTTCGCAGAATAAATATTTCCGCAATGATCAGAGAGGAAGCAAACAGTGCTCCTCGCAATTCATATTTTTATTAAATTACATACGAACGCATATTATCGCGCACTATTTTTTATTATCTCTGGCTGAAAATCAATGCGATTTCTATATGAGCATGTATTATATAACATGACGCTTTCTGAGCGTTTGATTTGCACACTCACCGACATTCGTTGACTCCTGTGACTCTGCATCCGTCCAATGTCCAGTCTCCTCAGCATACAGGACGAGTTAATTTTTCCACAATATTTTGTCGTTTTTTCTTTCTCTTTGTTTATCTTTTCTCTTTCATTAATTTCGATAGGATTTAAGGAAAAGAAATGGCGAGACAAAGAAGCGCGTATATGGTCGCGTTCAACAGATGAGATATTTATCCCAAAAAGAAGTAAACACGATAAATTGCAACGTTCCGAGAATGTATATGTGAGACGCGATTCGCGTAGAATAAATCGCGAATGAAAATTACGACGTTTAAACAAGAGCGAAAAAACGAAAATGTTTTGTTTCGCGAACGGTAATTCGAAAGAAACGCACGTCTTATTTCGTAAGGACTAAGTTATAATGTAAATAAACGCACGTACCGAATTGAAATATTATTGCTTCTGACACGCGTGAAAAATTTAGAAAATTGATAAACTCAACAGACATAAAATTTATCAAACCGAACAAGATAAGTAATGGTGAATTTCACGTGCGACGGCGCAATTCTGATCAAATTTTAACATTACACACTACTCGGAACAGGAGTTATATTGATTGAACAGCAGCAAATAATTCCATATCTTGATTTCAATTTAATAATAATAACAAACTAAAGCATTTATATCTGTATCTTCTGATGATTCAGAGTAAATATAAAAGAGAGAAATATATATTATATCTTAAAGATTCTGTTGTGTAATACGGTCATTGAAAGACACGATCTCCTGATTATTTCGAGCAGTGTGTGAAAAAAAGTATAATTAAATCGCATTGATTTTCTCGAGATATTGTAAACATCCATCACCATAAAAATGTCTTTTCTTCTTTGACTCACCGATACACAGCAGACAGAGTCAGCCGCGTTCTGCTGCAGATCTATAACAAAAAATATAGTTTCGTTAGTTAAACCATTAGGTTAAAAGTTAGGTTAAGGTTGAGTTCAATTCGCGGAAGCGCGCGCGCGCAGATACAAACATTGACCCTTTGCCATCGTAATTCAACGGCTTTTATTTCAATCGCTCGGTTTTCGATCGCAATGAATCAAGAAGAAATGTATAAACGATCGGTGAACCTCACCTTCAAGCCGACTCTGCTCGGCCCGAACCGGATCCTCCGGTGCGGCATCGGCGTCCGTCGAAACTGCGTCCTGGTAACCGCAGCTATCGCGTGGCCGCAAACTTCAGCAGATCTGTAATAAAAAGCGACCTCTTATACCTCATTAGTATTACAGCGACAAATGCGCCCCGCATCAAGATAAGACTCGAGACTACAAATTAACTTCAACTTAACCAAGTTAACTAATAAAAGTTTACCTTTAAAGACCATAAAACACTGCTATTGCTTAAGATGCTCCGGATCGTCACGTGCACACACACACACACACACATACATGAATATTACACGTTACACGCGCGCGTATACTGTGATCGAGCGTGAAAATTCGGAAATGATTACGCGCGGCGATCCGCCGATCCGTCCGCCGCCGCGGCGTAAACAATAATGGAAGCGGTCGCGGCAGTTGCGTACTTATGAACATGTTTTCAAAGTCGTGACCTTGTCCCGCCGAGTCTCAGAGACGCATCTCAGAGAGCCCGTAACGTTATATAAAATTTACCTTTTTAAACAAAAAGGTAAAAAGAAGCGTCAAGTACACGCGCAACACGTCTTGTGTTATTTTTAGAAATTTTTTTTGAAGTTATATATGTAACATAAAATTTTACAAGTAAAATTTATAACTATAATAAAACTCTACAACACTACTTTAGAAAAGAAATGATATATAAACGGCAATGTTTACGCTTTTAATACTATGCATCGTATCGCACCTGAGCGTGTATTTCTGGGCAATGTAATTTATTATTTTCGTTATACAAGTAATAAGTTTGTACAAGTAAAACTCTCTCTAACAATAAATTCTTCTATTGATACTATAAATACTATAAATAAAACTCTACAAAATTGTTCTACAAATAAATGATATAACAAAACAATAGCATCAACTGAAAAATTCTACTCAATATCAATTCTGCAAATGAAAGCGATTTGCAATCTGAAGATAAATATATCGAAAACTCCCAATGATACACAGTCCGGTACTTCAAAAACAATGTCTTCATTATTTACTAGAACACTGAGTTTTATGGTTATTTTACTTGTTATTATAATAAATTAGTTATTATAACAATGCAATAAAAAATATTTAATGCAAAAAATCTTTGTTTCTCTCTCTCTCTCTCTCTCTCTCTCTCGCTCTCTTTGTTTTTCTCGCACATTTCTACTCCTGTATTCTACATTGAAAGAAAAAATTGACTGCTACAGCCTAAAATTGGCTGCTGCAGCTAATTTAGATAGTAAAATATGGCATAGCATTTTAGTTGGCTGCAGCAACCAATTTTCAAAGCTGCTATAAATTTGATTGGAGTAAATACGTGACTTTGCTGCTTCAACCAACGGCCTATTTTGCAGCGATTTGTTAATTGGTTACTGCAGCTAAATAATTTTCGCGAGACGTTACGATCTGTTATTTGTTTGGTCTATCTAACAAACTTCTGCGTGGCGGCTATATTGTGCATATTGTTACGACCATTTTAACTGATTACTCAAACCATTTACATAGGCAAAAAAATTATTATAATATATGGACACCTCAAAATATTGCTACGTTAGCTATATTTTTATTATAGAAGCAAATTCTTTTACTATAAAATTAACATGTTATTATATCGATTCCATAGCAAGAAAATTTGCTCCTGCAGTAAAAAACAGTGACTAACGCAACAATATTTTCAGGTGTCCATATATTACAACTATTTTAGCTACCGCACACAAATTTTAGCTACCGTAAATAACTCTTTTCTTCTGTGTGACAATGATTGAAGTGGTTTATAAAGAAACTAAAAATGAAGGAAATGGTTTATTTGGTTTATGTCTGTATATTTTACAATGTCTTGTCTTTATTTCGTTTCACCAACAGATTCTCTCACCAAAGAAAACAGAATATGAAATCTATCTTTGTAAAGATAAATCTGGAGCGAAGCGAAAAACGTGCACACACTAAGTTAGCTAGACGTTCGTTCGACAAGCGTCAATAAAATCGTATCGCAAAAATAAAATACCATCGCCGGTCGAACGACAAATTTAAGTTGGCTAGGTCAGCCAACTGTCTCATTAACCCAGTCGGTAAAGCTATCTCAGCTAAGAAGTTGCCTAATGTGACCATTTACTACCTTTGAAAGTTGGTTGCGTTAGCCTATCCGAAATCATAGACTGATATTGCGATTTGCTGTTTCAATAATTAAATCGTTGTAGCAGGAAACTTTTATGCAGCCAATAAAAATTGGTCATTACAACAAATTTTTAGTGTAGCAATATTCTTCTCTCTCTCTCTCTCTCTCTCTCTCTCTCTCTCTCTCTCTCTCTCTCTCTCTCTCTCTCTCTCTCTCTCTCTCTCACTCTCTATCGCTATGTGTCAAAAACTAACAAAGTGCCGGTTACTGAAGAACGTCTTATCCCAAGTTTCGCAATGTACAAGAAATATGTCGATAAAATATACCCTTACAAAATTTAAATCGCGGATCGTTCCTAATAAAAAAAAAAGAGAGAGAAAACAAGAGAGAATCGCGAGACCGTTTCCAACGGATCTACGATGAATACATTGCTGTCACGAACGTAATAGTCGGTATATTGCGCGATGAAATGTCGATATAACTCGAATTGTTCAATCGCCATTAATCTCCATCAATCACGTTTCTACGGAATCCTATTTTCATACCGCATTGTCGGATTCGCGTCAGGTATGCGTTAAGACGCAATCATTTAGCTAACTTGTAAGCGGGTGTAGCTTCATTCATGGCTACAAAATCCTCGTTAATTCGTTTAACTGAACGAGAAAATCTTACCGATGAATATTTCAATAACTTTTACAACGCAACTTTTTTAACGCAATCACTTTTACAAATAGCCGATAAAATTGTGAAATCTTTGTACGGTTATACAATTTCTCACGTGTAATATAAACAATGACGCGCGTTGCAAATCTATAACGCTGCAGAAAGAAATATTGTAGACAAATGACACATTCGTGCGTTTTACGAGACGAGGTAAATTGTAATTAGATCTTGGACACTGGATCGAGAACGTGAGAGCATCTTACGTCATCAGACCGTCGCGGTCAATGCAAAAAAATAATTATGCATCGTATTACACAAGGACGACGTGCATAGAAATACATCATCGACTTGCGTTGCGTAATCTGGGAAGAAATCAGAGAATTACAAGATGCTCCACTTACATATAGCAGCTTCTTTCTTATAGATTGCGCATAACATCGTGACTCGGCTTTATGTTAAAAACTACATCAGTGTTTCTTGAAGAGAGCCACGTTAGAAATAGGAAAGGTTAAAGCAACGCGCGTGGAGAGGAACGCCAACAACAACTAACTGACGAGTAACGCGAGATGCGCGTTATTTCACATATCACCGAAATGGAAACTACCTTTTTTCTCGTAACGCTAACAAACAGTACGCGACTTAATCAGACGCTGGGACCGTTTCGTTTATGTCATCTTCACCTCCTCCGGTGAGAACGGTACCAGCGAAGAACACACCGCTGCGGTGCATAAACAAGCAACATGTCTACGTTAACTGCAGCTTTACGGACTCCTGCTGGTACGCAAAGTGATACGCGTAAGGGAACCCCATTTATTTTAATATTATCTTACCGTGGTGGAATGGTGGATCGCGTCTCCAGGTGCAGTGTATCCGACGCATTTGTCTACAATATTTAAATTACACTTCTTGCGACGCAAGTACGCTGTTATGTCCTCTCCCGCCTACGTTTTGTTTTTCCTCTTAGCAATTTTGACGTAACGATATCCGGCGGTGTTTCCATTTTAGAGAGGGACTATGCAAAACATTACACGCGGATAAGCCAAGGACTAAAACCCAATGTAAAGCGTGACTCTTAGCACTGTGTTACGTACTCAGCGGATGGGTCGTCGCGCACAGACCACGCGGGTTAATGAACGCGCGTTCAGTGACGATGTGTTAACATTCTCACGTTTGCACCCGTTCGCGAGAACGGGCTTTACGGGCGGGCGAAGGTGCCGAACACGGCAATCTTCGAAACTAGAGCAACCGTCGCGATGCGTCGCGCGGGATCTGTTTAAGGATACGTAAGTGTTAAACGCGACCCATTATCGTCCGTCGTGTACTCGGCACGTGAGCGCGATACGAACAACACTTGCGAACACAACTTCTCACCGCGGGGTATCGACGCCAGTCTTACCAGTGGTGTTTCAAATCTTTTCACCCCTCCCGATATCTCGAACGCGAGACCTACACACGCGTGAAATTCGTCAGGCGATGTAATGGGATGACGTAGTGTGATAAAAAATTGTTTCCGCGTGTCTTTCCGAGATGCGCAGAGACGCAGGATTATTTAACCGATCACAGCCAAACTGTGACGTTTGTCCGTCTCGCATATATTTGCCGTCGAGCAATTCCATTAAACCGATACAGCGCGACATGATTAAGAAGGTTAATTTACTCAATGTATTTATGTAATAACACGCGCGTGCCACCAGCGTATAATTACAATAACAATTATGATAATCGAGGTAATTACGGTAATAGCACGAGACTCGTGAGTACATCCATTATATAAAACGTACTCCCCCGCGCTGTAATATCTGCACGCGGACAAGAGAAATAATTTTTTCCATTCGTTACTCCGCGCGAATTTTCTTGGACGTTTTTATTACGGGACAACGCGGGCGACGGAGAGATGCACCGTGATAAATATCAGGAAGATCACGATTACACTAAATCCAACAATAATTACCGGCTTTGTCGCGCAGTCGCTAGAGGAAACCCTTATTATCCGGCCGCAATGAAGCCAGGCTAATATTTCAAACGCGCTTTTCGCCTCGAAGTAACCCACGGAATCCCGAAAATGAGCGATGATGTACCGTTCATTAAAAGAGTTGCGGAAACGTTGATGAATAACACGCGCAAACACAAAAGGGCATTAAATAGTCGAGAGGTAACGGTTGTGTAAACTTGGCGCAAAGACGTTTGATTAACTTGACGAGCTGGTTTTCCTTAGCGCGAATTTCATAGCGAGGATCGTTCATTTATCGAAACCTGCGCGTATTCGACATTGAATGCATCAGTAATTAACCGTTAAATCAAGCTTTTGATTAAGTAAAATCCAGTTCAGTCGAGTTAAAAGTAAGATTCTGTTAGTTTTGCAGGCACACAGACTCGAAGCTCCGATTAAGATTGGATTTTCGCGTTATTGCATTCCGTTATTACATTTATTTTCTAAGCCTGTCAAAGAAAGAACGCGCACGTCCACAATATCGATTCCCTTTCAAAGGCCGCGTTGTACACAGAGTGTGACGCGGGCAGGAGACGCGAATAGGAATATGAAATATTTGTAGCTTTGGCGCAAAACACCTCTCTCTCTCTCCTCTCTCTCTCTCTCTCTCCTCTCTCTCTCTCTCTCTCTCTCTCTCTCTCTCTCTCTCTCTCTCTCTTTCTCTCTCTTTCCGTCGCTGAAATATTCTGACGCGAAAGGCAAATTTCGCGAGACCAAATCGCAGGTTTAAGAAGCGTTACGATGTCGGGTATCCGCAGATTTGCCATTGCCTCACGGCAAAAGGGTGAGCGTGACGAAAAACACATTACGCGTTGTTCTTTCGCCGTAAGTTAATTTCCAGCGCGATGTTTTTTCTACGACGACGACACGCGACGAATCGTCGCGCCCTTATTTGAGAAACGTCAGCCGGAGAATCCGAAGTAGCTCGCTGCTAGTGCCGGAAGAATTATTATTCGAGGCACGATGAGGTCTCATAAGTCTTACATTACGCGCGCACGACGAGGATTGTAAATCGCGCTGACAAGGCATAATGATTTCGACGTGATCGTATTAAAAATTCATAGTCATCTCGCCATGTCGTCTCGTCCATTACCAACGATCAATGTGCATTTAGAAAGCTCCGACTCAATCGGTCCCTGCTCGGGTTCGACGACTAGCGCCTCTCTCTCTCTCTCTTTCTCTCTCTCTCTCTCTCTCTCTCTCTCTCTCTCTCTCTCTCTCTCGCGTGAGCGCGCGCGGGCGCGCTAGCAAAAAAGACAAAAGAAGAGAAAGGTAAGAGGCAAGCGGGCGTGGAGAACGCGAGACTGAAAAAGCGGGAGCCATAGATTTCTTCTTTTCGCGTTCGAGACGTATCGGGTGGGAGGGTGGGGGGAGGGGGGGAGTAACGAAGGGAAACACATAGGAAGATATTGGCCGACGTAGCGTGCACCGCGGATTTGAAAAGCCGAGACGACTTCCGCCTCGGTTGTCCATTCTTTGTACCGACAAATGCGCGATATCTTTTCATCCGTCGACAAAGGTAAATAGAGCCGTAACAGAACGACGGCGAGTTGTGCACGGGGATAAATACGGGCGAGTTAAAATAAGCGCACCGGCTAAAACGTCTTATCGTCGTGATTGACGACTGCGGCTGCGGCAGCGGCAGCGGTGTCGGTCGCGCGCTTCGGCCGCCGCTCGATAAGTCCTCGAAGCTACGTCACTAATGATCCGAATGTATAAAGAGCGTTATGCACGAAATAAAACATCCCTTATGTAGGAAGGAAAAAAACAGTCCCCGCGAACCCGCTGGCCCATTATCGGTCACGTAGATCTCCATTGCGTGCTACTCCTATATTCTACGGCTCGAGTCAACGGTGCCACACTCGGAGCGGACTTCGAATCAGATTACAGTGTGCACTTTCCCGCCAACAGAAGTGAAAACACGCAGGTATATACGACGTAATACGTGTACGAGGGGATGGCAAGTGGAGAAACAAGCTGCGTCGAAACGACCAACGTTTTGCGCCCCTTGAGTCGCGCGAGAGAGCCCGCGCGACCGAACCCGGCAAAATTGCTCCGCGGACAAACAACCGTACGTACGTGCCGTATAATTAATTTCTTGCGAAACAATATCGATCTCGCGGCGAAAGTAACGAGTGTAAAATACCACGCGCCATCCATCGTTCCCGTGTCTGTTCGTTGCCGCGCGTGATACGTTCGACGCGTTACTCCCACATCTGCGTCTATACAGCGCTGCATAATAAGCCTAGAAACTTAATCAGGGTAAGTGCCCTTTACGGAATGTGCATAATGCAACGCTGTCTGTCAACGTGGCACGCAGATGTTTATGACGCGAAAGCGCTCTCTCACGTTTTACCGGCTGTTATTCGACCGGCAACAGTCGAATCTATTCCCGATATAGAATATCGCGCGCGATATTTTCCTAACTACATTCGAGGTCTCGAGACCACTAACGCTATTACCTTACGTTATCACTTATAAACAACTGCGAGAAAACAATCTACAGCAGGCGTGCTGATCCTAAACTCGCGTCAGTTCCCGCGCCCTGGACATTACGTGCCTAACCGGCGCTATTCTTTGGAAGATAAAATGTTCTTCCGGCCGACGCAGCACTTTTAAAATCGCGGCGCTTTTTAAATCGCGTTGAATTGTGCTAAACTTGCGCTGACTCGTACTGTAAATAGTCTCGACGCGCCTCGCGAAGCTTCTCGGAAAACAATACGATCAAATGATTCTACTTTCCATTATTTCTTTTCGATTTAACAACACTGCTAGTCCAATCAACAAACTGATGCATTCCACGTTGTATTAAAATTTAATGTCGAAGCATTCGACAATCCGATATTGTCAATTTCTCACGTCGCTTATTCTTATTTTGCGCAAAGCATTTGTCCTAAATCGATTCTATTTAAAACAACTCGATTTCACACGAATAAATCTGTCATATTTTCTGCTATATAGCACTTTCGTTAGGGAAAATTTTCGTTAGGGTAGTTTAATTTAATTGCCAGTCTTTGAGCATGATCACTTCCGCAATTTTCGGATTTTCGTTCGCTCGGAATTTGTTACGCTATCAATTTCACGTCGTTATGTTTGTTACAACGGGGAAAGCGCTGGTAAATTTGAGTGTATTAAATCGAAGTACGTGTAGGGATTAGGGAAATACACTTATTTCCCGCGAATGGGGGTGTTACTTAACCGAAATATCTTTCTGCCGTTAATATCGTGACCGCGATCTCCTCAGCCGCGCAAACTTTTTAAAGCCCCTCGCGCGACTTCAAGTAGACATTAATCGGAACGATCCGCGCACGAATGTACCGTAGAATTCGCTTGCAATTTCCATCGAAAGGATATCATTTCCGCAATCTGATCGTATGCCGTCGCGTGTCAATGGCGGCGACTCGGCCGATCGTGAACAATGGCGAGTCGAGAATTATCCGCGCATCCTCGCCGACACTTTCGAATAACTCGCGAATCTTTGCTCGTCACAGATCCACCGAGGCAGATCGAGCGTACGCACGCATCCCAACTCGTCCAACTTAGCATGCCCGCGACACTCCAACCGAGGTAAAAACGACAGTTTCCAGAGCTCCACGAAAATGTTGCGTTTATCTGACGATTCTACTTGCGCACGTAGCAATTTCCAGGGCGGTGCGCGCGCTTCACCGAGCGCGAGGTAACGAGTGTCATCGCCGTCGTCGCCGTCGCCGTCGCCGTCGCCGTCGCCGACATCGTCGGCACGCGGTTCGACGCGACAAACGGAGAGCACCGCTACCGATCTGGCGAGAGATAATGTCACGACGAGCAACAAGAACCAGCTGACACGAAGAGACATTTTATCGATGCACAACCGATGCGCACACACGAGACGTCGTAAAGTCGCGCGCGAGTTATCCGATCTCGTGAATGAATTTCAAAAGCGTGCGTGAGTCACACGTCCATTCCCGGAAGTTCGATACTATTTTAGTATGTATTACGGACTGACGTGAGATAAAATATGACTAACGATGGCGGTTGGGATTTGCACACATACGCGCATCGAAAGCTTGGCGATGTCATCGCAAACATCACAAGCGTGTAATACGGTAATATAAATGAGCCGAGCGTAAATGTATCGTAATATACGTGCGGTTATAAGTCGAAGAGATGAAACAAAATAAAATAAAATAAAATGGTTTTGGTCTCATGATTGCAAGAGTACTTTTAAGGTCAATGTCATACAAAGTTAAATCCTAACTACGCGACTCTTCGCGTTTTACTAATATTACAAATAATATTATAGTTTGTTAATAGCCTTGCGACATTTTTTCAGCGATATCCTATAATTTTGTTACGATCAATGGTAATCTGTTTACCATGTAAAAGCGAAGCGTCTAGACGTCTCGATACGTCTATATTGTACTAATCACGTTATAAATTTTAAAGTCGTATTAACTTATGAATTGAGATCCATACTAAGGTTGGAATATGCGTCAGACGTTTAAAACCGAAGATAAAACAGCTCCCACATTATATGTTATTTTTTATTTCATTTGACAGTCGAGTATTGAAAAATAATAGAGTATCGAAAGAAATAATAGCAAGTACTGTGTATATGTAGAATTGCGGATCTTTTATGGACATTCTGCGAGACTTAACTTTCCGGGTGAGTTTTATGTGCGTGTGTGAAGTTTCATAGCACAAACTTAAAGCTTCATAATACAGAGTTACTTAAGTCTTCCTCCCGCAAGACTCTTCATGCAGGTTGTTTTCCGTTCTATTTTTGAGCCCCCACCATTCCCTTCCACACACTTCCTTTCGCGGAACACATTTTTCCGAAATAACGTAATAGACGCGGTATCACTGGAATCTTTACCGCGATGATACGTACGATCGTATGACACGCACGACTCCTAAAGCAACGCAGCGTGAACGCGATTCGTACGTTCGCGTGATTCATACGCTGCGTGAATAACTTTTATCAGAGACGTGTCTCGTGACGCGTCAAAAATCCGTCGCGACGGTCGAGAAGGAAGCAACGCGAAGGAAGGCTTGAGAGTTTTAACAACCTAGTTGATTTACGACCGAAAAGCTCGAACGTATGAATGAGTGACTACACGCGGCTGGATTGATCGATATCCGCTCTACTTTGTTTCAAGTGATTATTCAAGAGATAACTGAATGAACTATAACATGCAGATATGCCGAGCTGACACGCCACGCGTATTAGAAATAGAGATTTTTTTAAAATAAAAGGAGGATATAAAAAAAATTATATATCGCTGCGTGTATTTGCATTATATTTTTAAACTTCAACATCTTCGGTTACACGCCGCGAAAGTACGAAAAAAAGAGATACATTTGATCGGTAAAATTTAAATTTGAAAAAATACGAAAGTGTGTACACAGAACAGTAATACGAACAGCATTCCTATTAATGTAGTGTAACTTTATATTTCCATATCAATGTGAAGTCAATAAACAAAAAACTTCCGCATACTTTCGCTCGGGACACGGCGGGCCGTGATAAAAATATTAAATTGTGATTTTAAATTTTCGAACATCGGAATGATACGTCCGCCGAAATGTTGTTGAAATGGAAACAAACGTTACAAATCTGGCACGTCAAGAAACAAGCTATCATTTCGCATGCAATGAAAGAGACCGAAATATTGTTAAAAAAAAAAAATAATAATAATTGAACGTTACTGAACGAATATACCAAGTTGTACCGAAACGATAATCTTTTTTTTTTCAATTTCGATTAAAAGTATCGAATGTGTACCGTACTTCGCCGTATTATCGCACATTGTTGGTAAACATTGTAATCCGACACACGAGTCATCCTCGATCCACGAGTTTGTCTACGCGTTTTAAAGGTCAATGGTACACCTCACTCACGTTGGACATTATTTTTGTCGTGTTTGACCAACGACAACGTTACGCCGGAGAGAAATTGACTTTTCTCCGTGCATTCAGAGCTCCTCTAAACTGCGAGATGAGATCTTATAATTAAATGCTCTACGAAATTGTCGACTCTTGCTCGCTACCCAGCGGCTCGATTGTCGTTTTAATAGAACGCTTCGGTTGTCTCGACTTGCAATGAAGGGAGGAAGAAGGGCTTGTACAAATAACTGCGTTTATAATATTGCAAAGCGGATCCTCGTCTCGGAGAGGCAAAGTTCCTCGAACTTGATAATAACGCACACTCGGAATTGACAACGCGCACCAATTATGCTGGCAAACTAGCTCGCAGCTCTTGTAATTTTCAGGAGCGACGGTGGAATGACGTTTATATTTATAAAATACGCGGTAAACTTTCTACGAATTGTGGATGGAGAAATTCGAATTAAAAATATCCGAATTAATAACAAGAAGCGCGAGAGACCGCGGAGAAACAATAATTTTGGAAAAAACAAGAATTTATCAATTAAAAAAGTTTTATTTCGGAAGAGAAAACGCGAAATACACTCGATAAATAAATAATGAAGCAACGAAACAAGAAATGCAAACCTATCTATCCGATCTTCTATCCTTGGAAGAGTTTTATATCTTATTCTATACTAGCTGTGTGATAGATTGATTGCTTTTACAAAAGAATTGATATCTGACATCGAGACTGTTGCACCGGAAAATGGTGACTTGCACGAAGATTGATATACGTGAAATAAATATTGAAAACGTGTTTCGCCCAAACTCTTTCCCGCGAGGAATATTTATTTTACTGATCCCAATCCCCCCTATTTTGAATCACGAATCAATCTCCCCTTCCCCCCAATGTATCTCAAAATACATTATTCTCTGCACTTTTATTTCTGATCTGTTTCCTGTCGTTGGAAAAAAGAGTGTATACTCTAGGATATAAATAATTTTAAATCGTCTGCAATTACACGCGTCGAGTCTACCATATTGTTTGCGAACCGTAATTGAATATAAAATTGCCTGTAAGATCGTACATATCGAAGATAAATAAATGCGCGATAAATTTCAGACATTGTATCTCGTACTAAAAAAAATATACATGTATATGTTTAAATATACAAGGATATACGTCACCGATTATGTGGCGGCATGAAGCAACCACTGTGTTTACAAACTGTGCTGGAGTAAAATTCTAAAAGAATACCAATGCTCAATGACACAAAATATCAAGCACATGCGAGATAATGAAGAAAGAAACTCCTAATTACGCAGATTTACCATATAAATATCTCTTATCCAAAACAAAGCTGTCCGCCGCTGATAAATGTATTTTTAGTTACGCGGAGAATAATTATTGATTAGCGAATTCACAATACCAATGTCAAGCGCATGGCCACTTATATGATCGATATTGTTAAAATAAAATGTGGATATTCGCTCTAGATACGCTACAAAGTTTATAGATATTCAATGACCATTGTTATTCATACCACCCAGATAACCACCAGGGGTGCACGGTTGTGTGTATCGCGTGTATATGAATATCCGTATTTTCGCCACACATACAACATTAAATATCTCTAACGCGGTCTCATTGTTAGCATAAATCGATATTCTCGCCGTATATGTGTTTAAATATCATCATTAAATTCCGGCATTTTATTGAAAATATAAAATCGCGTCACGGCACAGCGGTCAGATATCTGCGTTGCAACGCGTTTCGCAAATTTTCTCATTTATCACATACAATCCCATGTGTGTAAGTGACGAATTTCAAAATTCGATCCGCAAGCGCTATTTAACGTTGTACGCGATTCTGCGAGAATACGAAGCGCACACGCGAATACGAACGGTGCATTGTCGGCCAGCACGGGCGAGCGAACAGAGTTGAAACGACGCCGACTCTGGAAGAGTCGAAGACAACGAGACCCCGAGAGATCGCGCGCGCACGAGGTTCGCCGTTCTGGACGAGATTCCATTCCGGGCGAGACCACGTTACCCGAACGAAAGAGACACGCTCGGGAAATATGCGGCGATGCCGCCGCGGCGTGTGCCATGGACAAAGCTAAGGTAAGCACTCTCTCGCTGTGTGAATCCGAGGAGGAGAGTGTATTCACACGCATACCTTCGCGGTAACGCGTGCACACGTATGCTTGTGGTAGGACAGCATGACGCAGCAGCAAGAACGGACACGAACTAAGCGAGACGAAAAAAAGGATCAAACACTCACCTCCGTACAAGGTCAGCGTCGTGGCCGGCTGTACTCTGGTATCCGTTAATCGAGGCAGCGGCGATGATCACAGCTCGCGTGTCCTTACTTCTCTTCGACACTTTTGTCCTTCTCTCTCGATCTCCCCCTTCTCGAACGAACCTTCCCTTTAGGCTCCGGCGCCACCACAAAGGACGCTGCTGCACGCACAGCTGAGATACACGGCGATATTCTCGAAACTTCGCTCCGAAAGCCGGCACACTCCCGAACTTGTTGCGACCTGCACGCGTCCCGGATCGCGTCTTTCGAACGCGGCGAACTTCACGTTATTCCGCGAAACCGACACACACATACACACATTTACGCGCGACGCACTAATGGGGGAGAGAGAGACGCAAAAGATTTTACGCACCAACTATATGCCCGAGTATGCGAGGCACGACGATGCGAAACGATACTCGAACAAATATACTCGAACAAATACGGCGATGTGCGCTAACGATATGAGATCACAGAGTACAACGTGTTCCACAGGTATACGAGTAATCCTTCCCGGAACGTTGTCACGCGATGGTGTTCTACGAACAATGACTTGTACAAAGACCGAAAGACGACTCGGCTCGTCGGCGCGACGATCCGACGAGAGACGCGACGTGCTGCTCGTCCAGAATCAAACCTTGCTTCGCGAAACAGCTAACTCCGGGGACTGACGTGCCCCGAGCGACGACACGACATTTATACGATCGTATTTAACGGTCACGGATACGAACGGATCGACGTGACCACAGGCGTCGCGCAACGACGCAACACCACGCACCGCTAACTACGGCAGACTGAACGCTAGACGCGACCGAGGCGCGCGCTCGCGACCGGTGCGCACCTAGCGGACGATATCCGAAGCAGCGCTCCTTTGGCCGGTCTTTTCGCTCCGATTCGTATCGAGAGCAGGAGTACGCGATACGTATCGTGGATTTGACGATCCGGTAGGATCGAAGAGGCACAACGTGACTACGCGCATCTCTCTCCCAATGTCGGATGTCCTTTCAAGCTGCTGCACGGCCTTTCGAGCGATTCGAACGGAATTGGGCCACTACCTGTTAACGAACGCCTACGACAATTCAGGTTAGTCGGAAAATTTCGTTACTCTTTCCTACGTAGCTGCGCATGCGCAGCTATGGTGCTACGCTATGGTGTAGAACGGAGAAGAAACCTACTGAATCTCTAAATAATTCATAATGGATTCGTGCGCCCGTTTATCCCGCGTATAACGGGGATTTCTTTTCCACAGACAGATTTGAAATTCACTGTCCGACGAGAGTGTCGGAAGAATCTGTGTATAATATAGAACGAACCTACTGATAAAGTAATATCAACGGGTCTTTGATGCCACGGCAGTGGTCAATAGTGCCGTGCGAAATCGATTAACTACGTGAAATTTTTATTAATGACGCTCGATTGTTTACGAAGGTTATTACGAATACTTGTGCATGATAAAGCTCGTAATGTCAAATGCACAGCGAATAATTTATACCCACTAATTTTCATAAAACCGATATGTTTACTGATTTATCATGCATATAAATACTGAAACTGAGAAAGACCTCGCCCCCTTTTTGTCCTCTTTATCCGTATTTATTTACAATCATTTACGAATTTAGTGAGTATAGTTGCAAAAACTCTTGGCCCACCCCACATAGCCCTACTGCGTAAACATCTCTTATCCAACACGAAACCATCTGCTCATAAATATATATTTTCATTTTCGAGGAATACAATTATTAATTAGCAAACTTGTACAGCATCAGAACTGTTGGTCATGTTTTTGCATAAACGTAGCATATGTGATGTAAACGGTATTGTCAGACTCTACGTATCACAGCACAGTTAAGTTTCGTATGTAGGCGTAATTCCATTTATTGCGAATGCACCAGCAATTAATTAAACTTTGAATCTCCCGCGAACGAATAATGCAATGCGCAACATGACTACGATGTCTGTGAAAACTAATTAAATATTTTATCGCAACGCCGAATCTATCTCATTAGACGACACGATAAATAAAATATTAATTCTCTCTCGTCTTTGCATTATTGTCATTAAAAAATGTTATAATCGCAAATCTTGCAAATTCCAAAGTTCTATTTACACGTTTTATTTTGTGCTGCTTTTTCGCAAAATTGGCGTAAATTTTCACATAGTCATACCGTTTTACTTTGTGAAAAAAAGTTCGATCCAGGATAAGAGTAATTTTATAGTAATCAGAACAGACACGAATAAAAATGGTAAATATTCTCCCTTCAGTAAAATCTTTCTGTCAATTTGCAGAAAATGTAGTGCAGTCGATTCTATGTAACGTGATATGAAAACTGAATAATGGAAAGGCGAGCGAAACGAAACCGTAGCAATTGATTTTCAGTATATATAGGAATAGTCCGAGTTTCTCCATCTCTCTCTCTCTCTCTCTCTCTCTCTCTCTCTCTCTCTCTCTCTCTCTCTCTCTCTCTCTCTCTCTCTCTCTCTTCCTCCCCCCTCTCTCTCTTTGTTTTTATTTCATCCACGAATTCTGTGATCAACTTGGTGTATAGATTTTACAAAAGTTTGAATGGGCAGTGTGTTCCTCCGTAATTTCCAATTTTTTTAATTAACCAGATTCAAAATTTCTTGTTTAGATAGCTAATTAAATTAAATCTAAAGCTACGTCACATATTGGTTGTAACATTCTACGTGAGGCCGCATAGGGCTCTTTCTAGCACAAAGCTTCAAGAGCAATGTACAAATTTTATTCCTGTGTAACTAACGAGTAGTGATAAATACCATTTATTAGTACCAATTGAATAAATTATGTTTCATTCATCACACCCTCCGTTTGCTCGCATTTCCACCGTTTTCTCCCCGGCCCCCCTCACTCGCCCTCTTTCAATCCTTTCCAACCATTTGATTTCGTTCTCTCTTTTAGCACGCAGTAATTTGTCGCGATGGATAATAAACTATTGAAGCGTGTTTCAATTTAAATAAAAAATTAAATTTTACATCTGAATTTGTGTGTACGTGCATGGTATATATGGAAGGAAGAATATTGATATTTCAATAGTAATTTATTGGATTATTTTCACTCAGCTGTTGCGCGCCAAGTTTTTCGGCACGCTATCAGAAATATTTAATTTTTGCTTTTGTTATATATATAAATACATGTATAAATCGTTGCACGTACACGCAAACGTGCCGTGCAAACTCAGGCGTGCATCCGTATTAGACAGAGAAAATTTTTACATATTATTCTTGGGAAATGCATAACGAAAAGATAAACAATAATCTTGCATGTACGTACGTACATCGTCATCCCTAATTATAGAAAGGTAATTAATTATATCATTATTTACTTATATATTATAACATAAACAGAGGCCGATGTCAAAATGGAATAATGCGCAACGACGTATACGTGATAAATCAATAAACGCATTAAATTCGCGCACCATCGGTTTAGTTTAATTAATATAAATCGTATTATTTCAAACATTGTGAATGAGGTATTATTAAGTTTAATGTTGTCACGTGGATGACGACGGACACTGTGTTAAACGTGAAATTTATTACTCTGAAGAATTTTGTTTTATCGGATTTCCTATTGCGGGAAAGGTTATATTTGTTCTTTTACATCGAGTTTTAAGAGGAATCGAAGCGCAAGGGTGTACCAAGCAAAAATACCGCCAATTCCCACGAAGATCGGCATGGGAATAAGGCTGCGATGCTAAAGCAATATCTTTATTTCTCGCCGGAAAGTTTCTCCATTTCCACTTTTCGGTATTAGTTCCATTGACGATTACCGTAAATAACGGATTCGGATTATTACTTTTGTTACAGTACAGATCCCTTATCTCGTGTGTACTGCATTCTCTCAAATCGCAATCTTTATATAATTTCGTCGACTTTTCTGCCAATAAATCACGTTCTCAATAAGCGAATATACATTGTCGATTATTATTTAGACATGACAATATACGTCATACGTCTATGTAATATTTGGTACGTTTATATCGTCACAGCACCGGATCAACTTTGTTTCTCCTGCCAATTTTTTTGAGTAGAAAATATGCGTAGAGCCCGCCAATACACACGCGCTTACATGACAACGCGTGCTCCAAGTATCTATAATATAATATTTGTTCCGTTCCCTTCAACAGTCAGGTAAAACCGATACGCGTCATTGCAGTTTAATCGAAATAGCGAGACGATCGAGCGCTGCGGCATAAAGAATACGCGCATACTCGTATTCCATACGCGAGTGAGTTAATAATAAATTTATATCGACACCAGAAATATGATGAAGAGAGAGCCGTAAACGTTGCGACACGTCCTGCAATTCAGGACGGTTTTCGTTGAACGTGCGCCCAGCAAATCCGAGTGTTATTTAGACACGCACAAGCGTGTGATTGGCTGAAGCTTTCTTTGCATGTTTCTTGTCGTCTTGAATCACGTCATTTAATACGTCATTTAAACGCTGTTAAATGATGTTTAAACGCAAATTAAATGACGTGATTAAAGATGACCAGAAACGTGTAAAGAAAGTTTGAAATGGCACGAAGAAAAGATTGATAAAGCAACGGTTGAAAAATATTCATATATTTCAGAATATTTTAACATTAACTACAACAACATACATTTCGTTATGAAAACCATCTCTATTCACTCGCACCATTTAATATTAATATCAATTATTTTTCGTTTCCGTTAAGAATGATTCGACGCGTTGCGGTGGAAATGGAAACGGGAAACAGATGGGGAAGTAAATAACGAGGAGCTCCGTAATGAAACCTTTGTAGCGGAAAGAGCTACAGTAATTTTTCAGACTTGTCTCATAGTTGTCCTTCTGTGTGAAAAGTGGTGACAATGGGCAAGATGAAGCGTGCAAAGTTAGGGACACTTTTATGATCAGGGGCAATAATCACGTGCGAAATGTCGGACGCGACATATTGATATAATCTAGTAATCTACAATCTGTAAAGTTATTATCGAAAAATCAAACATCGAGCATCGTACATCGAGCAAAAACCGTTTACTGATAGCAAAAAAATTTTAAGTTAACACAAAAGGGGACAATGTCTCGTTAAATATCGCGACTCGAACGCGTTGTCGATAACATCAAAAATAGTAAAAATCTCGAATCTCTAGTTGAGCGATTTCTTAAATTTATTGAGCTAATATGCCAGTTACTTCACACTGCTTGAAACTATCAAGAGAATGTAATTAAGCGGAGAATGTGGATTATGTCACGCGTATTAAACTCGAGGCACTCGAAATACCTACCACGAGGATGTTTAACGACGCGCATATCTTAGTAAAATATTTACGCGATTAAACGCAATTATATTCTATTCAATTGCGATATTTTAACGGCTTTTGAATAAGCAATTTACGAGAATGCATTGTTTACCCACGACACGTGACCTAAAATTTTAAGGCGTGATTTCACATGTAGGAAAACATATCTGAATTAGTTGCATGAATATACACGGCTAATTAACGGCTAATTAGAATAATGAATAAAAATGAAGATATTAAAAGAAAATCATTGTTGAATACGGATTATACGAATACGATATAACAACTCAATTTACAGATTAATACCTGGGATCTGCATAAATATTTTATATTCTTGTAACATGGTTCGCTCTCTAACGCAACATAAACGTCAGTGTGGCTCGTGAAATTTTGCAGGATAATTAAGTTGCTTTAATAAACATTACACTCCTTTTACCAAAGAAATATTAACTGAACTAACTTGACTAGGCTTGTGAAACTCACGAGAGCCTTTGACTTAGTTTCTTCAGTACACAACGGTACGACAGACAGAGCGCTGTTAGGGGCTTATCTGAAATTAGTGACGCATATTGGGGGTCCTTTTTATCATGTAATCATTTTGATGACGTCAAAATCTTAATAACGCAAATAGAAATATATAATGGAAACACTGGTAAAGCAAGAAAACGAAATAGAGCTACTGAATGTAGCAGGAAGCAAAATCTTTTCTTATTTAATTTAGCAATTTAACAATCGTACCGTTCTACTTATTTGCTAAATTCCTAAAAGTAAACGCTATAGCATGAAATAACTTAATGTTAAGCGACGGAGTACGAATTCTACGTGTTTTGCTTCGTTTGCACGATTGCGCGAATGTGAGTTTATCTTATTACAACGTTAAGCGCCTTAGGTTCGCGCAAGTTCGCGATGAAAAAGGCCAAAGCTTCGTTACATTTTAATGCCGTCACTCCCTCTCAATACAATCGGAGCAGTTTTCCTCTCGCAAAACTTGGGTTCTCGATAATTCCATGTCGTTTGCTCATCTATTTCGTTTCAATAAATGCTCTTTAATTTTCCAATTCTCGGTCATTCCCTGTCATTACGTATTTATCTCGCTTGCACCGCGACAGCACATAACGAGTTCTTGCTTTGTGGGAGGTCTCTGACGCAGCTTGCAGCTTTCAAGCTCAAAGTATCGTCCGACTCTCGTGTCATTAATCCGACTGCCTGTTCCGATTTCTCGCTCACCTTTTTGCACATTTTGATGTCCACAGTGCGATCCTCCCTCGAGATCGAGCTTTATAGCGAATACTTTTCTCCAATCTCGAGCGTTTGATTACACGACGTAGCCGGCAGCGACAGTGTTTAATTTCTTCGTTCTCTCCGTGTATAAATGCCACTGTAAGGAACATTAAGAACACATCTACAAGCGAATCGCGAGCGAGCGCGCGCACATGTATACACGTGTAATAAACGCACGTACATGAGTGAACGGCGGGCCGTTGGTGACAGTGGCTTTGTAAAAGCACCTCCTAGTTTTCAGTTTTACAATACACGCCTCCGCGTCCTTTTGTGTTGCCGGTAAAACGATGCGAGCACGTTGGTTACGTTAAAGTGGAAAGAGGCCGTGCTTTTCAATAAGCGGGACCACTACCGCCGATCCCGCCGCGAGAACGGCACAATTAGTTATTACCGCGATCCACAAACCGGCGTTATTATCTTATAAGCCGCTACTCCGGCTACAACGGCCGGAAGTTTTGCTGCCCGGGGAAGAACGCTTTCGCGAAAGTTGAAATATTAGTGGTTCCGTAAATCGCGCGCTTCGTACATTCTCCCGCTTTCTTCCACGAAAAATAACGCGGCCGTTATTAATAAAGTAGAGATATGCTGCATTACCGTAAACTTTGCGTTATTTCTTAGCGGAAGGATTAGACACTCCGGCGGTGTGTATCGATTTTAATTCACAGCCTCGCCGGGAGGAGAGAGAACAGATCGCGTACGACGTTGGAATTGTCTAATCACGGCAACGTGACAACGAACGACCCTTTTGTGCGCTGAAATAATCCGCCGGCTATGATATTCCAATACGGCGCGATTTCTCTCGAAACGCGGATGCTTATTACACGAGAATAAAAGGAAAAGGAATGAAAATCTATTGAAACACAAATACTTATTTCACAAGAATGAAGCACAGAGGGAAAAGCAATGCGCAAGAGCTTTGTGTTTCCATTTAAAATGAACAAGTTGAAAATAGCTCTTTGTACAGTGATGCAAAAAGCATTTTGTTATCGATCTGATATCGAGGTTATCGCAGATAGATGTATATTCTATACACGATCTTCCCCGATAGATATCCCGGTTCTCTTTACAATCGAGACACACGGACGAAATTTCATGCAACGGGAATTATTACACGATTCCGACACGATGGGGCTTCGCTCGGTTCGCTCTCTTTGAGGGTGCGGCCTCGGGACAGGGTTTGCGAAATGACACACAAGCATGGGGTCCATGAGTAGGATCTTACTCGTATATATTTAATAAGTATATAATGATTACAACCCCCCTAAGACTCTGCGTATAAATAGTATTCGCGCAAAGATCTTTCAATACGTTTCGTACATTTAGCGCCATGCTTTTGCCGTACTTTCTTGTTTCTTTTTTTTTTCTTAGTGCCAGCTTGAGAGCTCATATACACATCGATCTGATAATGTCGGGTGTCGTCGCTATTATCGACGGTAATATCGTTAAAGTAACACACTGATCAGCGGTACGCGACCCCACGTCGAAAGGTGTCTACATGTTGCTACTGATTCCGAGTTCTTTAATCGCAGCTTGAATATGCATATCGAGAGGTTCGCTCGCGCTGACATCGCTATGTTGATACCCGTTCAAAAAGTAACACGTGCCCGATACACTGGCTGGCATCTCCTTGGGTAGATTGTCCTTGGTCCGCGGTTCCAATATGAATCCCGATTTTTGGATTAAACACCTGCAAACATTCGCGGCAAACGTCAGCCACACGTACGCGTGTACGAAGAGCGAGGAAATGAAAAGTAAAATGTAGCAATTTGTTGTGTGACCAACGTATCGAACCATCACGTACAGGTACGTAGTTGGACTGACGTTGACACGAAGCGGCTCGCTCGTCGACTCAAACTTGTTTGCCAATGTGACGTTGTGTCCGAAGAGACAATATCTTGGCATTTTCTTGCCCACGACGCCCGCCAGCACCATCCCAGTGTGAATACCGATGCGCATCTGATGGAACATTAAATGGAAGGACCAAGAGTGAGAAGCGATGAAAGATCTGCTCCATATTTCGTGGTATACGCCAGCGGGTGTGACAAGGTTACACGACAGTCGCAATTGGAAAAGGGAAGGAAAAAGGACGAAAAAGGAAGAAAAAAGCGAGAGAGGGGAGTACCGCGTGTAACTTGCTCTAAATGTTAATGCGATAATGTGGGCGTTCGTCGTATTCTGCAGCTGACCTGTTATCGCCGTTAGTCAAGAAATATTTTAAATGGGAAAAGTTTTAATAGCACTCAAGGCGGGAATAATAAACAATGGAGTATCTACTCGAGTGGATACGTAATAATCAGAAATATCTCTCAATTGAAAAACTTTGAAGGATGGTACTTCGCCGAGCGAGCACTAGTCTCTGCTGTACCGACCGTCGAAGTTTAAGAGCGCACGAAAGAGAGAGAGAGAGAGAGAGAGAGAGAGAGAGAGAGAGAGAGAGAGAGAGAGGCGCACACGGACACAGATACACACGCGCATGGGGAAGAGAGATTGATATGTAAATTAAAAATTATATTCAAGGGAGCCTGGGAAATGTCACGAGACGACGTTTCGCGATACGACATTGAAAATTATTTTACATTCTCCGCAGAGCAGATATTTTGTACGTTCGTATGTATTATAATATGGAGCGCTACGTGGAGAATATCATTTAGCCGCTTGAATATCAATGCGAATATCCGTTGCATTCTGCTGTTGAACCTTTTCGTTCGTTCGGCGCGCAACGAAATGGAATTAAGGTCGGTTTTCGAATACGCTAAATTGCGCAAAATTACGGTAAAATTATTCAAGCGCATGTTTTCGCTATGTTATTGACGTCGATGCTCCGCTGAGAGAAAATTGCATCATAGTCATCGCGCGTAATCACGATCATATTTGTAATCACGATGCATCATCATCGTGCAATACCTTTATTGGCTTGCCTTCGTGAGTCAAGTGATGAGAGCACGTTTGTATCATCTTTAGGCCCATCCAAGCAATTTGTTGCGCGTGTGTATTGGTATTTCGATGAAGGCCGCATGCAACGCAATAGGCATCGCCGATTGTTTCTACCTGTTTACACAAGAATAAAATCGATAAAAGATCAAATCGATACTGTTTCCATTTGTCTTACACACAACGGTGACGACGATGTATGGCACTCGCATGACGTTAGAGAAAAGTTATCGATTAGAGAAATTTATATTTGAAAAGCTACATTCCACTTGGTCTGATTGATAACTTGCAACTGTGCAACAGACGAGAGAGAGAGAGATTGCTCACAGGTAAAGCATTCATCGAGCTCTACAGCTCGGCTTTCTTTGATATCTCACAGATGGCGGCATCATACATTTCAGTCCAGTGCGCGAGATAAGTATCAGCTAAAAAGGAAGAATATTTATAGGATATCGACCGGCTTTATAAAGGCACGCACCTCACTGACAATCATTAAAAGCGCCGTATCCTTCGTGTGATAAGCCAAGGAAGCCATTTTAACACCACGTGGATTGTAACGTTTCGACAAAATTTATCTCGATTTCCGTCAATTTCGAGGAATAAATGACGGTTCTGCGACGGTCGACCACGATATAATTCAACGATATTATATATATTGGATAATTATGTCTTATCAGTCCAAGCCGATCTCCTCGCGAGGGTGCCCGGCGATCGGCAATCTACTTGCAGTATGCGCACCTTATACACATCCAACTGACCACAGTACAGGTCAAATTGCTCGTAGAGATTTTGCAGCATGTTGATGACCATCATCGGAGTTGCCGTAGCGCAGATAGCCGTGAAACCGACTATGTCGCTGAACAGCATCGTGACGTCCGGATATGTCTTCGCCTCGATTGTTTCTCCTGCATGATTGAAATATCAGTATTTGCTGAATCGTGTGTATTTCTCCCGCAAGATGGCATATTCAAATGGCATCGTCGGATAAGCTCGCGTTTGAGCAACTTGAAAATCGATATCACCATACTTCGCGACCAGATACCAGAATCGTAACTCACCCAGCCACAGACGCTTGGCGATATCCGGTGGAAATATGAGATGCAGAAGACTGACATTCTTCTCCCTCTCCGCATCGACCGCCAGGTTGGCTTCTTCTATGGAGCTCTTCAATTTATCCATCCGTCTTCTTAAGCCATCCTGAAAAAGGGGATTGCTATCGTTGTATTTCTCGTGGGAATTATAATGGTCGTACAAAAGATGTCGACCTTAATTACTCGATCCAAAAAACAATCCAAAAAACAATGCATCAGTCGCATCTGCGTGTATTTCTTGAAATAATAATACCGCGTGAGAAAACTGTTAATGATAAAATGACAAATGCAGATCCGGGCAGATTTCGCGCGAGGTAACGCGCAGAGTGGCCGACATCGGTTATGAATTTAGTCACCTGTGCCCTTGCTTGCTCGCCAACGAGTATAACGTCCCTTGTAGCATCGTGAAGAGGAATATCAGAAATGAAGAGTCCTCGACCCGTTAAGCCCTCCAAACCATTTAAGAACGGCGAGCTCACGAACAAAATTGAGTCTGACTCCGGACAGTGTACCATTTGACCTTTCATTTCCAAACCCTGTAATGTGACAGAAAATACTTATATTTTTCTCCCTCTTCTCTCTCTCGATAAATCCGCGTGATCGAGCTTACGGAGGTAATAATTTACAGTAATGATTCGCCGCCTCTCGGAGAGGGCGTCTTCAACTTAAACGTTCTCTTCGTTTAGTTTGCTTGTATTTACGTGTTTGTGTTATCGGGGTTCGTGAGTAAGTTGATCATCTTGCGTTGGCAACCACATCATGAGCATACCTCCGCGGGATATTTATCGACGCCATGCGGCCTCTGAAGGGTCAGGATGAACGGTGTGTTCGCGCGCTTTAGGATCTCGTGAAAGGTCAAAGTGACACCGTGGGGTCGTGTGAAGACGAAATACGTCGATATCTCTCTGCCGAGCCGATTTAGATGGTGTCCGAAAATCTTCATGAAACCGACGCCCAGCTGCACGAGCTCCAGCTGACGATCGACGACAAAGTGCCACGGGAATGCCTTGCAGAAGCTCGCTACCCCCATACGGAGGTCCGTTGCTTCGGTGGAGAGTGGACGGAAAGTGGGCGACACCACGTCGAAATCGTCGTCTACGTCGGTATGCGGCTGCTCGCTGTAGCGCTCCGGAGTAATACGGTATCTGCGACATTCGAGCAATCGCTTGCGCTTGTCATTCGTCCTACGTACTACAGGCGAAATATTCAACGAGCAATAGCATAAGGGAGGCCCGCCGCCCGCCGCCCCCCTCGGTGGACATCGATAAGCACGCGCGCACGTGTGTGTGTGTGTGTGTGTGTGTGTCGGAGACGTCTCTACGTATGTACATATGTATGTATGTTCCGTTTGCGCATTTGTCATGCAAATGTGCGGACGGTACATTACGTACGGTTAACGTTACCCTCGTTGACGCGAAGTTAAAAATTTGGCTCGAGAATTACAGCGACGACTCGCACCGCGGGACGTCGTGCCGCGCAAGTGGAAGTATGGAACCGGTACGTGTCCCGTGCAACGTTTAATTAGACTAGGAAATGTAAGTGTGATATGTGCGGTAATGCGGTATTTTTCACGTCATTCACATGTTCGCGCATCCGGCCTCGTCCTTTTAGAATTAACGCGACTCGCTGCGGTCTGCCGCACCTATCATCAAATATTTGCCACTGCCGGGGAATCAATATTTGTTCAAACGAAAGGTTTGTATTCTCACGTGCTGCCTTTGCCCCCTCCCCCTCCCCTAGCCACACATATGAATTATATTATACTCACGCGACATTATTTCGGTACACGCGATTCGCGCCAACACGGGCAAACGCGAAACGTCGTAGCCGTGGAGAGACGTGCAAACGTGTAACGTAGACGACAGCGCGACGGCCCGGTATTTTTCAGCTCGCATTTCGTGCACACATGAAAGGCCGAGGCGAGCGAATATATGATATATATATATATCGTTTCGTAACGATCGAAATGTAGCGTAAATTTTGCGCAAACAAGATCTGTTTGAGCGAATAACGAACGACATGTACGATCGAATGCGTGTAAATTAACTGAGTAAGGAATGACATTTGCGAGGTCGCAAGAGCCGCTCGCGTTTACCGAAGTTCTCATCGCGATGTATTTATCTAGGCGGAATTGGATGCATTTATTTTTGCAACTAACGTTTCTGCTCGTCGATGCGAAAAATTCAATCACGCGATTGGGTCGACAAATTTCAGCGGATATCGAAAAGATCATAACTGTGTTGCACGGTTAATGTTGTGTCACCAATTTTCACCGTGTATCTCTAGAAATCTTATTTCCAACATTTTCACTGTTTTGATTTTATATTTTCCCCGCCTCCTTCCTACCTTCCCTCTTCCCCAATCTCACTCACTCACTCTCTCTTTCTCTTTTTCTCTCTCTCTCTCTCTCTCTCTCTCTCTCTCTCCCTCTCCCTCTCTCCCTCTCTTTTTCTCTCTTTTTCGCCCCCTCTTTTCGATTTGCGAACAACTGCCGACTGTCGACGAACCAAAATTGTGTCACTCCAAAATGAGGTAACGTGCTATGCCCGTCGCCATGGAAGATTCGCTCGCGCGTGACATTTGATAACAATTTTTCGTATTCCTTGCTCGACGTATAGATAATCGTCCTAGAAAATCTCCCTATTCCTTTTCATCCTCTGCGCTCGGATGGCGCCGCTTCTCAGTGCCGAGCATTTCACAAAATCAGACAGATACGGAAATTAAAATCCGCCGACAATCGGCAAAAGCAGTGTACACGGAGGAAAATGCTGGATGACACGCTAAGATAGCGCAAAAAATGAAATCACCGCCCGTTGCTCAAGAGACAGAGAGAGAGAGAGAGAGAGAGAAAGGGCAAGAGTCGTACGCGTTTCCCACCTGCCCGTTGTGACGATTTACCTAAAAAATTTAGTATTGTAGGGATCCGGCAGTATATACACATCGGCTTTGTCGTTATAAAACTGCCTGGCGATGCCCTTGAGACTGCCAACCAGCAGATAAGCTATGGAAGGGTGGTCGGTAGTGAAGTGTAGTTCCAATGCTTCCGGCGTGGCGATACACACGAACTCGGCCTCGGCGGACTCCGATCCGGACTGATGCTGGACAACGTCGTTTACGCCGTCGAGTGTGGTCAGGAAGGCGGTCAGATCGTTCCCAAGGCAACGAAAGGCCCGTTCTAAGAGACCCACGCAAGCGGTGGAGATCAGCTCTTGGCCGAGGTGATCGAGAAACGCGTTCACGTCGACGTCTGCAAAAGTTCCGCAAACATTAATTCGTCGCGCGCGGGAATTACGCCGAGTCACGCGGTGATCGTTCATTTTTCTCTCGACAGCATTCGCGGGATTAAGCTCTGTAAACAACGAGCACGATAGGACGTGAACGATACGATACGCCTGCGTCGTGTCGTTTTGTAGCTCCTTTACGAGAGGAGCGGGAATTAATCACGTGCAAATTTGGTATAGTAATTCAGAGGACGCATCCGTCAGTAGGATGCAAATGCGCTGTGCGCCGTGTATTTGAATATTTCGCATATTCAATTTCAATATTTCAATATTTCGACGCATGATATTTGTTTCACGCATCATCTTATATTTTTTCCTGTATGTGTGTATAAAGCACACGCGCGTGGCTATACGTTATACCCTTCGCTTTTCCCATTGACACGTTCACATCTATATCCCGAGGACGGGACGTGACTCTGTATCAAAACCGACGAAACGTCACGTAGAAATACAAGAATATTTTTACAAGTTTCACGTTACGAGCTTTAATCTTTTCGCTGAGGGAGAAGCTTGGTATTTACTTTGAGCTAATAGCAGCTCGAGGCACATCTACTTGAACTTTTCCCTCCCGTCTTCGCGGGGCTGCAAAGGGTTCATCCGCCCTGGAATCGCACTGAAAGTACCTATGAATGCTTAACACGACATTGAATACTAAATCAACGCGTTGGAGAATTGCAATCTCGTGGGGTCGATAATACACGCCGCGTTTCAGCTCCATCGAGGCCGGTCGGCGCGGGCGGTTGGCTCCCTTGCAAATCCGAAAATAGAAGCGGTGAGCAAGGGCCGCTCTATTGCTCCCATATTATTTCACGTCGAATGTCGCTGTATTAACATTACAATTATAATAGCGTTTCATTGCGCGACGGAGTGATACATCGCGCCGCATCGCAGCGGCCTACAGCAAAACCGATGGGTTTTCGCATGATGCTCTCTTTAATCGACACTCCAGCGACGAGATAGATCCGGATAGATCCAGATAAGTCCTGACGATATTAATCGAGCTTTGCCGTAAACATACGCGAAAATCTCGCTGTCGTGTATCGCGTATTAAGCGTATGAAACATCGCGAGCGGTAATTATCCGCCAAGTGTGTTGGATCACGCGATGGAACGTCGCGAATATTTGCGCGCGGTCAGCGATATAAAATGACGCGCTCGGAAGTGGATTCTGCTTAGTCCTGATATATGTCCTTGATGTTTGCACCGTGATTATCCGCGGACGAAAGAAAATTTCGGTCGCTGGCTATCTGGGTCACCGCGATACACGCCAGGATATACGACGGCTCCATGTTGTGCTCTCCCGTACGCGAATCCTCCTTTTTATCATATGTTTCCGCGACGTCGTGAGATCCGACGACGGGCGAATTTCGTCGTTTAATGTCGTAAGACGCCGGGCGCAAGTTGCCGGGCGGATCGTAAGTCAATCTTGCAAATGGCTCTATACGCGGCCCTGTACGTCTTCGGTGATGACGGCGGAGATCTCGGAGTCTCTGCCGAGATTGCATTACATTGAAACGGAAAGTCCCTTCTATGCTCCGCCAACTGCGCCAACAACCACTTCCTGCCGTGTATACGAATGCGAAGCGGCCGCGAGCGAGTGGGACAGACGTGGAGCGAATTGTGAGTCACGAGGAAGAAAATAATGTGCGGCTTGTGTACTCGCGATTTGTCTCTTGTCGCGGGTCCTTACCGGCAAAAATACGTGTTTTTCGCTTTCGTGATAAATGACGATACGTATTTGTTAGCGATCAACGCGATTTATGCAGTCATCGCTCGTTGTTGCTAATAGAGTGCGAATTCACGAGAGAGAGAGAGAGAGAGAGAGAGAGAGAGAGAGAGAGAGAGAGAGAGAGAGAGGGAGAGAAAGAGAGAGAGTGTGTTTAACGCTCCATTCGCTTGCGAGTTACGCGTACGCGTCACGAGTCGTAGACGGCTTGGTAATTGATTCATTAGCGTGATTTCTCTTATTAATTGTACACGCCACGAAATATCTCCTTGTTTACACGCAACGTATCGAAACGCATTAATTGCATTAAAATACGTAGCCTGCGCTTTTAGCAGTGAACTTCGATATTCAAGGGCTGGTGTTGTCGTTAACGTGGGGGAGGAGGTTCCACCAGAATGATAATTTCTTTACGGTGCACCCTTTTATATTCTAGGAAAAGAAGGAAAAGAAGGAGAGAGAGAGAGAGAGAGAGAGAGAGAGAGAGAGAGAGAGAGAGAGAGAGATGGGGTTGAGAGGAAGAAAGGATGAGGGAGAGGGAGAGAGAGAAAGAAAGAGAGGGAGGGAGAGAGAAAGAGAGATAGGGTGATTTTGTTTGAACTTGGAAAGTACGCGCTACACTACCCTTGTCCTTTTTCCAGGGGGATTACATGCTTGGATACGGAGACCACTTCAACCGAGAATACATGTGCCGCTGCCGTCGTCAAAGGAACGTCTTGACGCAGCAGGTAAGTAAACGATATATTTAACAGGAAACCACGGTGCGTTACGTGTTTTACGGCGAGTAAACAAGCGCCTCACATAATCGCTCGCTGCGGGCATGCTGCGGCATTCCCTCTGATGCGGTTACGTAACGCCCGGGCTTTATTGCGTTTGAGCACCGTATTTCTAAGTTGCGAGCGTTAAATTCCGTTCGCGATGCGTTCTGCAAGCGCACGGGCTATTAGCTACAAAGGGCGCGTTAGTCGCACGACAACTGTGTTGTCTTCGTTTCGGCGTCTCTGGCCGACCCATTCACAAGTTCCGATGAGAGGAAGTCGGATCCGAATACATTGCATGCGCATATCGATTGTCCGTGATGATTAATGGGACGTTTCTGAAGCGTGCTCCACTGTAACTACAGTACTCGACGGCCGAACGCAAATTGGGTTAACATGCGCTCGAAGATGAAGGATCCGTGCAAAACCATCTGACAGCGAACAACGCTGTCAAACATGCATTCCCGATTATCCTTGATCCTTTGATTCGTCGCAGTTATACGATCGTTCGTTAGTCGAGAGGTGTGTGTATGTGTGGTGTGAGCGGACTGGCGTGATAATAAAGGCTTTCGTTACTCGGAGTAAGATCGAGACTTTTCCCCACGCCGACTAAAGATGAAACTAAAAAAATGAGAAGCTCATGGGACTAATTCTTCTTGCTTCAAATTAATGCTTATTAAACGAAGAGAGGGAGGATGCGTGTTGCGCATGCGGTATATAATACTCGTAGAGAGGCAATTAATCGGTAATTAGTCCCTCATACCTGTGTGCACCTTGATGTATTTTCCATTACGGGGTCCTCGTATGTCTTTATCTTTAACACATTTTCGTGAGAAGAAGAGTATTTTATGCGCGTACGTGTATCGCTCGCAAATATCTTAGAATCTCTTGCGCCACCGGTATAAATATTCAGTTACAGACAAACGTTCCTGGTGACAGCTGTAACAACTTTCCGCGTGCGAGACTTTAACAGTCTTACTTCTTCTCGCCAAGTGTGGTTGGCTCGTTTCAATTAGCATCCTGAATTAGTATCACCAGTTTCACGTGAGCGTTGCTGTTAATTTGAAGTCGTTCATTCAAATTGTCAAGTGTGTGCCTGCTAATACAGTTTCCTACTTGGAAAAAAGCGTGTTGCGTCTCATCTTGACAATTGGAATGTCAGGGGGTACTATGGATACTATGAAATGATGCGTAATGTTTTAATATTAAGATGTATAAAATATTGAACATTTTGAATTAACACAGATGGATGAAGGTGTTCACGCCCGTCCGCGAGTACAGCAAGGAGTAGCGGTGATGGTAAAATGAAATGAGTGAAGAGCGATGGGCGTGGGCCGACTGAACGCTACAGAGGCTGAAAGCTGGGAAGGCTGTGAATGACTGGATATCAAGGCGAAATGGTGAGTGTCCAATTTGAACGCTCATTAAGCGTCATATTATGTAGTGCATGTAGTACGTAGACGTAAATAGCATCGATTGCCGACGAGAAAAGTCGGAGATTACGTTAAAAAAGATTTACGGGTCGATAGCGCGCTGCGAGGCACGCTTCCACCGTCCAGTATTGGTAAGATCGTTACTGGAATGAAAATTGAAAGTTAAATACACGAAACACGTATCGTTAGAGAAGGAACGTTGATGCGCAACTTTGGAAGATGGAAGGTGATAAAAATTGATCGCTGAGTACCACTTGATACCTGTGCGAAATTGTGTTGCAATGCAATATATATACAATAAGCCCGAGGCATAATGCTTATGTTATTGTTCGAGGTCTGAACTAAACGTCACAGGAAGCGCTTTCACGACGCGGAAAGCAGAGAATGAGTTATAAGGCGGAATAATTTTTCGTTTCTCCTGCGGCCAGCTTTTCCCTCCCTCACTACGTAGTACGGATAAAATATTCAGCTGCGCCTCGCGCCTCTTTCGCTCCACTTTTCCCGCGATGGATTGACAGTCCCGGTCGCCCAAGTCGCGAGACAGAAAGAGAAAGAGAACTTACGTGTCATTTATAATAGAGGATTATTTTCACGGAACGACGAGGAGACGCACGCAGAAGCGCGTATCAAAGTCGGCAAGAAAGCCAGTTTTCATTTTCGAAATTGCGATCGACGGTTAGTAAAGCGCGTCTACCATCGCGCGCGCGAGATTGAATCAATAAGCTGCAGCTCGCGTGCATAACACATGGCCCGGCCTGTGTAACGTCGAACGGTATAACATCGCAAACATGATTTTCCGAGACCGGGCTCATCTAGTTCATTAATCTCTCGGAGCGTATGTTACCTATCCGTAGGTTCCTTCGTTAACGCCAGGAAACCCTCACACACACCCGTCTATTTATGCCGTTTACCGTGGCGCCTGGCGCAACGGTATCCTCGTTAAAGTCGTATCAAATCTCGCGATCAAAGTATCGATAAAGATATTTCGTTATACGGTAGTTCCTAATTTCCGACGTCAGATAAGCGTCGCGGAACTTTGAGACGCGCGAGTTTACAAAGTTCAAGAAGACGGATGCGCGAAACGGAGGGTAAGTGTAGAATACGTGGCAGCGTGCCTCTAATATCTATGCATATTTATCTGCTTGCGAAGGATAAACGGCCCATTTGGGGTGCCGTTATTAATTATTTGGCGTGTGTGCTACGCGCGTTTTCACGAAGTGAAGGCGTTACTACTCCAGCGTTATTCCTTTTCGCCGGAGTTGTTGTCCTCGCTGTTGCATCCTGAGCCGGGGCCAAAAGTTCACGCGACGGACGTATTAAACCGCGAAACAAAATTGAAACATTATCATACGGCGCCGAATTGCGCGTCGCTATGCAGTTGCTAGGGAGAGGAGAACGCGTAACCAGGGATTCGGGGTGAGCGCGTTTAGCGGAGCTAGAATAATTCGGATACGAAGAACACACGCTGTGTCGTCTACCTCGTCTACGCCCCCCCCCCCTCCCCGTTCCCGGAGTTTTGTTTGCGACGATAACACGGGTGGTTCCATGTTTTAATTATCTCGCCGCAACCATGCGACTTGCAGCAATGTGCACAAAGTGGTCGTGCCAAAAGTTTCGGGAGCGCGTTTGTAACGTTAACGTCCTCAATCCTTATTTCTCCCAGCGCCTTGCTCACCCCTGCCGGAGATCCATTAATTCTTCCGATGGGAGTAAAAGCGTGGGCTGGTGAAAAAGGTGCTTTACCAGTTGGATAATCGATGGATTACGTTGTTATCGCCTCGGTCACTAAATATTTCAACCGAGACGCGGTAAATATCGATTGATATTCGCGTTATTCTACGCGATATACGATTTCGTTCAATTAGAAAGTCGGTCAAGCCTGTATTAACGGATTTTCACGTTATTGGGTACACCGTGTGGTAAAACCAAAACGGACAACAATGCTCGACGTGTAGTCGAGTGCAAAGAAAGCAAACAAAGCAAAAGTACAGAAATCACATTAAGATGAAGTTTACTATTGACACAGACAAAAAAGTAGATATTAAATTAACCTCCATTTGGTGGAAAAGCGCGATCGCTGCGAACAATTGGTATCCTCAGTCCCGTGTAGAGTTTCACGTATTTTCCTCCCGCAAATACGCTATTTCTTGAAATAGCGAATTAAATAGCGAATTTTGAAGCACTCCGAGTTCTTCCCTAAGCAAACAACGTGCCGGCTCGACAAACCTTCGAGAAATTGGATTGTTCGATGTATTTCACGATTGTCTTAATGTCCAGAACGCGCGATCGACGTGTTAAACGTCAGGCGTGGTTAAACTTATTTGAAATCGATATGTACATCGATCTTCCTTGCGACAGCGATAGACGGCTACGACGCGCTCGTAGGAATACCGCAACATACACTCTGGGGCTTATTGGCAACCGTTTTAGCGCGACAATAAACCGCTTGGAGCCACTTTGTCGTACGTGCTGCTTTTTTATCTAAAATTTGCCGCTTTATTGGCATGGGGAGTTAGTCTCCGCGGTAGAGTCCTCGCACACCTCTGATGCATTACACAATTAAAAAATTCTTCCCATGATGATAGAAGGCGTTCTGTCGGTCACCACAGTTTGTGTTGCATCGCGAAGGCAAACAAAATGTATTAAGGCTCCTGGTCCCTGGCGCCGCGGAACTTTTGATTAATTACATTAGAAGCGAGAAAGTACGTTGAAATAAAAAGGTATGTCTATAAAATGACATTTGCAGTTGATCGAGCGAATCTGGAGCGGTCCAAACATGCTCCTTTTGCTCCAACAAACGATAAATAACCATGAAATTAACGCAACTTACCTTTTAATCCATCCTTTCTCATAATTCTGTCACGTTGATTTAACGTTGGTTACGTTTGTCGATCATTGGAACAAAATAAACATATGTTTTGAACTATCTTACAAGTCTGTTTGACCGATTGCAAGAGTTCTTTTGTGCAAATATACCTTTTCACTTTAATTCACTTTAATTTTGAAAGAATTTTAGAGTGCATCTTTTTGCTTTTCACGTCGTAAACTATTTTTATTCAACTATTATTATTTAACTATAAAAGTCGAAGGTATTATCTTACCGCAATCGTAATTTAGTGTCTCGTAAATGTCCTCCAGTAAGTTATAGTTCTCCTCCTCTTCAACATTACGTAGAAGTTTCTCTCTGGAATGTAAAGTAATACATGTAATGTAATGTTTATGCGTGTTTAATTAAATACAAATTAAATTAATCACTTATAAGAGAAATTAAATTTTTTTGTTCAAAAAGTCACATACATTGCTGATTTATTAGATCGATTCTGTTTTCTTCACTCGAGGAAAGAGAATTTTTTTTTAACAAATATACTCACAATGGCATCGATATTGGAAGAGGTGCTTCAGGTTTACTTAACAGAGCTTCTAACGCCACAGCCACCACTTCGTTCTGCAATGGAAATCAATGGAACGCTGATGAAATAATGGAATTAATAAAATATCACCGCTATGATTCGGAAAATGCGACAGTTAATAATACATTGTAGTTATGGTTCATAAAATGCAACAGTTGTCGATCAATATGCACTCGTAGGTAACGTTTGCATTTAAAAATAATCCAATGCGTGGGTAAACGCGAAAGGTCTCACACATGCATGATCCAATACCGCTGTATCGCAAACTTTCGAACTTTCGAACTTTCATCGAGTAATTCTACTGGAATGTGCACGACTATAAAAAACGAGGAGAAATGGGGAAAAAAAGCATTTGGAAGATTGATACGGGCACGCGTGCTACGCGTCAACATGACGGAAGCGAGTTGCACAAAGTTCGATTTAACGACGCGCACGTGCGCATTCGCTATGGTAATTGTGTAGTGACAATTCGATAGTTATTATACGACGCCTAGCTATCCGCCGTAAATTGCGGCCTGCGTTTCACAAGAAGAGTTATAGCTCCATTCGGTACGCTCGTATAGGCGATTCTTCTCAGCAGAATAGCGCTCGGAGCACTCATATGGAGCATTATTTTAGACGCATGACCTTCACTGCTTAACGGTATTGGAGGCGGAATTGTCCTCCTCCGGCTTGGCTATCGCTCGGAATCATCTTAGGTTACGATTAATGTATAACGTATGCGTTTCTTTCACGGGGTTTGTGTGCGTACAAGAAGGAAATTGTCAAGCGGCATTTTCCGCGAAGCCTTTTCAATATCTTCCACGTAGCCGCGCGAAATATCGAGCGTGTTGGAAATTCCAACACTTTATCGTGTAATTATCGAACGACGCGGCGACTTGAGTATTTTTATTACGCGACGTGAGGCAGAATAAATTGCAAGGGACGCGAGAGATGGTCCGTGTTAAGATGTATTTTTTCGCTGTCTCTTTTTCCCATTGGCACGGACGGGAATTGAATCCAGCGTGATTCTTATGTTGTATATAAAAAAGAAACCGACGCAAAAAATGGCAACGGAACAACGCACTCTCAACAGCCGCGGCTTGAATGTTTGCATATCAAAAAACAAGAAAAATTTACATATCGCCGTATGTATGTATATATGCGCGTCTGTAAATAGTTTTCCCGCACAACCCGATATTTTCGCGCAGTGGGGAAGGCCCGTTGATTCGCGTATTCTCTTGTTAGATAATAATTTGTCACAACGATGTCCGACAAATGATGTTATCCGCGAAGACTGACAGCTGAGGTAGCCATTTGTATCCGTATAATGCTGAATACCGAAGATAACGACCGAACTGATCAATAGTTTACACGCGAATAGAGCGTGGGACATTGCTTCGCCCAATTGCTCTCATTTATTAATTTATTTATTATCTCCCCCCTCTCTCTCTCTCTCTCTCTCTCTCTCTCGTCCTTCCTCCCAGGAGAACCCCTAGAAACTTTTTCGATTTGCAAAATGAAACTCACATGGGTGCAATATTTGTGACGACACAGGAATTTTAATTCGACGTCACGAATGAAAATTGCGTAATTTGAAATGCTATTGTTGCAAAGTTTTAACACCATCTATTGAGACTACACGAGATTAGCGAAGCATTAACCGTTGTTTAGTTCAGCGAGACTGCACGAATTAATTACACCATCGTCTGTCAATAATTCAGCATAACTGTGTATAACTGTGTATCAGAAATGATCGGGCGTAAAATCAGAGCGGAGAGTTAATACCGCCTGCGCGTTAACGTTTCTTGCCACGCGCGTTATCAGAAGTCGGAGTAACTCGTGCTAAATGCTTAAGTTCGCAAAGAACAATTTTACAGTGGATTAGGATAATTGTGTTTCTCGCGGGCGCGCTCTGACGTTCGCGCGATAAACTGCGCGAGGTACGATCGCGTCGTCAATTTTCGTTGCATTGTTTCCAGCCGCCATTGAATTCACCGCATCTTAATCATTAATTCATCTAATAATGTTACGCGGGCCAACTGATATAATGAAATTATGTGTGTAAAAAGAAATAAAACGGGGAAAAGCGGTTTAATTAGTGTTTCGCGCCCAAGTAGTTAAATTACTTTCTAACTTTCTAGCGACAGTTATACTCTTGATAGAGAATGTGAGATTTTATAGAGTATTACTTGAGCAATGGATATGACGAGGCAAAGTTAAAAGAAAAAAAAAAAAAAAGGAGGAAAAGGAACTTTAATGGACATTTTAATTCAATCATACATCGATTGACCTGATTATATCTCGATATGCTGAGGAACGAGGAGATGTGGCTTTCAAAAACGTTCCTTCTAAGTCTAAGTGCGTGTATCCCACGGAGAAAAAACTCGGCTCGTGTAATTGATTGATTTTCTGTTGTCCGTGGAGCAGATGAAATACGCTTGCGGGAACGGAAAGGTTCCTGCAGGAGATTTCTATTCTATTCGCTCAATTATTCCCAGTTATCTCGGCCGCGAGTTTTAACGCGACGAATATTCTCGTTCGCGATAACGGAAATATCGCGTCACCATATTTTTCGTCCGTTTTCATCCCCATTCTGTGTCACACGAACTGACATTTTTCTCTTCCGTGTGAGGGCGTTCCTTGACGTAAAATTATTTCCGAATATTTTTTGCGCGCACGAGAATAACGAGAAAAGGGAGGGAAGAGCCGGGACAACACGAGAAATGTTGTTCGACCTGCGGCGCTTTGATAGTCGCATTTCAATTGGGGCCAAAATCGATAGAAGTCGCTCTAGAATGGCAGAGGAAGGTCACTCGAACTACTTGTGGGAAATACGGGCACTCGTACGAAATGACAGGGCCGTCAATTTATGCGGCCTCGCGAGATGCCAAAGGATTCCGAACGAACGATACCGGATCGCGCGGTGTTCGGCACTTAATTTTAATCACATCAATTAATATCCATCTTTATCAGCTCGCCATTATATATGAAAGTAATAACACGTTCGCGCGCACGCGCGTCTTTTCGCGCACAGAGAGATCTCCATTATAATTTTATCGCGACACGAGGCTGCGTTACAAAGAGGGAGAATAAATTAGGATCGATATTATATGTGTCACCAGCGTGATGATAATTTGAGTGATTTCCGATAACAGTATTTTACTCGAACGAGCGTTGCGCTCGACACCGTCGGCAAATGTTTTCATCGCATTGAAAGTCGGCTGTCCATTATTCCGCGCCGGCTTCGACAAGTCAAAGTAAGTGCGTCGGCCCGATTGTTAGGAGAGCCGTTGATACTTGAGCGGCTTGATAGGCTCGAGAGAACTTCCTTTTATTTTTGCACCTGATAAATGGCTCACAAAACGCAACTTGCGTTGGTTACGTTGCAACGAGACTCGCGCGCGAGTAACTGCTTTGGACACATCGGCCGATATTTTTGTTTTATTGAGTACTTTTCTCGCGCGCACACACACACACACACACACACAGAGCGAATATTCATAAAGCTTCGTCGTCCTGGAAAGGAAGGAAATAAATGACAGAAAGCGAATTACTGACGCGGCAATGGAGTCGTGTGGAAGTACATATATACATATCAGCTCGCACTCGAATTAATATGTAATATAATCCTTATAGAACACGACATCCCAGCGGCGGAAAATATATCGAGCAAATGGCGAAATTCATTTTACGGCGCTATAAAATCGCACTGCGTGCGCTTTTTCACCCCTTAACACGTCGTATAAATTACCATGTCGTGCGCAAACGTTTTATCGCAATTTATGCGTAGTCTTGACGATCCTTGAACGATTATATATATATATATATATATATATATACAGGACATACACACATATACGCATATACAAGGGCGCACAGATGCCCTTAAGCTGAAGTCGCTTCTGTGCTCCGCGGAATTTTACAATTGCCGCGCTTCGTGCGCATTACAGGCAATTGCCTGCGAAAGCCATCGACGCTGAGTCCGCAGCCGCTTCGACGCGGTCATACCCGTAGCCGCGTTTTCGTCAGGATGCACATCGATGCCATTCCGCAAGTAGGAGGAAAACTTGATTTCTGTCAATTTAACTAAGTAACGAAGTTTCCATCGCGTCCATCCAATTCGCAGAGTGGAACGGAGCTCCGTGTCGATCCGCTTTGCCCATCACCATAAAGCTTGTCTCTGTCGATGTGTCGCTCACGTTAACAATGATTAGCTACGAGCGCCAGGCGTATCTCGCGGCGCACGACAAATGCGACCGGCTTTTGCATTTCGTACACGCGTCCTTGCGTATAGCGGGGGCCTTGCAAAGGCTGCGGTGCATCATGCACGCATAATCCACCACCATATCGTAAAGCCGCTAAATGTTGAACCATGTAATAGACACGCAATCCTGCCGTTGACTGGCGTGGTTTAATTACTTTTGGGGGCGCAATGGATGCTCATGCCGCTCCAAATTGCTTGTATAACCTGGTTATATGTATATTTCCCTCAGTCAATCCTCACCTGCACGTTGCACTGTAGAGATGATAATAATTTCTCCGTGTTGCGAGAGACAAAATGTCTGCGTCACGCCGCTGTTTGCAGCAATAATCCTAAACGTTCAGTAGTAAACACGGCGACCCACTCGCGCGGCATAATATTTTCGCATTACTTCTGTTTGCGAAATGCGAGCGTATCGAGAGATGCTTCATTATATTTGTTACGTCGTTGAACATTTGTCTTAGGCTACTTCGCAAACACCGCTGGTGAAAGAAAGCTGGATTTTCATAAAGCGCTCGGGTATGTATTACGCAAAGGGAGAACGCAAAGGGACCACGCTACACACGCTTGGGGAAATAGAAACGTAAGGAGAGAAAAAAAAAGATTAATCTCGCCCGCGCGCGCGCGCGTTCGTGACGTAGGAGCTTAATGTTGCTTTAATGAAGAACCGACATCTCGGTGACAATAAGCGCCGTGTAGTTCACCAAAGATACGCTGAACGTGTGTTGTCGCGTCTCGTGGGGAGGAAAGGACTGCGTAGTTTCACGAAGCTCTCGCCTTCCCAGACTCGAGACCGTATCGGGCTCTATTTTCAGCGGCCGTTTTTCGTCAAGGGAGAAATTCTCGTACGCATCGCTGAACTTGCACACGGCCGAGAGCCGATACCCGAAGAAGATGCCGCCATAAAGACACTCATGACTCACAAGAGGCGAAAGCGCGCTTCTTGATGGGCGTTTCGAGCGTGTATACGTGTATTTCCGTTGAAATGAATTACCCGGACAAACAACAAATCGCGAGTTCCTTCTCGCACGGTGTATTCCGCACACGTAGTGTTCCGTTCGAGTTTACAAAAGACACACAGCACCAAACTTGTCGGGCATTATTTCACCGACTCGCTATCTCGTTCGCGATTCACCGGGGCAACTTGTTCGGGAGGCGTTACTAGATTACGGTATTTCTATTGCTTCTTGGCGCATCTTTCTTCGCGTCAAAGAAAACGCGTGACGCGTAACTTTCCAATGTGAGACTGTAATACCCAGCTCATTTCTCTGCTTTTCGCACGACGTCGAGCTGAAGCCTCGAATTTGTACAGCGAGTTCTCGTGTTGAATTTGCAAATCGCTCTCTGCTACGTGCGTGCGATCGCGCGATAAGACAACGCGCGGAACATCTTGCGAAAGGAAAGCCGTGTTGCGTGAAAGAGCAGAGAAATTTCGAAGCGAAATTTACTTACTCGTTCGGTAGATCTAATTATCTCGCTGATAAGCAAAGTCTTATAGCGGCGTGTCGGATTATATCGATGTGCCGAATTTTCCGCGCGATATTTCTGCGCGCATTAACGCGCAAACAATATGAAATAATTGGACATGAAAGTGATGGATGTATACGGTCAGCCCGTCGGGATTTACACAGCACGGAGCGCGCGTTGCGCGCAACATCGATGTCGTAAAAGTTGAATCGGTCCCTTGCGTAAACGCACTATTTACGTTGCGATATGGATAAACGCGAATTCAGAATCACTTGAAAATCGTACTTCTTCTTACCCAAGCTACGTAAATGTTTACGCTGGCACTTGGGTTAGCACGGAGGAAACGCGAACGTCTACTCTTTTCACAGCGAAGATGGACGGAACCAGAGAAAAGTACAAATTCAATGAAATCTCGTTTCTCAATGAGACCGGAGGAACCGAGTCGGCGAGACAGAGAAAGAGGGCAGATGAAATTTATAGGGATAAAGAGGCCTTATTAAATTTTTCGCCAACATCTTTCTTGAGCGCAATTTTCAGCGCGCCACTGGGAATTTTATTCATCCTCACGTTTTCGCTCGCGTTTCCTCTTCTTGGCGCTACTCGATGCGGAAGAATATCTGCGACCATTTATCGACCCTCGGCATATTTCTTGCCGTAATGGCGCACCGGAAGCATCCGGCTCATCCCAGAGGGAGAATCGCGCGTTCATTCGCGAGATCATTCGTTTCGCACTGAAGGAGCGTCGCGCAATGAAGATCATCCATCACGCGGTCGGCCCGTCGCGTCGTAAAAACGCGTGTTATGCAAATGCGCGCCGAATCGATCGCGCGGTATTTCCATAACATTGCGATAGCGTGGCCAGGGGAGTAGCGCGTGGTATCCGACGGAAGTGCATTTACGGCCTTTACGATTACTCCGCCGATGTTGGTGGGCGCTGCTGTTAGAAACGACGGATATATCGATCGCCTCTCAAGAGTGTATTTTGCATCGCAACGAGCGCGTGATTGAGTTTCTGTGAGCCACGGATCTCCGCGCAGCGGCGGGTTACGGCTGCTACAACGTCGCGGGTTATTACGTTCCTTTCTTTTCGGGAGATAAGCCGCGGCAGGATCGTCGCGCTAATACCGCGGTAATTCTCTCGGATGTCACCGACAGTAATTCCCCGGGTAATATTACATCTCGTGAGTACGCTCTTTCAATTAATAATAATTCCCGGGCTTTTCTTCGGCGCGACCGCGCTGATATGCGTGCAATACGTATGTATAATTCTCGAAAATCGAGCCGCTCCGGCCGCTGAGCACGAAGAGTCGCGCGTCAATCATCCCCCCTGCCTCCCCCCCACCGGTCTAAGTAATATCCGATAATCCAGGCTAATACGTCAAGCTTGCGCGTGTGTAATTAAAATTTCTCGGCGCCTCGTCCTTTTCCGCGTGTGACGTGAAATTTCAACTTGACGTGCGACAGGTAGCGAACGGCATGGGCTCTCAGCCGTGCTCTCCAAGTTCTCAAGTGCCGCGATATAGCGACGCGGTGATCGTGGCAACTGCATTCACGACCCCTCGTGAATTTATACGCAATATTTGCGCCCGAGCATCGAATGCGCTTTTCGCAGGAAGCTCGAAATATTAATATTACGCACGACATGCGATCTCTCCTCGGCGTAGGAATACCGCGCGTTGAAAATACCCGGCCCCGGCATCGAGCGAAATTAAACAGAACACGGGTCGTCAAATTCGAAATGTATCTATTCCGGACGGCGTTGAGCGCGGAGATACGATGTTTATTAAATCATAATTAACGCCCGCGCGTCCTCGTCGATATTGCGTAATTATTTTAAATCTCTCCCGTGAGAGGGGGACAAAACGTTGTTTGGCTCGGTATCAACTGCGATTAAAGCTCCCCCGATTAACGCAAGACGCACGGCGCATCATAGTGCTTCTAACTCCTGGCTGACGATCGAGGTACACCATTATTGGGTCAGGCACAGTAAGTAAGTTACGTGTTACTCGCGGAGTTTCTCGCGAATGGGCGTCTCTCACGACACAGCATTTAAGAAGCCGCCCGTAAGAAATGGCTCGTTTAACACCCGCGCTCTCGGGATTAGGCGGGATAATCCGCTTAATGCTCGTTTACGAGGCGCGCTTTTAGACGCACAAAGGAATTTCTCGAGGTTCCTCCGTAAAAAATTCAATACCCCAGCGAGTGAGGAGTGGAGTCCGTGGAGTTTGCGCTGCGCGTTTTTATACCACACACACAGCGTCGTCATCTTCTTCCTCTGTTTCTCACGGCCTCTTCTCCTTCGTCCCGGTCCCGGTCGCCGTCGGGGCGTCCCTCTCTGTCTCTCTCTCTCTCTCTCTCTCTCTCTCTCTCTCTCTCTCCCCCTCTCTCTCTCCCTCTCTCCTCCACCAGGGAGGCGCGATAGCCGGAGGGCAAACACGCGGAAACGACGCACCGACGTTCGTTAGATTAATCGCATTTGGAACTTGCGATCCGCCAGACCGCGCCGCGTCTATTGTGCTCGCGGAATCCAATTTCGACGTCTCTCTGTATTCGATACGCTCACCTTTTTACGGGGCGCGAGACTACGTGGCTGTCTATCGCTGATGTTGATATTCCTCCGTGTGCCGATATGATGTGCAGCCATGTCGGCTTTAATGTTTAATGCTCGCGTGGCGTTCAATTGGTGAAAAGCTGTCGCGAGCTGTATCGGTTCTCCTCGTATTCTCCGAGAACGAGCGAGCGATGACATTCATTATACGAAGGGAATATCTCGAGGCTGCCCTCGGAAAGTACTCGCGCGCTCTCTCTCTCTCTCTCTCTCTCTCTCTCTCTCCTCTTCCTTTTTTTCTCTCCGTGCCTCCCTCCCTCCCTCCCTCCCTCCCTGTCCCCGTCTCTTCATTCGGAAAGATTAAAACGGAAGTCGATAGAAAGGCGTCGCGCGTCGCGGGACTGCATTTCGCCGGGGTTAATAGCTGCGCCTCGCGCCGGGGCGCTTGCAGAGCCCTTACTTCCCGTAGAGATCTCGTTTTCAGAAGAAGCATGCTCTCCATGGCGCATTAACATTTCGTTACATCCGCCCTTCGCGGTCACTTATTCATCCGTCGCTTTAGGAGGAGCGAGCAGTTTGCGAGCAGCTTCCACGCACTGTTTGCGACGAACATTGGCGAATATTTGCGAGTGCGCGCACACGAGTCGCCGAGCCGAGTCTTGTGTTCTCCGTCCGACTGCCGGACTAATTGCTCTTGACCCTTTTAGCCCGGGGAGGCTCTGCCGAATCCTCGTTTCCGCTTCCTCTCGAGACACGGAGCCCGTCGAATTTTTTTCCTCTCTTTTCCTCTGTTTTTTTCAGGAAGACCGCGATACGCCGAGCTCCGGCTGTTTATCGTTACGGAGCGAGATGGGGGAGCGTTTATAGTAGCTGGCGCGCAAAGTGGAGCAGCGGAATTATCTTCACGCCAACACGCAAGCGCGTGTGTGTGTGTGTGTGTGTGTGCGTGCTGTGTTGATACGCGTGTACCAGGAAATTTCGCAATTTTGTTCGGGACCGTTTTGCGCGTATTTATCGATTTCCATAACATTACTCAGCGCGGCGCGGCGCATCGCGCACGGCCGCGAGAGCGCTGAGATTCTACTCCAGTAACTGTATTATTGCGGTGATAATTCGCGAATAACCATACTTAATGGACTGCAGTTTGCGGCGTTACGTCAGCGCGCGAAAGGAAGGGCTCATTATCGAGCGAGTGATCTCACACAGGCACGAGCGCGAAAGTATTCGCTCGTCGCTCGCGCCATAATCCGAGTCGAAATTTGAGTCCTGCTGTCGTCGTGAATATTCCATCGAGCCGCTCATTTCATAGAACCCCCGAAGCCTATATCAATCGACTTTGATTCCACTTAACCTACAGCTTTGCCGAGAAAGAGCTGCTCTTGAGAACCTACAAGTGGCAAATTGTGCGTTTACCGCCACTCGCAGGCGCCGAGTAGAATTTTTATTTCCGCACAAATGAAAGTCTCCGTTCCTCAGAAAGTCCTTCAGAATCTACGCATAATCGAATAATCGAGCTCGAAAGTAGAGCCGGAAATATCGTACTCGGGAAAGCTCCTCCGAGACACGCACTTGCCGATCGGAAGCCGATCCGCTATTCGGAATCGTCTTCCATCTCGCAGCGCGCGGAATTAAATGGCGCATCCTTCACGGTCTATTGTCTCGCTTGAAAGTCTCGCGCGAAAGTTCAATCGATAATGAAACCCCGGGCCTGATTTGTCGCGTCGAGTCACTCCTTCGTGTCGTTAATATCCATCCAGAGTAGCTTTAAATCCCCGACACCCGAGGCTTCAAAACGTTTCGTTGTCGCTCGCCTGAGAGTTTTCTCTGCGATTTTGTTCTGCAGGGCGAGAGATGTCAATCGAAACGATACGGCGAGAGCAGAGGCTCACGGTCGACGGTGCATTTAACTGCGCCCGTTTTCCGACTTTCTCCGCTTCATCAGCTTCTCGAAGAAGCATACATGACTGCTCGATCCGCGCGTTTGTTTCGTGCCGTCGACAGAGGCCTGCCGAGGAAAGCCCGTCGTAAAATGACAAATCCCTCGTGCGAAACTACGACGTTAACAATACCTGCCCCGACTATCGAGTATCGCGAGGTGCCTTCGATTTCACTCCTTCGGTTTGCGCAAATTCGCGCGGCCTTTGCGTCGCATCCTTCACAGGCCTTTGCCTATTCTCGCGAGAAACTTCTCATTTCCAGTCGCTTCGTCCCGCACACGTGGGATTCGAAGCTGATAGTGGGCTCTGTACGTGGCTTAACGGCTCTTGGATTTGGCACTCGACACGTTATCGCTTTAAGTGCCGCGTTCTCGTCCTTCCCTAATCTGCCATCAAACGCCGCGTTAACCCTCTGAAATACCAATGACATTTGCCGACTACAGATACGATCGCGCGAAGGGAATCAATCCGACATGATTGGATTGCTATGCAAAACTCGCCGAATTATCGCAATTCAATAAACACAAATGCCACGACGCGCTATCTCGGCGATGTATACGCGCGCGATTCGGAATAAACGCACGTCCTCCGACGAAGAGATGGGTAGATCGCCGGGCTATTTCATCTCTTTAGGGAGTAACACGCGGGTTAATGCCAGCCTGCTCCCCCCATTTACGAGCTGTTATTCGCGATTATCGTGGATAATTGGACGAGCACGGGCCGGGGTTACATTTCGGTGAGACGGAGACGCGAGTTGCGTCTGTTGTCGCGCGTGTATTCGATCGCGTTGCGAATTCGGCGAGGCTGCGTGGGCGCCGTGAAAGAAGCTCAGATTAGCAGACGAGTAAAGACTTCCGTGCCAAGTTGAACGTGGAGCGCCTTGGCAAGAAGCTCTGTAGTCCTTCCAGGACAAGGTTTGAAAACATTGGCCGTTCGCGTGAGCCGCTAACGCGGTTTCCCTCCGCGCTCGGCAGGAGAGAACTTGAAAACTCCGGGCTTTCTCTAACGGGGACGGCGCGCAGGAAACTTTTCTCGGGATTTATTACATATTTCCGACCCAGTTCCCAATGAAAAACAGCCCCCGATTCTCTCACGGTGACCTCACGGTGGCGGTGTTTGCGCGTGTTTAACATACGGCAAGCTTGACAGCGATTTCTGTCCGAGGTGAAAAAGGAGCGGACCGGGCCGGATCGTGTTAAGCAGCAATTGGCGTAATCGTTATCGTCCGTACACCCGCAGCGGAACGACGTGAGTCATTCCTCCCTCCGGATTGTTCGAAACAGGACGAAACAGCTCGAAATGTGCTCGGCAAACGTAGCCGACTCGCGGTATTTACTTCTCGTTCTCACGGACGCGGACGCGGTCGAGGCGAGGCGAGGCGAGGCGAGGCGAGGCGAAAATATCGTCCCGATTTATCCCCTTCCGGAGACATTTAGAACAGACACAGTGTGATAAACTGCAATTGGGGGACAAACGCGAAGGGCAGTTTCGCAGTAGGACGGCGTAGACGTTGAGCGGGGAATAGCGGCGAAGAATATGCGAAAAATGTTGTCGACCCGCACCCGTTCAGGCGGCGCTCTCGGAAACGCAGCCGGCCAAATTAAGGCGAATGTCTCGCCCCCGATTTATCCCTCCGACATTCAGGTCGTCGTGATAAATATACATTCGACCATCCGACGGTGTGTGTAGATACTGGCCGTCAAAACGACCCCAATACGGCGTCTCGTTTATCACGAGATTGTGCCCCTCTTTGAAAACAGAACTCGGTCGCACTCGTATCCGCGGTTATACCGGCTTTGGCGAAGCGAAAGTAAGGAGCGAAATTCGCGCAAGGAGGAGCGTACGCGGAGACGACAAAGTGAAATAAAACCTCGGCCGAACTAAACCAATTGCGTGTCACCGCCTGCGCTAATCCGACTCTCAACTCATCGAGAGAAAAGCCGTACAAGACCACCCGACGCTGCTTTTTCAAGCGTCAAAGGCGTTCCCTTCTCCTAGACGGGGCTGCAGCCTTTCTGCTCCCATTTGAAAGTGCTGTCACGACGAGGCGGCGTGCAACGCGCAGCTCATTCGCGGCTTAGGGCTTTTTCTGATACATGTGCGAATATATGTCTCGGGAACTTGCTTTACGTGCTATGTACTTGGACGACGGTAAACCGCGCTGCGGCGAGAGCACTCGCGCGCGCGCGCGCGCGTGTTGTGTGCTACGTGAGTGTTTTATGCACACGACATGTGGAGAAAACTAATCTGAAGCGAGAGAGAGAGAGAGAGAGAGAGAGAGAGAGAGAAACGAAAAAGAGATGGCTGCTTATTCGATACCGAGGGGTTAGTCAGGACGATCACCGCAGCCCTCAGGTGCTTGAGATTGAGCGTCTGCGTGTCTTCGAGGTCGTCGTTGTCCTCTCCCAGGAGCGACGACGTTATTTGGATCGACGATTGCCGCGGCGGCTTGCCTCTCTCATCCTGTCTGATCCTCGCGAGCCTGCGGTGGTCCCCTTCTCTGCTCCTCTCGTCTTTGTGGGTCGACTTGAAACGTTCACCGGAGAATGGACATGCCATCTTGCAGATCTGCTATACAAGCCGCTGTACTGTAGTTCGTTGAGTGCTTCTTCCAGAGTGTCAACAAGGGACGAGAGAGCAGCCGTTGTTAATTAACAAGAGACATATCGCGTGCGCGCGCGCGCGCGCCCAGGTGTGTTTATTGGCGATCAGCTGGTGGCAACCACGGCTTCCTCCCCCGGCTGTGTACCCTCTCGGCGATCCTTGATGGGTCCTGGTGAGAACGTGACTCTGCTCTGCAGCAACTCTCTCACATCGCTGTCCTAAACGACGGCCGGACACGTGATCTTTCGAGAATTCGTCGATATCGCCGCCTTCGTGGCTGTCTTCGTCGTGCTGGTGCTGGTGCTGGTGCTGGTGCTGGTGATGGTCGTCGTCGTCCTCGTCTTCTTCGAGATTGTCTTTGTGGCGTTACTGATGGCGTTGTCGATGCTGCTGATGACTGCCGAGGGGTCCGTCATTCTCGATCGTCCGGTTATCGCTTGCCACCGAGGAAGCCTCTTCGTCGCCGCGACGTTGCTGACGTGCACGCTATCCGGCGTCCTCTACCACCGCCGTCGGGTCGGACGTGGTGCACGCGGTCGCATATTAACACGGACGCCCGACACTCGTGGCCCGCTGCGGATCGTTTCCCGTTAAAGATCGTTCCTCTTGCCTCAGCACGTTTCGCGGGCGGTCTCGGTTCTCGACTGTCGAGAGACGTCCCTATTCTTCTTTCTTCCTGCGGGCACTGGCTTTTTTCCCTCGCTTACATTACGTTCGCGCCGCGGTAGCGCGACGTCGGCAAACTGTAGTTCGCGCGCGAATTCACTGCCCGGGGCTCGCGCGACACGACAAAGAATGAACGCTGCACGTTTTGACGAGACGAGCTACGTACGTTGCCGTGCCTGAGCGCGTGGCGCCATACTGGATTGGTAGGAAACTGAGGGTGAGTCGACGGTATAAGGGAGGAGGGAGGAGGGTGGAGGCGCCACGATGGAGGGTAGCGGAGACGCCTGCGCGTGTTTTCCAACCTCTTTCTCTCTCTCTCTCTCTCTCTCCCTCTCTCTCTCTCTCTCTCTCTCTCTCTCTCTCTCTCTCTCTCTCTCTCTCTCTCTCTCTTTCTTTCCCTCTCTCTCTCTCTCTTTCTCTTGAATCACCACACTTTCCGTCGCAGTTCATAGGGAAGAAAATCTGCCTGTCTACCTGCAGTTCGACTACTTTACCTGGTTGACCTGCCTTGCGTCGTACATCACCGTTTTTCCACTCCATCTCTTGGCTCGAGGGGATTTTCAGAAAATTGTTATTACCCATTATGAAAATCACTTGTGATTTCGCCACAAAAGTGTGCTCGGCTAGAGCGACTTTGCCCGGGCGACTCGTATTCTCGGTTATTTGTGATTTGTAACACGGGGCAGTGGTGATTTTTACTCGGTGAGATTAAAACGGCGAGAGAAAATCAGGTGAGTGCAGTTAGCGTTGATTCAATTGAATATATTGGGGGAAAATTCATTTGCCGCACACATGAGCGAGTTTATTATTATCATCGTCGCAAACACGCTTGATGATACGACCGATAGGTACATCTCCAAGTTTTGTTTGTAACGTTTACGTTATTTAAATAATTTTTAACTACTTTATCTTACGACTTCGTAACTTTTCAGTCTCTTCCACAGTCAAGATCTTGGTGACGTTATCTCACCTCTTGAGCTTGAGTGATAAGTTGATATTGCGAGTTCGTGCCAGGCAGCGTTTATATCGCGAAAGTTACGACGACTTTATCGTGGATAATTATTATGCATCAAAAAGTTACAATATCGAGATCTTTAATATTCCCACACAATGATGACTAAATGTTTTGTCAGAAGAACGCGTTTGCGTTGCTTATATTTTAAATATTTTTTTTCTTTTTATAGCAATCGTAATAATCTCGAATCGGGACACGAGATATCTTAAAGATTATTTTCTCTGATAATTTCGTAAATTCGTCTTTGGAATTTCGAGATGTCTTTAGGACGTTATTAATATCATTTGGACGGGCACTCTAATAACCGTCAAGCTAATAGCATATTTCTTCCGAGAAAAAATTTCGGGACATTTGCCATGGATTCTATTATCGGTGTATACTTTTGCGCTGCTATGCGCAAAGTATACCAGCTCTGTTCCACGTAAGCCTCGAGCGTAATGACTTAAACTTGCCACATTGTTGTCAACACGCTATCTACGGCCCGCGGCCCTTCTTTCCGGTCTTTTCTATCCCGTTCTGTTTAAACATCAATTATCGACATTAATGTTCGGCAACTATCAACACAATCGCTAAAACGTCATACTGTTACAAATGTTGACTCGGTTGACCCGTTAAGCCAAAGTGACATCGTCAGCTGGTGACCATTAACGTAATTTACTCTTGTAATTTGCTTCGACCCATTGAACTGATCCCGAAATGTTGCCTCTGTCACAAGCCGCGGTAAAGCGCTAAAAGGGTTGCTGGAAATTATGGGCGAAACAAGCAGGAAGTATAAAGGAGAGAATGGACGAGTTTGGTAACGGAATTTGTCCGGGGCTTTTCTGCCTCGTCTCTATGCCCCGCGGATGGCAGAATCGGATAACCGTCTTGACTCGTTCGACAATTTGGAGCGATCGATATGTACCATTATGATGAGGAACGTTGCTTTGTGCCTCGGATGAGCGTCGAAGCAGTGCGTCGAAGAGGAAATCGGTCGGTTGGACCATTGTCCACGAGAGTCCCGATGAAAATGCGCGTTGTAGATTAAAATCATCTCCTGGAGGGATGCGAAAATATCAGAGTGGACCACGAGAGGGATAAAAAAGCCTTACACGAGCGAGCGCTTTTGTCGTGCTGCTGGCGTGCGCGAGTGCATCTTGGGGAAATTGGAAAAGCAAACTAGACATTTAACACGGCTTCCGCTTCCCTCCTTTTGACAGTGTCGCTTCTAAACATGTCCTCGAGCAAAAATAATTGCCAAGCTGTGACGAAACGCTCGGGCAACGAGATTGTAAATATCGCTTAGAAAACGGTGTTTCGGGCGCGGTGGAATTAACGCGGTGGAAACGATTCGTTCTTCGTTTCAAATTTCACGTTTCAATTTTGCTCGCGCGAACGCATGGAGTTATGTCTGCATCTCCATCTCTCTCTCTCTCTCTCTCTCGCTCTCTCTCTCTCTCTGTGTTATTTGTTTGTATCATTTGTTGCTGGTTCAATTGCTGAACCGTTGCCTGATACCTGATAACGCACGTTGTTGCGGTTTGCGTCGAGTTAGAGATTAGCCCAATTTAGACAAAATTATAATGCGAAATATACCGCCGCCTGCGCTGGTCAATAATACAAGCGTAACCTACAAATTCCCGGTGCAGCGATACACAGACGCGCGCACGCACACACATCACTCACATATTACACATCTAATTAATTAAATGGACATGAAAATTACTATATGAGTCTGTAAACACGCGCACAATATTAACGTATAGATTACACGTACGAGTATAGCATTTCATTAACGTCCACGGGGAACTAGTCTGTGTGCGGTCAAAGGAACGTCGTACAACGCTCCGCCATTCGAAATAGAATTACGTCATATAACCATTAGCGATCAGAGCCGCATTTTTGGCAACACGTCGAAACGCGGACGCGAAAACGCGATTTGCGGAAGGCATTTCCCATTTGCCGAATTAACTCCATTCGTCAGCTATGAAATTTAACTACATTCCCGTGATTTCTCTCTCGCAATATGTAATTTCTCTCCTCATCCGGCTCCTTCATCCCTTACTCCCCATTTTTTTGTCTCTCTCCTTATTTACTGCGCGATATATGAACAGTAAGTTTATTCACCGTAAATACTACGTTTCTGCCTGCCGAGTTTGCTCTCGTGATATTTTGCCGACATTGAGATTTCTTCTCTTGCATACAATTTTAAAACGACTTACGTATATTACGCTCACACAGTTCTGCAAATGATACGTCACCGTTCGCTCGAAGGTAAAACACGTCGCATTAAAAAACCTATTTATCGTACAAAAGATGACATTACGTACAAAAATCAAATTAATATTTCGTGAATATTATTTTAGTAATTGCATCTTTTTCATTGATGTGCTCGATCGTTATGGTTTTTTAGCGTGACTTATTGAAATGATACTCACAATTCGTAATAGATGATGATACCTTAATAATATAAAATTTAAGGAAGATACGCGTGTAAAAATTAATTTGACACAGAAATACACCCGCGTGCGTACGACGTTGACGCGGTCGAGGCTCGCAAAGTTTCTATACTGTTCTTTTGCTCCCAGCGAACGTCAGGAATTCTAAATAGCAGCCGAAATGCACCGCGTACTTTTTCCGTGAGCTGGCAATACTTAAACGAGCGCGCTGGCTACCTTTTGTCTCGTTTTGTATCTGTCTTTTGCGAAAGAAAGAAGATTTATCCCATTTTCTTCACGCGCTCGCGCGGCGCCTTATTCTTTTTGCCCGACAACTTCCGTAAGTTATACCCGACACGTGAAAAAGACGTCACGATTCCAGGTAGCGATGAATCAGAACGCTCTAAGCACTTGATTGCACTTGAGTGTTTTCGGAGAAGTTTAAGCAACCGGATAATACCTGGCGAAGCGCCAAAACCGAGATCGTGATACACGACGATCAATGATACCATGCGTTATCCTGCCACGACTCTCGCTGTCGGGATGCATATTCAAGGCGATGGATAGGAAGGACCAGCGAAGGGATTTGCAGGCACATTAATTGCGCTTGCTGCAAATGTTTGCTTCGTTTGCTAGAGAGAGGAGAGAAATGCGCGGGCCAATCGCGGCAGATGGAGGTAACATGAGCGCAAAAATGACCTTTAAAGGGAGACTCATGAAGCCCTGTGTGATCAATAACTGTCCGGTGATCAATAACTACGAGCGTTGACGCCGGGATTACCGAGTCACATTGCTGTCATGTCGGTAAAAATGTAATTTATACTAGTAACCAAAATATCAGCGGTTTTATCTAAAAATTCCGCGGCTGGAATTAATCAAACGCACCGGAATTTATTTTACATGGAAACCCACGCGGTGATCCATCCGTCCGCCCGGCGTGATGGGAAAAATGTCGTCGAGTAAAGAAACATATTGATACGTACGCGCGTAACACGGCGTGTGCGTTAAAAAATGCGAGCAATTTCCTGAAAATCTAGCCGCTGTCAATATCAATCTGCTAGTGAACTGCAAATGGTTACGATCCCGCTGACAGGGGAGGAGGGGGGGGGGACGGACGCAAGGATGGGGGGGAGTGGGGTGATGAACTCGCGAAAGAGATGCCGCGTATAATAGTATCCGATATATTTCCCTCCCGTTTAGAATTTCATGGGGCAGTTTTCTGGAAAACGCCAGGATATTTTGTATTCCCGTCGCGTCGTAACCGGTTAGCGATCGCGCGTCGAAGAAATACGTTCCACACACTCAGCAGCGATGACGCTCCGCGTAAAAAATGCGGATGATAGTTTTGCAACGAGGCAAATCGATTGTCACTCTCCCCGGCCGTGTCTGCACACCGGTTCTTCCGCAGCCTAGCGCAACGGCAATCATTGCAGGACTAACGGTGGGTCAATAGTGTACCACTGGATGTTCTAGAAACGGCAAAACCTACACGGCATCCTGTTGTAAAAAAGGTTGTAGACTCCGGTCTACAGCGGCGGAATGGCATTTGATCTTTATAAATCACGAGTAGCACTCACATACTAGTCCATTTGCCGAAAATACGGACTTGTCCGTTTCCGCCATTTCACGTGGCTCATAATATTTCATTTGAAACCGTACTCGAATCGATCAAAGCGCACTGATGAAATTCGCACACAAACGCGACGTCAAATATCCGGAAGCAGCTGTTTCTGTCTCTCGACATTTCATTGATCCTCGTTGAGTACTGCAACCACATTGCATTGGCATCGGTAACCGTCGCATTGTGGGTACGAAGAGCGTATGGGCGTACAGAGTCTCTCCTTTCCTTTCCTTCTCTCTCTCTCTCTCTCTCTCTCTCTCTCTCTCTCTCTCTCTCTCTCTCTCTCTCTGTCTCTCTCTCCCCCTCTCGCTGTCGAAATTTTAGCCTCGCAACGATGGAAACGGGGTCACACTTTGTCGAAAGTTCGAGGCGGTCTTCGATCGATTTACTTGTACTTTCAACTTCGATCTCTCCTCGGTACGTCGGAAGATGTCACTTGAGTTGGAGTGAAGCTCGTGTGTGGCGATGCTTCGTGTGTCAGCCCGTGAATCGTTTCGATTCACGGGCGCAAAAACTGTATAAGTCGACATTAATCTTCGGCCTCTGGCGAGCTCATGGAAAAGAGGGGAATTGATGGTCGCATGGGGGATGCCTGAGCGCGCGCGCTCCTTTCTCGAAGTGCCGTTTCATTATAAAAATCGACAAGGGATAAAGTGGAATCTGCCACCGCCGCGACCTCCAAGAGGATGTCGGCGATATAAAATCGATAATGCAGGTCATCCGAAGGCATCCGGTGACGTCAGTCATTTCTGCGTTATGGCCACCATTACCGCGTGCTCCGGCTGTGGTACACGCATTTCTCGGTCTCCCTCGGCAGAGGGAAGATCCGATCATCGATATTCGGCGCGTGACGGTATTTTTAATTAAGTCCCGGCTGCTATTTATCATCGTCGAGGTCGACTGAAGGATCTACGTGAAAGTCATTGACTAACTGCTCTCGGATATGGAGAAGAGAATGGCTGAAATTGATAACGATAGATTAATTAATCTTGCGTGTGTGTGTGTGTGTGTGTATGTATGTGTAAAACCACCGCCTAACGATCTACGAAATTGAAACATCCCGCGCAAACGACGGATATCATACACCGTCCATGCAAAAACTAGACGCATGATCCAATTAAGTATTATTCCGCTGGGATTGGAGCACACAAACGATATATTTTTATCGTACAGCACGCGCGCATGCAGCACGAGATGATGAATCTTTTCGCGTAGTATGTTATTATTGAAGCGTTCCTCTGTTGCGGGGCGAATTGAAGGTAACAAGTTATTATTCCGAGGAATCTCAACATCTCCATTTTTTTTCATCAACTTTTAATATGTTCGTTTACAAGCTAGACGGCGAAATGAAACGACGCACATTTATTTCAATAGGCTACCCGAGAGTATATAAAGTACTCCCCTTCCTCTCTCCCTCTTTCTCTGCATATGCGTTTATCATGCGTCGTATTTATTCGTACAACATACGTTTAGGAGGGCGGTAGATAAATTTACGAGGCGCCTGAATGACCAGTCAGCGATAAAATATCGGGTATCGCCTTTGCTGTCGCGGAAGTCCGCGGAAGTTCGGCACAATTTATGTACGGACGCGAGTCCATAATCATTCACACGCAAATTATGCTCGGTGCGTACCTACGCGTAAAATCAGAGATTAATGAAAGTTCGAATTTCGTCGCAATTAGGTTGACGTGTGACGTTGTTCGCATATTTCCAAGGCGCGACGCCGCCCTTTATTCTCATAGCCCTAATGAACGGCTTCCGATCAATTCTCGGTATCCGCAGGATTCCCCGGGCGTCCGTGAATCACTCCGAACCATTTAATCCTGACGGTCCATAGCCGTGCCTTTCGTTTGACGACCGACGAGATTGGCTCCTCCGGACGCGACGCAATTCATGAAATTGGGAACCATGCATCTTTGGCCGCCTTGTAGGCCGCCGCGATCGCACATGCATTTTTGAGGCCGGAACCAAATCTTGAATAACTTTGGTGTGGACCTGACAAATCGGCAGAGTCGCGCCGATGGCAAATTTCTGTTGTGTGCTAATTTGCACGTCACTCTCCCGCGTTTTTCTCATCGATTGCGTTTGATCGTGACGGCCGCGCGTTGGCCGGTGAAAATTTTTAGCAGCGCCGTTTTCATCGGGCTCGTATATCATTCGACCGCGTGTCAGAATGATACGATTGCTGGCGGATCAATAAGGAACGAAGACGAACGATATTTTCGTCGTATTTCTGGAAAATTGGGTGCTAGGGATACAGGGAGGGGGAGGAAGAAAGAGAGAGAGAGAGAGAGAGAGAGAGAGAGAGAGAGAGAGAGAGAGAGAGGCGAGGCCATTTTCGTTTTACACAATGGGAACGAGGTCGCTGCGACTCCCTCAGGAATGCCACGTACGCCGTAGCGATAAGCATTCCAGCAAGTGCGGCGATAGATACGGAAATAGCTATAACGTGTCTCGCTCCTTTGCACCAGTGATAATAAAATAATAGATTTCAGGCGATTTTGTGTAACCGCGAGTCGCGCCATGGCGTTTACGTTTCCGAGATCCTTGTTCGATACCATTTCTCTCGCTCCGCCCGTCGACAGGTAATTATCGGTGTCGCGAAAGTAATGTCTTGCCAGCGCGATATTTTCACAACCGAACTAGACTTTTCCATTTCCCCTTTCTGCTTCTTCTTCTCCTTCTTCTCCTTCTTCTTCTTCTTCTTCTTCTTCCGTAGAAGGCATTGCATTATGCAATAATGGCCGGATTCCTTTATATTATCATTATGCCCTCTTTGTATATGTGTTTTATGACATCGCTCAACGGAAAGCGCGTAAAATGGGGTCACTTTGAATAGTTGATGCCGAAGAGACCACCCTCGCGTATAATTCTTCGGGAAAATTTCCGTCTTAAAGATTTACCAAGTTGGAGAGTTCTAACGTGGAGCTCGCTCGATTCTTTTAGAGAGACGATTTTCCAGCGAGAACTTTTTCAATCCTCCCTGTTGGACGCGCTGAAATTTTCATTATTTGCAATTTGGTGAAAATTTAATAAATCGTAATGCTATCGGAGAAATTGCAGCCCCGATTAGTTGAGAAAGGGACTCTCTTTATTCTGGAAACTCTACTTCTTTTTAATCTCTCCAAAGAATTTCCAAGAGACGTAGCAAAAGCTGCGTCTAAAAAATATCACCGCGGATATAGGATGCGGGCTCTCGATGCTAACTCGCGGATCTACGTGAATCTACTATTTCTTCACGATTATTACGATCTAACTACTTTGCGTAATGACACAGAGCCGTCGTATATATCTCGCTCATTATCTTAACCAGCTTAACGAAGCGCTTCGTAATCTCTTCTCGCTGCCAACCGTTTCGCGATGAATTTTTCCGTATTATTCATAATAACGTAAATGAATGCCATCAGTGTGATATAATACGGAATTTGCAGGTCTCATTTAAAACAGATTTAATCGTGGAAATGTGAATCACAAGGCGACGTATATCGTTGTAATTGAATTTACTCGTATTTACGTTATGACGAAGCGCACGCGTAGGGCGTAACAAAAGTGCGGCCGCGTGTCATCAAAATTATTTGCCTGCAGTGTTTGGCGAATGCTCCGAATAAAATCCAACTGATTCTCTCTACTCTGCTATTAATTGAAATTTAAACCAAGCGCGATATTCGATCTATTCCAAATCAGCCAGTCGCGTCTAATTGCTGTGCGTAGCGCTGTAAACACGATGAAGCGAATTAAATACGCCGTTCGCGTATTCACGATTCGGAATAATATCACTAAAGTACAATCATATCGTAGAACGGTGCATAAAACACGCATCGATCCTTGCAGTGCCGCGACGAGAAAGAAATTGGCTCGAAGAAGTCGCTCGTTCCTTAAAGAGGAAAGATGGAGGGCGCGTAAGAACACCTTATATGCAGCAGTTTGAGACTTTCCAAATGACGTCGCTCGACATTCATGGCAACTTCGAGATTGAGGCACTGGCGTTTAAAATGATTCGACTATTTCTTTCTTTTTTCTTTTTTAAGTGATTCGAAAAACCACCGACGTCCCTACGAGAGAACTCGTTTTTGAAAAATTCGCGAGAATCAAGCCCTCTCGTTAGACAATCGCTGCGATGAAAGAAAAAAAATGTTCGAGCCAAATGTTTCGAGACGCAGCGCACATTATTGTGTCGTCAGATTGCTCGCGGCTGCATCAATTATATACATTTAGCTCTGTTCTCTCTTTTCTTTTCTGTTTTTTTTTTTCCTTTTTCCTTTTTAGCGAGCGAGTCGGCCAGTATCCAGGCCATGGAGGTATATACATATATATAAATCGTTCGTAGCGCTCGACGCCACGAGAAGTCTCGCGCATGAAGACGCGGGAACGCGGTCGCTGTCGCATCGCGAGCGAGTAAGTTCTCGCCGAGCTGACAGAAGTCGTTGTCGTTCGCTAATCTCACGAAGGTCTTATAAGTATTCATCCGCGAAGTTATAGCGTCGCCGGCTCCGTGCCGGCCGGAGCAAAGCGGATTGGGAGCCGAGGGTGTGCAGCTCGTTGGAGGGCGGCTCGCGCAAGGGAAGCGCGACTAGGTGGTATCTAGGCGGCGCAGCCGCAACCGGAAAATCGATACTTATCGTGTGCCGGCGAACGGTGAGCCGCCTTCCAGTACGCGGCCCGTGTGCACGAGGTAAACACGGCTCTAATCGGCAATCGGAATGGAATGACGCGTGCCGAGTGATCAGCCGAGTCCAGTTCCGATTGTCACGCAGCAGTATGGTACGTTCGGACGGAGGAGTCGACGACGATGACGGGGACGACGACGAGACGACGACGGCGACGACGGGACGAGCACGACGATGCGTGGGTGCTGACGAAGGCTTCGACGGTGACCCGCAGACTCTGAGATCCGCGGAGATCACATCGAGTGCACCCGGGATTCTGTCAGCACCCACGACGTCGACGGCGAGCGGCGTGGTGTCCGCTCGGCCGTCCGTCCATTACGTTCCATCCCTGTTCAATTACACGCGCTCTTTTTCTGTCTTATGTGCAGTACGGTTTTGTGAATTACGCCCTCGAGCTCCTGGTCGTGAAGACCTTTGGCAGCGAAACGTGGGAGGCGATAAAGTAGGTAAAAATAAGTGACCCGTCTCTCTCTCTCTCTCTCTCTCTTTCTCTCTTACCCTACACGCTCTCTACTTGCCTTGCTCGCACGTTTTCTTCTCTCTCTCTCTCTCTCTCTCTCTCTCTCTCTCTCTCTCTGTCTCTCTCTCTCTCTTCCTCTGTCTCTCTCTCTCTCTCTCTTCCTCTGTCTCTCTCTCTCTCTCTCTCTCTCTCTCTCTCTCTCTCTCTCTCTCTCTCTCTCTCTCTCTCTCTCTCTCTCTCTGTCTCTTCCGCACCCGCTCCTGCGCGAACACTCGCGCTCGTCTCCTCGCGGCGTTCGGTAACTGTCGAATGAGCACGTGTTGACACGGGTCAGTCGCGAAAGATGTATTGCACGTCGAATGATGTCTCGTGAATCTTACCATGAACCGCGGCGCGCGTACGACGCGTGCTTTGTAAGTCATTCGCGCGCGCGTTACATCTCTATACGTGCACATCGAGATTGTTGCGCCACACACGAGCGCGAGCGCTTGTCCTCTTTCCGAGCGTTTAACGTATCGAGAATCCGCAGAGAGGTCCCTCCACTCGCATGCTTCGCACATGTTATTATTTAACCGTGGATTATACGCTGGGAGTTTGGAGAACAAATATTTTGTGTTGTTCCTTTTGCTCCTGCCTTGTTTTATTTTAAGAGAGACACCGACATAATACGCCGGTGTAATAATTTCCACCATTATTGATACAGTTGTGACAATAATGCTCTTGATCTTCCCGCTAAATATAATCGAGAGATATTTGCTGCCTCCAGCGTGTAGGTTATTTTGCGAGCGCGGACAGAGTATCATCCGATCTACAGCATCTATAAGAGAGTCAATTTGCCTGCCCCAAATAAAGTTTAGCGATATGGTCGGTAAAATTGGGTTGCGAAATAATATTAGGCAACGTCAGAGAGATGCCTCCTGCTTTCTCGTGGCAACATCGTAACGCAATTAGGAAGTAACTTGTGGCACTTGACTGAAATATTATTCAAGATACGAGATTTGACGATATCGCTCGAGAAACAAGTAGAACAGCGCATCCCGTTAGTTTTAATAGAATCTTACAGCCTTTTTCTCCATATATCTCTCTTTAAATTTTTTTTCCGGGAAAAATTTACTCTGAGATAATTTTCTCCAAGTTTGGTGACATCGCGAAAGCTACTTCAGGAACTCTCGAGAGACACTGAGGTAAGCTTCAAATGACGCTTCCTGATATCCATATCAAAGAAACTAAGCACTAGGAGCACTTGACACGTAAATTAAATGATGACAAGACGCAAAACACTTATCAAATCCCCAGGCATTGAACTTTCAAGTGTGCGTCAGCTGTTAATTGAAAATTTACATGTAAATGTAAAACTTTAAGGAGGAGCTGTAGAATAATTATGCATATTTTGAGAGATGAAACTTGAAAGATAACAATGTAGTTTCCTCTCTTTGCGATTGCGAATCGTTGTCCAGTTGCCCGCAGTCGCGCAAATATATCCTTGATACTTATTCATCTTGACGTCTGCATTGTCACGATTCAGAAAAGATGCGGCGGTTAGTATGGAAGGGCAGTTTCTCGTGAGACAAATCTACGACGACGAGATCACGTACAATCTGATATCCGCCGCTGTCAATCGACTCAGTACGTATGCATTCGCAATTTGCGACGAAACACTGTTGGAGCGCCACGCTCGCGACAGGAGAATTTACGAGAGACACATTTCGTGCTGCAGATATCCCCGCCAATGAAATACTCGAACTATTCGGTCGAATGTTCTTCGAGTTTTGCCAAGATTCCGGTTACGATAAGATCCTGCAAGTTCTCGGAGCAACACCGCGGGATTTTCTGCAGGTAAGTCTTGGGCGAGCTCCGTCTACTGTGATTTCGTCTCGCGGATCAAAAATGCTCCGACACGTTCGAACACTGACTAAATTTGCATCTTCAACTTAATCGCTAAACGATATTGCACGCTCTTTAAAATCGCATTAGGGACGGCCTTAACGGCCGTCGAATGGCTCGTTGAATTTCGCAGCTGGTGTTACTCGCTAACTTGAGTCGCGCGGGCTTTCTTGTTACATCAATCCATCGTTAATATCGTCGTTAATACGTCGTTTCCTCCACGTTGCCTGTCGTGTCTCTCTCTCTCTCTCTCTCTCTCTCTCTCTCTCTCTCTCGGTCTTTTCCAAATTAATTGCACTTGTTTGCTCGCCGTCCGTTTGGCCAATATCAATCTGCCGCGCACACATGCAACAATTGAAAGAAACTGCTGATTCGGACTCATTCGTATGGATCGGGCGGGCGGCGGCATTAATATTAACCGAAGAGGCACGGCGTACATCTTAAATTCATCTTCGATATTGAAATCGCAACACGTGTATACGTACAGCACTGCGTCACCTTGCAGAATTTGGACGCGCTTCACGATCATCTGGGTACTCTATACCCGGGCATGAGGGCGCCGTCTTTCAGATGCACGGAGAGACCCGAGGATGGCGCGCTTGTTTTGCATTATTATTCCGACCGGCCTGGTCTCGAGCACATCGTTATTGGAATCGTAAAGGTAGTCGCCCTGATGAAATTACAATTGTAGGTCTCGCAAGAGAGCGTAGCGACGATTTCGTCGCTGAGCGTATCGGGCTGTTTCGTTCGTTCGTTCGTTCGTTCGTTCGTTCGTTCGTTCGTTCGTTCGTTCGTTCGTTCGTTCGTTCGTTCGTTCGAGGAGGAGGAGAGAAAGAACAGAGGGGTTTGCTATCATTCGCTTTTTTCGCAACAGACTGTCGCGAAGAAACTGCACGGCACGGACGTCGACATGCAAATAGTGAAGACCAAAAGCGAATGCGACCATGTGCAATTTCTCATAACTGACACTTCGGGCCCGGGAGTCGTATCGAATCCCATGATCGCTGAGCTGGAAACGCTGTCCGTCGGTGAGTAGCCGATAGAGAGAACCGATACGATCACAGGCGTGTTCGACAAGAGAACGCGCGCAAGAGGCGCGAGATATTCGACGAGCATTACGTAGTACGTCTTACGTGTGCGACAGGTAATTAACGCCTGATGAATTTTGTCGTAGAGCCAAGGGTCAGCCCAACGACATTTTGTCGGGTGTTTCCGTTTCATCTAATGTTCAATCGCGACCTCACGATAGTCCAGACCGGATGCACCATCACGCGCGTCATACCGCGCGTCTCCAGCGGTCACTGCAAGCTAAGCGACATTCTCATAACCGTAAGTTGACCCGCACGGAATATCGTGATACTTTTACCGCGAGTCCGTCTTCTCTCCTTTCCTCGCTTCCTCTTCCCGCTCCGGCCGTAAATCTGCAATTTCGCGCTCTATTGGAAATTTCATGTCGCAATTCCTTTATACTGAGTTTATACGACGTACAATTGTGACGAATTTACGACTGGGAACACACGCGCTCGCGGATCGGAACAATCCGCGAATAGAATGCACGGGAGAATTTTTGCGGACAACGTCGCTCTCGAATAGCGCATATATTTGCGCACGTCCATCGCGCCCAGCATTGTCCGCGCTGATGGCGATCGCTAATTTTCCATAATGAGACGAATTATTTCCAGTCAAAGGAATCGTATTAGCGCAGAGTGCGCAGTTGCGCGTCTGCCGACGCGACCGACAGACATATCCGTGCGCATATGGGTGGATTCGTATCGGATGCAAATTATCGTAACCGAACATGGGACGCGCTTCCCGCAGCACATTATTTATTATACATTATTTATTATACATTGGCCGTGCGTGTTCATAACATAACACTGTCAATTAGCTTCCCGTAGTGATATATCCCTCGTGATGAAGTTCTTAATCGAGTTAAATATTTCGGCCCAGTTGAAAAGGATTCAGTCGGTATTTTGCCCGAATTTTCGTAGGTCAGGCCGCATTTGGAGCTGACGTTTGAGAACATACTGTCTCACATAAATACGGTTTACGTGCTACGGACGAAAAAGGGTGTCATGCATGTGAATGCTGCGGAGGAGTATTCAAATTTGCGCTTAAAGGTTAGCACTACTTGAATGCGAAAGCTCAGCAGTCGCATTGAGGCTCCCCCCGTTGTTTCAGCCTCGTTTGAATATCTAATTAATGTTAATATTCCAGGGTCAAATGCTGTACATACCTGAAAGCGATTTAGTTATCTTTCTATGCTACCCAAGCGTTATGAATCTGGACGACCTGACTAGGTGAGGAGATTTGCATAATCACCGCGCACCGCAGTTTTACTTACGCAAGTCACTTCTCTGTTTAATCGAGCGTCCCCGTACAATTAATCGGAGGAGATACAACGGGACGGTGAGGCGCACGTAGCTCGTTAGCATGAACTTGAGCGCAACTTCGTCGCGCTCGCGCGTCGGCTCGCGCGCGAGACTTGTTAAACTTGTTCTCTCTTCCGTTACCGGAAGGGGAGTTAGTTTTCGGCAACAATTCGAATCCTCTCGGTAAACTTGCCGAGTTCTTCTGCCGCCCCGCCTCCAGCGGTGTAATAGCTTAAGACGATGAGGGGACGGGCTGACCGAAGAACCTCGCGCACGCGACGTCGTCGTACAAAGAGACGCGATAAAGAGAAAAGGCCGGAGGTGCCGTGACAAGCGGCCTCTATCTCACGACGCGATATCGTCGACCCGGTGTGTGTTATATTCCTTCGGCTCCAGGCGGGGTCTGTACTTGAGCGACGTCCCTTTGCACGACGCCACCCGAGATCTGGTCCTGATGTCGGAGCAATTTGAGGCGGATTACAAGCTGACGCGGAACTTGGAGCTGCTCACCGACAAGCTGCAGCAGACGTATCGCGAGCTCGACGGCGAGAAGCAGAAAACTGACAGGTAAGGATCTCCGACCGCGGTATTTCCTCCGATTAAGCTCGGCGGCGGCGGCGGCGGTCTTGTTCGTCGTTTTACCAGTAACACGATTACGCGAGATCCGCGATTCCCTTCCTCCTCCGCGCGGACTCGCTAGAAATGAGCGGAAATGAATTTATGACGGTACACGACTCCGCGCGGAAGAAAGAAGCGGAGGATAAGGGGAGGAGGAGGGGGGCTTGACTTTCGCTCGAGTTCCGAACGAAACACGGAATCTTTTCCAGCGCCGAGAGTCCCTCGTCGAAACTATCCAAACTCAATCGTCCGCGTCAGCTTGCCGCGGAAACTTCGGCCGGGAATTCCGCTCGCGAATATTAATCCGATTAAGCCCGGCGCGCGCTCGCGAGAGAGAGAGAGAGAAAAAAAAGAAGAGAGAGAGACGGGCCAAGCAGCAACGGCAACAGCAACGGCAACGGCGCGCGACGTTGAATAAAACATCGTCCGTCTTCTGCAGGTTACTTTACTCGGTGCTCCCCATTTCGGTGGCGAACGAGCTCAGGCACTCGAGGCCGGTGCCGGCGAGGAAGTACGATTGCGTTACACTCCTGTTCTCCGGGATAGTTGGCTTCAGCGTGTACTGCGCCGCCAACACCGACTCCAGCGGCGCCATGAAGATCGTCAACATGCTCAACGAGCTGTACACGGCGTTCGACGTGTTGACCGACCCGAAAAAGAATCCAAACGTTTATAAGGTAAATAACCGGCGAGACTTTTGCAATTCCCCGGAGGATCTCTCCCTCGCGGGGTCGTTATGTCGCACGTGAGAAAGATGTTGGAGCATCGAATACAAAACACTCGACGCTTCGGCCTAGGTGGAGACCGTCGGCGATAAATACATGGCGGTGAGTGGATTGCCGGAACCCTGTCGTTGTCATGCACGATGCATCGCTCGTCTAGCGTTGGACATGATGGATCTTGCGGCTGACGAAGTGCAGATCGATGGGGAGCCTGTGGTACGTATACGTGCGAGCTGTTGCTGCGCGCTCGTCAGCTATATATCGTGCCACGCGATTTTCGCGTGCCATGGGAAGAAGCTGCTGGTGCAGCGATACGAGCAAAAATGCTAAATTCAACGCCGACTTAAGTGTCGCGCGTGTCTGCGTAGTCAGCTCTGACGAATCTGACGCTGCGAAAGAGGTTATCGAGAGTTTATAGAAAGTTGTATTTCACCAGCTTTGTACGCAAAGCGGTGGACCGTTGCGTTTTTTCCGAGGGGCCGAAAGCCGTGTTTCTGTGTCGTTCTTATTCCTTTTTACGAGAGATTATCTCTGATAAATTTCACGCACAGCCCGATGTAGAGACTAAAATAAAAAAGTATCAGAGACTTTCTTTTCTCTCTGTGTGATAAAATGAAATTGACACGAGAAAGGAAAGCTCTCGCAGGCCTTTTCAATTTGCGTCCACAGCGCGGGAAGTGTGAAAAGTATCAGGACGGTTAGGGTGTAAAATTACGACTCTTCTCAAAGCATTCATTTCCCTCTCTTTATATTGCAAACTAATGTTGCTTATGTCGCAGAAAATTACAATCGGCATACACAGCGGAGAAGTCGTTACCGGCGTGATCGGTCATCGTATGCCACGCTATTGTCTGTTCGGAAATACCGTAAATCTCACCAGCCGTACGGAGACCACTGGCCAGCCGGGGAAGATCAACGTTTCGGAGGACGCTTACAGGTACAAATTATGACGCATCTAGCCAGGAGCGTAGGAGCGTGTAGCCGGCGAGAGACACGAGTCCGCCTTGGCGACTTTTACCGGCGGCTTGAAATGAATGAAAGTCGCTAACGGGGCCCGCAACTTCGATTTCCCGAACGCGTGCGTTTACGTGTCGTCTCACGGCACACTTTCCGCCATTCTCGAGCGTTTATGGTATTCGCAACGCGGACGAGCGAGCATCCCTCACAATGCGTTCCTCCAATTCCCAAGACGCGTGAAGCCGGCGAGACGCGACGATGAGACGCAGCGATCTTTGGAAACTTGACTTTTCCTCCGAGACCTTCGGCCTTCTCCTTCGCTCCGCTTTAGCGAACTTACCGACGGCACCGCGACTCGCGGGGTCACGCGTGAACTTTGGAACACGCGTCTGCAGGATTTCGCGGGGAACGCGCTACTATATCGCGTCGGGATTCTAGGACATAACTGTGCACACTGTGGACGTGCGATAAAATATTTGCAAGACCCACGCTCTGTCGGCGACGACTTGATATTTGTCAGTCCTGCAGGAGGTCCAAGTAATTCCTCAGCGACTCCGGGATCTGCAGTCTCTTGATTCCGTGAGGAAGCGCCCAGTTGGCGCGGAGGGACTCGCGGATCCGGCAACGGCACAGATGCCGGAGCTCAGCCGGGCAGAGTCCGCTACGTTCCGGCGGTATCAAGTTCTGACTGACCAGTTTGGGGTACTGCTCGTACAAGGACACGCTGTAAATGCCGCTGTGCTCGGCGATGTGACGAGGAATCCGCACGTAGGTGACCGTCGTGGTCCGCAGCAGCAGCTTCAGGCACGTGAGCAGGTGCTCGGGATAGACGACTTTGTCCTGCTCGTCGGACTGCTCGTCAAAGTCGCACAGTTTCGTCAGGATCATCTCTATCGGCGACGGTGCCAGCTGGTCGGACTCGATGGAGGCGCCGTAGCGCAACATGATCAACAGGATGTCCGGCGCACCGTGCTGTATCACGACTCGCAGCGGCAGAACCTGCCCGTACGACTCCATCGGCACGTCGATGAAGCGTCTCTTGATCGGCGAGGACTCGCAACGGTACTCGAGCCGGCCGCCGATCGCGTGATCCAAGAAGTACACCAGCGCCCGGATGTTCTCCTCGCGGTCGTCAAAGTCGCATTTCCAGCCCGACAGGAAGTGGGTGACACGCGTGCCGAAGATCGCGCCGACAATCAGCCGCTCGAAGGTCTTCTCGCAGTAGAAGATGTCGTTCAACAGCCGGCTGACGATCTCATTGTTGGCGAGCTCCCAATCGTAGCAGAGCTTCGCCGCCACGTACAGCACGTTGTGGAACTTGCCGAGCAGGCAGACCGATCCGTTCTCCATCATCGTGATATTGTGATACCGCAGAGCCGAGAGGACGATCCTCTCGCACACGTCCTGCTTGTCCAGGTTCTCCGCTGGAAGCAACAAGCGCCCGTCATTCTTACCCCTTCCCCTCGTCGATCGTATCGCGCCACGAGACGCCACGAGGCGCGGTGGTATCTCCGTGTTGGAACGCGGGCGAGACGGGAGATGCAAATTATCCTGGAATTTGTGGCGGTGCGTGCACACCGCCTGGGCGACGCGGGGAATTTTTCACCGTTACTGCAACGGCATTGACGAGACAACGTAGACCGATAGATAGAGAGCATTAGCTATACGGTTTGATGTAACGGTAACATCATAATAGGCGGGAGGGGGCGGGGAGCTCCGATATCCCGCCGCCGCGGGCAGCGACTAGAAATTTGGATAAGGATATCGTGTCTATCATTTTAATCGCAGTTCCTTAAAATCCTTAAAAGCTACCGTCAAGTATCACCCCGAGCAAACTTTTCTTCTTATGTTTACAGCGAAGCGTATGCGAGAATTGATGTTTCACCATAATGTTGTCACTACCGATAGCGTGAATGAATATAATTATCAAATTGATACCGTCAGTGTGATAAGATCAAAAATCGGGATAAAATTTCACTTACGGTAGCCTTTGAGGGTTCAACGCATCACGACGCGTCTGTCGCGTAGAAAAAAACGACAAGCGTCGCGTTAACGATTATTATCGATTCCCGACCGCGGCTGCGGCATCTGTCAACCGCGCGACTCGCAGGATTAAATGCGCGCATTGCGCTCTCGACGCGTGGGTTTCGTGTTACCTTCTGCACAACTGTTTATCACGTCCGTGAAATAATTGACCAGCTCGCGCCGCTTGTACCGCGAGGCCAAGCAACTACGCTCCATTTCCGAGAAGAGCCTGTCGAAATAGCAATCGATCAACACCTCCATGATTTTCGACGGGACTCCCGAGCGCGAGAGAGAGAGAGAAGAGAGAGAGAAGAGAGAGAGAGAGAGAGAGAGAGAGAGAGAGAGAGAGCAAGAAAGAGAGAGCCGACTTGTAATTTCAAGACATCGCCTAACGGCCGTCACGAACGTTCGCGTTTTAATGATGGCCCAGCGGGAGAAGACAGTCCCGCTCGCGCGCGGCGTGAGTGTTTAATTCGATTAGACGTAGAAAACACGATGTATTTCAAGGGTTTCTTCTGCGACGTGTCTCCCTGCGAGACACTCGACACCCGTGCTGGCCCGCGTAAGCTTTTTATGCTTCTTACTTGCGCGCGGAGAACGAGCGAAATTCCTTTCGGACGACGCATTCTCCGATGACACTCTTGTTTCTTTCTTTCTAACGAACGCCCGCGCGCGATTTGTTGCAGGTATCTCTGCATGCCGGAGAATCAGGATCCGCAGTTCCTTTTGGAATACAGAGGACCTGTTTCGATGAAGGGAAAATCCGAACCCATGAACGTGTGGTTCCTGTCCCGAGAGAGAGAGCTGACATCGTAAACGTCCTTGCGACAACGGATGTTATAGCAATAATACCGGGAATCACAGGCGGAAATAAGAAAAAAGACCGCCGGACCGAGAGAATCAATAAAGTCTCATGCAATCACTCGAGGTCGATGAGCGTTAATGCGGATGAAGTACGAGCGATCGGTGTGTTTCGCGTTGAAACACTTTCACGACCATGTAACATACGTTTCATTACACCTGCAGAAAAGTTTATAAAGAGTTTATCGTGCGCGTCGGGCCGTCGCTGATGGCCGACGATCGTTCTTAGGCAAATTGTCAGGTCGTTTGCCGGCGCTTCCTCTCCAGCCGGCAGGTTATTTAGCAATCGTGAGTGTACAAGGCAATCAAATATAGTCGTTATTTATTTGGTGACACCACGGCGGCAAGTGTTCCCTTCCCCCGCGCGACCCGACAGGTCACCGATAAGCGCCTCCGCGGCGCAGAGGTCACAGCCGCGCGAGATGTCTTGCCCTCGGACGGCGAAAAATCTCACGGCAAGAATAACCAGATGGAGGACCGGTGGTGCATGTGTGTGCACGCGGTTGGGAGGTGTAACGGAACCTGTTCTAGTCCCCTTTAAGCTTCTCACACATGTTGCAAGGTCAATATAAAGGATCCTGCGTGCATTCCTTCCGATATCCCGCGGGGACGAAAATTTTGTACAAGACTTGTTGACAAGAATCGAGTTGTATTCGATGTATGCGAGTTTATCAGACATAAAAGAGCAGGCAGTTAAATTGTTGGTCGTATAAGTCGAGAGAGAAAAAGAGAGAGAGAGAGAGAGAGAGAGAGAGTGAGAGAGAGAGAGAGAGAGAGAAAGAGAGGAGAGAAGAAAACGATATCGATTAGACGGAATGATCGAGAGCGGCGAGTCGCAGATAATGCTTACGCGATTTCTTACTCGCGACGTCTTTCATTAGCGCGCAGCGAGCAACATCTCAACGAGCGTCCTCCAACTCGAGCGTTAGCGATCACCTCGGGGAGAGACGTTCGGTACACATCAGATACCGAGGTAGCTCTCGAGGTTGTTGCGCTTTCCATTTGCGCGGGCCACTCGCGCGGGCTCCGGCTGTGTGTGCGAATTACAACGGGTAGCTCGAGATGCCGCACGAGCAGGGACGAAGAGGACATTGCACGCGGTGCCGCACCACGCCGGTGAAATTTCGGCAGGTGCGCAGCGACGTGGACGCGTGCGCGCGCGCGCGCGCGCGCGCGAGCGCGAGCGTGTACGCTGGACACGAGTACACCTACGCGCGCATTGCAGGCAGGTGGGCAGGCCAGGTAGATCGCCGTACAGCTACGTGAAAGGCGGTGAACGGTAAAGAGTGAGGCATTTAAATAAGATACCGGATTGTCGATACTGGGTGGCTCAATAGAGGACGCCACGTCCACTACTCGGCCAGGCAGGTACCTGTCGGGGACGGCCGTAGCCGGCTCGAAGAGACGAGAACCCGTTCTCGTCCTTCCCCCGCAGACTTACCTTTCTCCCTCTCTTCCCACTACCTCCGCGTGTTCTTCCCCGTAGACGGCCCGATATTTCCCACTCCCCCTTTCGCCGTGCCCCGGTCCTGCCGGGGCCCGACTCCAGTCCTCACCCGGGCCGTGAAACTGCATGAGTGAGTGTCAGCAGCGGGCACTCAGTACTGTTACTGACGTTCCGTGCTGTGTACGATCGCCCGTTTGTTGATTATCGTCTTCGTCGTCGTCGTCGTCGTCGTCGTCGTCATCGTCGTCTTCGTCGTCGCTGCCTCTTCTTCAGCTGCTGAGTCGTGGACTCGGGTTTTACTATGCGCCGCTCTTGATACACATATGCGGTTCGTAAGTGGTGTTCCGCGGTTCCCAACGACGAGCGTCTTCTCCTCCTCCTCCTCCTCCTCCTCCTCCTCCTCCTTCATCTCGCGTTGGTCCCATCTTTCTCTCGATGCGAGTATCGGTCCCGCGCCGCGGGCCTTTCTCCTCTCTCTCTCTCTCTCTCTCTCTCTCTCTCTCTCTCTCTCCTCTCTTTTTTTCTCTCTCTCTCTCTCCTCTCTTTTTCTCTCTCTCTCTCTCTCTCTCTCTTTCTCCTTCACGAGCGCGACAGATAGTCCGCGATCTCGCACGGGCGCAGGTGTGCGCAAGGTGCTAACGTTTTCTCGACGAGCGGGACCGCGGGGCCTTACGCTCTCGGCCGATCGACCTGATTCGAACGCCGCCGTAATTCGTCAAGCTCGATCGTCCTTGCGTACGGTAAATCTCGAGCGCAATCGCGCTGGACTCGGCCAATTTCGCAGTGTGTGTCTCGCGTACACGTCCTGTACACTGAGAGTCGCGAGTAATTTTGCAATCGTGAATTGCACAGTATAATCTTCCTCGTTTCGTAGAAGATCCAAAGATGTGCCGCGGACGGTCACTTAGCGCGTGAATCGTCACGGTGTGACTACAACAATTCGCAAAAGTTCGCTTCGGGGCGAGGCCAGGGCGGTTCGGGGTGGACGGAGCGAGGAGATACGGCGGCGTACTAACTTTGCTGGCAAAAACAGTCCAATTAGCGGTATCGACGGAATAATATTAGCTCGATGCGTCTGAGCGTCGTAGCGAAGCGCGAGCCGATCGACATTACGAGCGCGCCGATGAAAAGCGGTCCGTTCCAACGGCACTCGACTTTGATCGAGTGTTGTTTCGATCCAAATTGCAGTTCTTCGGCGCGTGCAGTCCGCGGTGAATTAATGCGCTGATCGCTCACGAATAATGCGCGCCTGCTCTTCCCGCGGGGTGTAGTTGTGCCCGCGCGATTAACATCCCCCGGATCGCTACGTATTTTCGTCGTGAGCGAATAAACGCGGGTAATCGCGACCGTTGGCCCATCTCATATGGGCAAAGTGCATCTCATCATACAGATGCGACCAACGCGACGAGAGAGAGAGAGAAAGAGAGAGAAAGAGGGGGAGAGAGAGAGAGAGAGAGAGAGGCAGAGAGAGAGAGAAAGGAAAGCGTGAGAGACGAGGGTCATTGTAATCTCCGACTTTCCAAATTCCTCTTCAAGGTGAGGTCTATCGAGTGAGCCCAGAGAGCAGCGATTTCGTATGCACATATGGACGAGAGCATCACGATGACCGTGCCTCCGCCGCTACCAGTGAAGACTCAGGGCCGGGATGCGAGCCAGGCCGCTCGGCAGACTGTGTCAATCCGGACCGTTTCCCCTTCCGCCTCGCCGGTTCTCGCCGGCGGGCCCGGAGCAACGGTATTCGTCGGAGTTAGCGCTCCTACCGCCGATTCCACGGCAACCTGCAGGAGAAGAATCCCGGAAGTACGATCGGCGAACGGCTACGAGGAGCAGAGCAGTGTCGTCGAGTCATCGCGACAGCAACGGTGGCAGCAGCAGCAACAGCAGCAGCAGCAGCAGCAGCAGCAGCATCATTATCACCATCAGCAGCAGCATCAAGCTGCGCACATAGTCAAGATCAAGATCAACCCGGATGGCGACAAGAACGGCAGGGTGATATCGACGGTACGGTTGACCCTGGACGAAAACGGGATCGCGTGCGAACGCTCGGGCAGACGCGGCGACGGTGCGGTGGTGGTGAGTGCGACGAACCTGGTGAACGAGCGACACTGTGAGAGTGCCGGTGCCGGTGAGGGCTGTGTGAGGATCAGTGTCTTCGGTGGCGAGCCGACACCCGGCAATCGGGAGCAGCGCAACAGCAGCAGCAGCCGCAGTAACAACAACAACAACAACAACAACAACAACAACAACAACAATAACGACGACGACGACGACGACGACGACGACGACGACGACAAGAACAGCGAGCGGGCCAACGACAGGAGGAGCGACAACAAAGACATGGTGCACCGCGAGACCACGGAGACCTTGAACTCGTCCGCCCTCGGCGGTCGTCCGAACGCCTGCTTCTACTACAACTCGTACCAGAGCCCGTTAAACGGCATGGTTATGTCCAGCGGCCAATGCTCGCCCAGCGACACTTTGGACAGCGGTACCTGCAGCGACCTGGACGGCACACCGCCGCCGTTGCCCAAGAAGAAGAACGCCAGCACGGTGATTTTGACCAACAACACGCACAATCGGACCGGCAGCCTGACCAGCAGCGGCGCCGAGGTCGACAGCGACGACAACGAGAGCAACATCAGTTGCGACTCGTTGAACGGCGCCGAGGTGAACGGCGACGCCAGCGAATACCGCGTGCACTCGTCGAGGAGCAAGGATCTCGCTGCTGCTGCGAAGGATCGCGAGGAGGAGGCGGTGGCGACGGCGGAGGCGGAGGCGGAGGCGGAGGAAGCAGCTGCGACGGGCGTCGTCGAGAAATCGGACGTTCGAGTCCGATCGGCGGACGACGAGCATCAGGTCGAGAAATCGAGCGACTTTCTTCGGCGTGTCAGCGCGGTAACGGAACTCGGCTCCGCTCCGTGCTCGCCGGTGTCGTCGGCCAGCGTCTCGCCGTCACCGTCCGGAACGTCGTCCCTGTCGAAAGCGTCGTCCACGCCGCGGGTGAGGAGTCCCGATCCCGCGGTCGAGCAGAACATCAAGCCGTTGTCGCCGGTCGTTAAGGAGTGCACGTACGAGGAGAGGAAGCAGCGCGAGCAAGAGAGGATAGAGCAGGAGTGCGCGGACGGCGAGGGCGATCAGAATCAGTCGACCGGCCACAAGTACCTGTACGAGGACGACAGGTACTACAATTTCCACGTGAACGAGCTGCGCGGCAACAACAACAACAACAACAACAACAACAGCTCCAACGGCGAGCACGGCGTCGCCGAGAACGACGAGTGCTTCGCCGGCTATAAAATCCACGACAAGGAAGCCATACGAAGTGCCAAAGGGACTGTGCGCGGGGTGAAGAACAGAGTGCGAGCCGGCATCGCGACGTTCCTGCAAACGCCCTCCTCCAAGGTACGTATCTCACCAGGAGTAACTGCACCTGCGATGCGCGGAGATGTACCCGCGCGAGATTTATGTACCCGAAGAGCGCGAGTTCGTTTACGGTGTAACAGAGCCGCGTAACTCTTCGCGTGTGTGCGTTGGTTGGGTTGATTCATGAAGAATTTCCGCTAGAAATAATCATTGAATCATCTCTCTTCTGAGAAGCTGCTATTACCCACGCCATCCTCAGTCATTTTACTTACTGCGAGTAATTTAGAAAATCAGTACCTGTGCTGAGAAGAAAAGCGACCAGCCCTCGCCAATCGCAACAGTGTAATCGTCTCGCCATCGCAATCATACGCGGCTGAGACAAGCCGGAAAAAATTCTGGTGCTTCCGGGGTCGGATGAGGCTCCTTGCCTCATCAGATTCCGATGCGGTTGGCTCACTTGAAAGCTTATCAAATGCGAAATTTTTTCGTAATGATGCCAAGATAAATTCGCGGAAATCTTTTTCGCCTGAGAACCCCGAAAATTCTTCCAAGAGGAAATTAAAAAGAATCACCATCTGGATGGGGGAACAAGTTGTACTGTGATAATGGGGAATATATATAACGGATGAAAACTTATCGCAACGTTTGTTAAATATAAACTAATGAAAGCGGAGAAGGAGGAGGGGGGCGGGGGAGGGGGGGAGAGAGAGCGATATAACAAGGAGAGGACAAAAAGTAATAAATTATACCCTCGCTCGGTAGCACTTGCCGGCTGTGTAACATTCCGCTCGTGTTTGCGGCTTGCGCACTTTAAATATCGACCAATCGGCAGCGGCAGGGCCGAGCCCGATAAACGATGGGTCGACTTGTTATGCAAATCAGGTGCTGGCACCGCGAGTACCTGAGGTGCGTATTGACGAGAGAGCCGGAATCGGTATCGAGCCGCTCGGCGCAAGTCCCCGTTGGATTTAACACTCAAATCCGCGCGTCGCAGCCTGGATGCACTTGATTCGCATGGTCTGCGGGTCGGCGTGAAGCGTTAGATTTACAGTTAGATAGCCGCGTCGACCTCCATCGATCGCCACTTTGGATCGCCGTCGGACCCACGGACGGACGGACGGACGGACGGCGCGCGGCGTCGATCGGTAACTATATCGATATTGACCACGACCGAACGTCAAACCGGACTTGTTTCTTTCGTCGAACGCGAACGCAAACGGAACACTCGTGAGGATATTTGTCGACGGCGCAGCGCGGCGCAGCGCGGTTCCCGCGAAGCTAATACGTCGCGACGCAGGAAGGAGTCTGAGCGATCTATTTGATTATTCTGCACGACAGCTCATTCGTGCGTTGCGACTTTACGACGAGTTCCAGCTCTCGCTTGAGGCAGCCTCTCGCACGTCTCATGCTTTTGTCATAAAATGTTGAATGGGAAGTGACGCAAATGGGCACGACAGGTTCAGCCGGGGCTGTTCAACGCGGCGCAGTGATCGGCGCCGTGAATGCTAATCGCAAAGTCCTTTGACAGATATTTATCATCGTCTTCGCGCTCGAATATCGCGCTTAATCGCCGCGATAATTGGCTCGCTTACGGCGCTCATGAGCTTATCAGCTGCTGGCCATTTCGCGTGCATCGCTTGAAATTCGTCTCGGTTAACGATGAGAGAGAGAGAGAGAGAGAGAGAGAGATCCGCTCTGGAGCTTTCATCCAGTATGGATCCGAGGTACAACCGCGCGCTGTGTAACGTGATTTGTGTGCGTGCGTGTGTGTAAGCGCGTCTCTTTTTTTGCAAAGTTTCCGGTGTTGCTATGCGAGCGCGCCTTGCGTACAAGATGGTCGTACACCGTCGATGCGGAACGGATTGATATAACGGTAAATTCGATAAAACGATATTACGGCAATGCAACGCGCCGAGGGACATCGTCGCTCGTGAGTGTGTGCACGCCTCGTTTTTTTGTCCTCGCGGTGGATCTCCCTTTGTTACCACGTACCCGCGCCGCTATCCATCCCGTCCGCGCGTGTGCGGCCTATTTCGCGAAATTACAGAGACCGGAGGATACCTCCGCTGCACGCAAATGTGCCAGCCGCGGAGTAATCCCGCCGTAAGCGCGCTTTCTCGCGCGCGCTGCATCTCTGCCTTTGAAGCTACTTCTACGGCACGCCTCGGCTGCGCTTTTCGCGTGCAATCCGCCGCGAACGCGTGATTATTATCTTCGTTTCTCGACTGAAAATCGACATCCGCGATGTGACGCAGATGACGATATTAACGAGACACGCGCTCGTGTCGCACGCTCCGCTAATTGCCGGCGCCGCCGCCGCCGGTGAAACTTTTCCGAGAAGCGCGACGATTACGTGAGATTTAATCGTTCAGCCGGTTAACGAGCTCCACTGTGCGACCACTGTTTGCCATTGATACACTTTGCTCGCCGCGTAGCGTCGCAGCCACGTTATTCGCGGGCGGTGGCCGAAAGTGCTCGCGCACTTGCGCTTTCGCGGTACGAACTCGGCTTCAAACTCGAACGACGTCTCGCTGGAGCGCCGGTCGCACTGCGTGCCTGCGATACATTTTTAATGGGTTACGCGTGAAACGCGCAGTCGGCTGACCGCAAACTGCGATATCAAAATGTCGCGCGTGATTTTGCAGGCCGCACCGTGCGAGAGACTCGATTTCACGCGAGGAAAAAGGAAGAACAAGTTAAGTGGGCAGCGCAGCGTTTCGATCTGAAATCATAAATATCGCTCCGGGTAAAACCACCGCACGGCGTGTCCTACATTCGTCCCTTCTCGCTCGCTCCTTGCTCGCCGAGGCACGCAGGCCGCTCGACGTTCCGTGCATCTCGCGCCTGTATCGGCATTGTATCGCACAAATATGCAATATTTTTGTGTCTTTCTCCGTCGCGAGAGACCGTTCGAACATTTCAACACGGGTGTTGAGAGAGGAAAGGGCCAGGGTCGCGCTTTTGAGCGACGTAAGTTCATTTGCACGGGGAAGAAAATTTCGCTCAGTCAATGAAGGGTGACAATGAAGGCGCGTCCCTGCTTGAAGGGAATAGGAGTTTCTGCTTCTCTAGAATTAAAAAGCCGGTCCTAAGAAATTCTGGAAAATCTGTTTTCTCTGAGCAAAATGCCCTTCACCGCGCGTTTCACCGCCGCGTTAATTCGATCTAGCTCGTTTTCCCGTGCTTTCGTCAGATTACAAAATTATAACATTCGCGTGGACGTGGCGATGTCTTTTTGAAAAGAGGGAAAAGTATTTCGCGACAAAAATGTTTTACGACTTGTTGTTATTATTGATGTTTATTTGCGCGTGCATCGAAATACGTTGAAGGTCCGCTCTGGCCGTTTGATCATTCCCAGAGAAACACTATGCAAAAATATATTTTGCGTCGCGTGGCCGTCGCGTTCGCAAAATCACTGTGTGAATTTCCGTCTCGTGATGGCCATGTTTACGATATTCGCTCCGCGACAATTTTCTCCTGTTGCTTAACACGTACATAATAGAAATTCATACGTGCATAGAAGAAATTCTTGCGGTCGGAGCAAGTACTCGGGAATTGCGACTGCCGGAATATAATGCAAAATTGCTTCCGAGCCGCGGAGAGCTTTAAGCGTTATTTCGTTATCGTACGCTGCGGCGATTCTTCCTTTCCTGAAATCTCGAAAAAAATCTTCGTGCCTCGATCATGCTCTCTCGATAAGCTCGCGAAACGCCTGATGTCATTGCATTCTTAAAGAGGAACGAGCAATAGGAGAAACAACGTGTCTAATTTCGCGTAATTAATATAGTTCAAAGCGCGTTTCGACTACAGCGCAACGTACAAAGCACGTGGCTGAAAGTGCCGCGGTAATTTCCCGCGAGATGAAACTTCTACGACACCGAGCTTGACGCGTTAATCGAGAACGCGTCTCGTGAATCGGATCGAAGCGGCTTGCCCTCGCGAGCCCTCACGATAAAGAGCACGCTCGATTCGAATGAGGAAAAATCGTTAAGTATACGTCTCTCGATCGTCCTGGAACACGATCAGCCTGTTTGCAACTAGCCTTCTACTCTCCGTCTTGCAGTGCAGTGGCTTGAATATGCCGCCCACGTATTAAACATCGCTACATGTTTACCTCAGAACGCGCCGCATTCATCATAAATGATTAACACTCATTACGGCGTACGTAAATCCGCCGAGATGCACACAGAGTTGCGCGCGGAAACACATATTGCGCGCATTTCTCGCGCGTTCTCCCGACCGGCGATTATACGTACGCGCGCGCGGAAATGCCTGCAATTAAAACGTTGCACCTTTGAGATAATCCACTTAGCGAAAGAGAGACTCGCGCTCACACTCGACTCGGATTGAACCAACACTCCGGCTTCTGACTGATTTAACATCGTGTTTAATTAAAGAATCTTTATGCTCAACAAATCTTCTGCGAGAGTTCGAGAGCTGCTTTGTTCCGCGTTCTGCCGCGCGACGCACGCTAATCAAATTAAATCTGTAAGTGTTCTCTTTACACGCGGAATGCAATAAAACGGCGGCGATCTCTCGAACGCGAACGCCAAGAGCGGATCAAAGCTGCACACCGCCGCGTGGCTTAAGCGTGAAATAAAAAGTCTCACTCAGTCAATTGGGACTTCCGCGTTGCTCGTACCTTTTTTCGTTTTACGCGTTGAAACGCGTAACTAGTTATATAATTACATGCGCGCATTTTGTTGCATGTAATAGCGCACAAGACGCGCAGTTGAAATCGTTCCACACCGCAGCAGTGTGGATTCTCGATTTTCTCGAGATACACGCGTGTGTATGTGTGTGTGTGTGTGTGTGTGTGTGTGTGTGTGTGTGTGTGTGTATGCTTTCTCACCGATGAAAGTGGAACGGTAAATGCGATAAATTAACGATGATGCATGGAAACGGAAGAGTGATTATGAATTGTTCCGAACTACTGATATATATTTCTTTTTCTAATAACCACCTGGAGCGCCGCTCTTTTCCGCGTCGGACTCATTCGACTGGCTCGAATCACGGACGAGATGACGCCGAATCGACGTTGCACAACGTGCACGTTCAGCTTCCTTGCATATCCCGTTCCGGCCAATCGGAGGAGAGGGAACATACTTGCGGGGATTTGCGTTTCGCGCAACGCGCGCATCGGAACGCGCAATTTTCTCGCAATTATAAATTTCCGCAAACGATCGATCGAGACGCACGATTCTTCACGCGAGCCGATTCGACGCCGGTGCCCGGAGCGCGGCGGACGAGAAAGGTGAAATGACCGATGATAAACGCGACACGAATACGACCTACTTGGTGTCACCTTCATCATTCGAGCCGACTTTCTTCCCGTCCTTTTTTCCGCGCGGCAGAAGCGCGGTCTGCTCGCTGTTCGTGATCGTATCGACGACGTAGAGCGCGAGAGCACTACCTGTTTTCCCGGCATAACGACGTGCGTGGCGTCACTTGAACCCCGTGGCCAATCGAGAGATTTCTATGGCGCGATACACGTCGATCAAATATTAAATTGACAGGCCGCGGTGCCGCTAATGAAACGCGCCGCGGGTCGCGTCCTTTTCAGCCAGTAATAACCGTCCTTTCAGATTCAGCAGCAGCCTTTCGAAATTTCGACCCGGCTGTTTGGCTTCTCTCTCCCCCTCTGCCTACCCTCCCCCGCTCTCTTCCTTTCTTTCTCTCTCTCTCTCTCTCTCTCTCTCTCTCTCTCTCTCTCTCTCTCTCTCTCATGTAAATACACTTTCGCCGTATCGCCGTCATTGACGGCCGGCCGCGTAAATGACTTATGTAAGTACACGGCCTGTGAATTGCCAATAGCAATCGTGTTAGCTTTCCGAAGCTAACGAATCGCTGCCGAAGACACCGCGACCTACTTGCGACCCCCGAGCGTCTTCCTCACTTCCGCCTCTGTGCGAGGCTGCCCTGCGATTCCGCGTACTCGAGAGAGAGAGAGAGAGAGAGAGAGAGAGAGAGAGAGAGAGAGAGAGAGAGAGAGAGATGTACCCGCCGAGTCGCGTATCTAGCCGGTGCCGCGGTGGCAGATGACGGGACCCGCTTCATGAATTTCCCTGTTGAAGAAAACGCGCTGGTAGGCACGCGTCCACGAGACAAATCGGGTGGGAATAGAGAGAAAGCGGGTCAAAGAGGCCACCGCGGTGACAGGCGCGGAGCGGGCGCAGCGACGAATAGTTTTAGCCTTCTCTTGGATTCTTTCCGAGCCTTGCTTTGTCCCCGTCTCCTTCTCTATTTTTCTCGCCCATTTTTCTTCTTTTGATTCTCCCTCTTCCTCTTTCCGCGTCTCGTCCTTCCTCTCGCCCGTCCGTCGTCTCGTATTCCCTTTATATCTGTCATCCTCACCTCCCACGTGCGCGTTCGCGCTTTCTACGCTCTCAAAAGCTCGCCACGGCACCTTTATCGAGAAATTTGAAGCCACGGCGCGCGCGAGCTTGTCCTTTAGTAAGCAGCTTGTTTTCTAATTAACTAATAATAGGACACGTGATATCGCCGCGTAAAAACTATTCCGTGCGAGCGACGTATAATCCGGATATTGAGTTTACGAGTGAATTATTAAGTAAACACACGCAGCTCGCGCGCGCGTGTGTGTGTGTGTGTGTGTGTGTGTGTGTGTGTGCGGTTGGACGCGCAGTAATTCCGTTTAGGAGTTAACGTGTAGAATGATTTAAAATTGACGACGGGGCATCGATATATAGTGCGCCGCACGAGCGGCGAGTTTGTAGCCGGCGACGGCAAACAGGCGCGGGCTGCTGTCTCGTGGCTGTCGAGCGTGTATCTCGGATGCGCGCGTATGTCACGGTTAATAATTCCGCGTCGGAAACGGGAAATTCTGGCGAGGAGAGCGACGAGTGAACTCGGTCGCTGAGACGCGCGCGATACGCTCATTAAGAGATACTGTTACGTTCGTGAGCAAATCGCACGCGTCCTACCGCAGCGGTAATCGCAATCCACTATAATCCGGTAACTATATCCGGCGAAAACGAGCGAGCGGTGGCAGGCTGTGTTTGGCGCAGTTTCCGAGCGAGACTGCCATTCCCATCCCGAGAGCGATGCGGGAAAGAGAGAGAGAGACGCGGTGCCGCGATTTTAATTCCATCGACCATCTGACTCCGAGAGCCACTTGGCCGTTTTCATCCGAGAGTTTCTTAACGAGGCTCTTCTCGTCGTCGTCGTCGTCGTCGTCGTCGTCGTCGTCGTCATCGTCGTCATCATCAAACGTTACTCGCGCAAAGTCGATGTGTTAAAAAATTTTTGCTCGCCGTACCGTTATCGAGTGACGAATTTGGAAAAACACAGACACATATATGCGCGCGCGTACGTGTATGTAATCCGGGTAACCCAAAATTTCGGGAGTCTCCGTCTCTCGAAACCGGTTTGTCAGATCTATAACGGAAACCGTAATATTCCAAAAGTTGTAACGGGAATTTGGCGCGACGCGCCGCGTTGCGCCGCGCCGCGCCGTCGCGCGTATGGCGTTGCAGGAGAGATGGACGTGACATCCCGCGACATCGACCGGCGTCGGCGTCGGTCGCGAATTAATATCGCGACGAAGAAGAGGGAGACGGAGCCGCGCATTTGGCGGGGGAACGCGCCCGCGTTTCTCCGGCTCGCCATCGGGAAATTTCTAATCCCGCACTTTCAACCTTGCGCGGAATGCGCGAGCCGCGGCGGCGGCGGCGGCGATCCGTTTTGCTATCAGCCGGCTGGCTAAACCGCAACTTTCGAGCCGTGAATGCAGGTTCCACATTTAATTAATTAATTAAAAGTCTCGCGCGCAAGCGCAATCCGTGCGTAACTTTTGCCGGTTGCGATATAATTGGCCAACCTTAGGAGAAAAGCGGCATGGCGTGTCGTGTATCCCCCGTTTTGTGCAACCGAGAGCGCTTCTTTGCAGCGCTCAATTTCTTTGCGGCGTCCAAAGAGCGAAATGAGAAAAAGAAAGGGAAAAGTCGGCGGGAGAATTTTGCCTCGGATTACCGTAACGCGCATGCGACAACAACGCGACGATATCGCCACGCCGCGGCGAGAATGTCGGCGCTGTAATACAACGCTCCTTTCTAATCACGAGATCGTTGACATTTCTGCGGCGAACGCGCGGTTGCAATCACGCATAAATAATTGAGCGTACTTATGAAAGTGCACTTTCTTCTTCGGATTCACACCTCGTTCCGGCGGACGCGCGCGCGCGCGCGTCTGCGACGTTTACGAAATGATTATCGCCTTTCGATGCGCGTAACGCGCGGTCTATTATATCGGAGAGACGAGCGGCAAGCAGATTTCCCATCGTCGACTACGTCACGATGCGAGGTGTGCCGTCTCCGTAACAGTTGATCGGGAAATGGGAAGCGGATGTCGTTCGTGCACCGCCGATTACGAGTGATATCTCGGCGTAAACCGATCTTGCGATCGACACCGCTACTCTCTCAGGCTACTCGAAGCGGTCTTGGAAATGAATATTCCGTTTCGCCGCATCGAGCGACAGCGATATCGCAATTTGACGTCCATTCAAGCTCGTTTCTGTAATCGCTCGCGGGAAATTTCACTAGCGGGGCTTCAATAAGAAGAGACGGAGATTAAATTACAAGTTATCAATCAGCGATACATCCGATAATGAAATTAAGCGAGCGATACGAATGGGAAATCGATGCGGAAATTAGCGCGGAGATTGCGCGAGCGGTGCTATATCGGCTGCATAATCAACGATGAAAGCTTTTAGTTTCAATTTCAGGTAAATCAAACTGCTGTCAAGTCGACGCGGCGCTCGTCGCGCTCCGGCATACTCGCGCGTTTGCGATTGTCGATCAGGGGGATGCAAAGGAATCGCCCACATCGACAACTCTGTGCTACATTTGGACGGTTTCGAGTCAAACGATCAATATCGGTAAATGCATCGCTCGGCGATGCGACCGCCGGTTTATATTTAAACTTTCTCGGTCTCGCGTGCTCATGAAGCAGCTATCAGTTTCGCAACTCTCTGCGCCGCGACTCCCTTTCGAAATTGCAGCTTTGCAGTTGGCGCGGCAGGGCAAGTCAAAGTCTCGCGCGCGAAGGGCGTGGATGGAGGAGGATATAGTATTTACCGTGCGAAAGGATACAAGAGCGTAACAAGCTGCACGTCGAAAAGGAAAGGCATACTTTTAGTGAGCCGAGGCAGAAAAACAATTCGGATTCTCACAGCAGCGCTGGGCGAGCAGCATTTTGCATTCACGCGAGATAAAACGTTTGCGGGGCCGGGACTGCTGCTCGCTACATGCGATTGTCTCGAACGCGCGCGCGCGCGCGCGCGTTCACTTTCTATCTGCATAATTGCCGCGCGCTTGTAATTTCAAATGACGAGATAAGGAGCGAGAATAGAGCGAGTCATACAGCGGCTCTCTTCTCATGATTTGCGCGGCGCGCGGCGGTAGCCTTTCCGGAGTGGATCAGTCAGGAAACACACACACCTCGTGCGCGCCTTTCGCGAGCCGCGATTCGCGGCCGCGATTAAGTCGGCTTAATGATCGCGTGAGCGTAGTACTCGACGACGGTACTTTCGCGCGAGAGCTTCGGCGACTTCGGCGAGCGCGCGCGAGAAACGCACGCGGGAATTACATCACGCCCGCCGGGAGGACGCTCCGCGCGCGTCGACGGCGTGTGCATTCATCGGACACGGCGGCGCATTTGCATCGGTTAGCCCGACAAAGGTTAGATCTTGCCTGACATCATCCCATGCACGCAGCGACGCAGATGGGACACACGTGTGTGTGTGTGTGTGTGTGTGTGTGTGTGTGTACGCTGGAGAAACCATTCTTTCTTCGGCGATTGTGTCATGCGACGCGAAGCGGGAAACGGGTTAAATCGTGCCGGCGTCATACCTATGCGAACCTACCGACTCTCCGTGTCTCTTTCCTCGCTGCGCATCGGTCAGGTGCATCGTCAGGCATACCTCGAGCCGACTCGAGCGTGAGCTGCGTGACTTTTATTATCCGCACGGAGAAAATGTTGCAGGCGAAAATTACCTCCGGCTTCTACTCCTCCTCGCGCGATATTTTCTGCAAAGCTGAACAATACCGATACAAATTACAGCGGACATGGTAAATAACGCGAGACGGTGCATAATATGTTTAAGCAAATCTGTTGCGATCTCGCTCACATCTCGCCACGGACCATCTTCGCCAAGATGTGCGAAATTTCGCTCGGCGATTTTTACAGCAATATCTTCCCCGTTGTGCAATCGTACGAAGCAAACGCTAGGGAGACGTCCAACGAAGCGTCCGGCCGGAGATCCACGTTTACGTATACGTTTACTCCGCGTATGCTAACGCGCGCGTGAAAGTATTTGTCTCTCGTCGATCGCATACGCGCAAGATCGATCGCTCGTTACAGTAGTTACAGGTGCATACGCCTCGCGCGCGCTTTCACCTTTTTGCGCATTTGCGCGAGTCAATACGCTGTTCTAACCGGCGATGATCGCAATGCGCCTCCGTCGAAGCGCGGACCGGACGTCTTGTGCAATCACGCGGGATTGACGCCGCGTGTGAAAACCCGAGGCCGATCGTCGCGCGCTTCCTCGCGCGAGTGTGGCTCTTTCCGGTTTCTCCTCCGCTCCTCCGCCGCTCGGCTCGGCTCGGCCCGATCGGAGCTCCTCCGCGCGCGCGCGCGAGCTCTCGTGCGTCGTGAAAGTCGCATGATGCACGAGACTATTATTCAAGAAATAACGGAGTACGACGGACGCGCGCGCGGCTCCCACTCTTTTCAGAGACCGAATCGTATCGGACCGCTACCGGCGATTACGCCGCGGTCGTTAGTCGCCACTCACCGTCGTCATTCGGCCATTGTCGCTCGCCGTGCAGTCGAGCGAATACATCGATACGATGCTTGAATCGGACCGTTTCGATCGAGAAGAGGAGAGAAAGAGAGTGTGGAAGAGAGAGAGAGAGAGAGAGAGAGAGAAAGAGATGATCTTGTCCTTGGAAAATTTCCACGGCAATCACGCGAGCGAGGTGCGCCGTCGCGCGGGGAAACGGACGTTTCGCATCGTCTCAGCAGCACGTGCAGCTTCGTGCAGCTTCGACGTGCCGCTGGCAAGTGCGTTAATTGAATTTTATGCTCGTTCGACTACTCAGCCGATATCCGATAAACACCTCCCAGAGCGCGCGACGCGCAAGTTTGCAGGTATCAACGACGCAGTCGGGGGGAGTTGATTCCTCGCGGCGGCCTGCGTTTATCGCAAGAAATCTCAACACTCAACTAAATTCCGGTCAGTGGGCGACCCGATCTCTCGTAACATTATCCCAGTTACGGAGAAATCGTCTTCGAGCTGCCTCGATTTGTCTGCGTGTTACACAGCCAAAGTCATTCCACCTCAATTAATCGCCGATTCAAAGCGCGCCGTCGTTTCGCATGTAACACATACGGCCAGGTGCAGCTTTCATTAAGCGCTTGTGAAATTAGCTATTTGAGCACGCAGTAGGCGAGCGACGCTACGTTATAGCGCCGCGAAACTGAAACCCCATTAAACTTCATGCGCCGGCTATATGTGTGATTATTACGAGCGCTAAGTTGTACGTTTCATTAGTCATGCGATTATCACCGGCGGCTCCGATACACAGTTCGCGAATTGCTGCCGCGGCCAAATTGAAACTTGAAAGCGCGTGGTCATTCGTCACGGGCATTCGGACGACTTGTTAACCTGGCGAAACAAAACTGACGTTACTAAATCGCCGGGAAGATCCGTCAAGTTTGTTCTCGATCGGCGAGAGCAAGCGCCCTCGCGAGCGTACGTCGAATCAAGAGGGTCGCAACGTGGAGGTCGCAATCGCAGAGGGAAAAACGTCGTGCGAAGACCCGGATAAGAAAGGCATTCCGCTGAAATTTCATTGCGCTCTCGTGACGATTCTTTCTCGTGATCAATTCGATCTTCATACACGTTTCATCGCACATGCGTTTCGATATTCTACGCGACGGGGTTTTCAAACACGCTTGTATAACGTATCCTTTATTGTCTCGCCGTTGCCGGAGGAGATCCCTATTGGATCGTAAGATCCACGGAGGGTAACATTGTGTAGAATCGTCGCGACGCACAAAAAATTATTCACGTCGTATGACCCGCGCCCGCTTTTCACGCACGTTCCATCATAAGAAACAGCGTGACGGATAAATTATTTTCTTGCAAGCGTCTCTCCCTCTTGCCCCTCCCCTCTCTCTCTCTCTCTCGACGATCATACCTGAGAGGTCCATGCACTCCTCCTGCGACGCTCGCGTTCATCGGACGGATAACTCACTTGTCACAGTCGACGCAATTAATCTCGTCTCCGTAACAAGTTTATTATTACCGGAGTGAAACTCTGGATTACCGGACGAAATCGACCACAATAATCGTCGAAGTCTCATACGCGCCGCGCGATACACACGGCCGTGGAAGAAACAAATAACGTAGACCTACTTCTCGACCGCTCGACGTCGGGCGAGCATGGAAATGGACGACCTTGTCAAATTTTTTCACGCATACCGCAAAACCCAGCGCAGCGAAATTAATAGCCGTCGCCGGGCAGGACACGTCGAGAGTCGAGGTGTCGCCGCGATTCCCGCCTTCATTTTTCAAACAACTCGCATTAAGGATTCTTGAGAGCTGCGCTCAAGACTTGCACGTGTCGCGCTTAGCGCTCGATGTAGCTCATTTTACTCAACGACGTAATTATTGGCACAATGAATCGCGATACCAGCGAAGGCGCAATTTCCCCGCGCGATAATAATATCATCATGCGGAATTAATAGTTTGCCAAACAGACATTCCCCGGCAACGATGAGGTCCCCGATTAATGGGAGGCGAGAGTCGAGAGGGACTGGCGGAACGCATAATACACGCGTGGACAGAAAAATTCACTCGCCGCCAGTTTATAGTTTATGACGCGATGCTTGGCACTTCGTTAGGTCATCCGGTTCGCTTGCGCAGCCGTGTCGGCAGGCGGCTCTGCCCATTCCAGAATGGCATGTAATTATGATCGAGGGCAATCGCTATACGTGTCATTTGCGTAGGGTAACGGGTATCGGTACGAGCAAGTGGGTTAGCAAAAAGATAATGGTTAGAAGCGATTAGCCGAGATCTTACCGTACATACCGCCACAATGATAGTGTGCTTTTATCGTGCGGATCATGCACCTGGTACAACGGGTCCGGTTTCCCCGCTCGAGTATATTCATTAGCAGTCGCGTCGCGGCAGAGTGAGCACGTGGTGATCCATAATGCCCATCGAACGTGATTGTTGAACGCGGAATCGTCATACCGTCGACTTCAATTTTGTTGGTCCGTGAGCGAAACACGGAGCAGACACACGTTGCGAAAATTGCAACAAACTTCTCGTCATCTCTTGGACCAGAAATACGACCACGTATTTCGCGTAAAATATTACATATAGTTTTGCTTTTTTTTTATTACGCGATATTGTATTGTCTTGTTGTAATTTGCTACTTCTATAAATATTTTTAATACTACTAGAACACTACAAGCGCGCGCCATTTTAGCTTATTCATATTAAAGTTTAGAATAAATATTATAAGTCATAAAAATAATCCCTATAGTGTAATATAAGTTTAATAATATCCACCTCCAACATGCGATGTATTAGGCGCATACAGTTTGAAATTTCATGACATATTTTCTGCATAGTAACGCGTAACCGTATAACCAATGAATTTCGACGTTTAACATTTCTATTCCAGACCATCTCAAGTTCACCTTCAGATGTTATATGCATCGTTCTATTGGCTAAAAAGCATTTGAAGATGAATTCAAGACGCTTCTGTATATAGACTGACTCCTCTTTCCCTCCTCCTCACTTCTTCCCCCTCTCCCCCCTCTACCTTCCTCCCTTTCTCCATCACTCTATCACTTTCCCTCACTCTTTCTTTCTCTTTAACTCTTACCCTCCCTCTCTCTCTCTCTCTCTCTCTCTCTCTCTCTCTCTCTCTCTCTCTCTCTCTCTCTCTTTCTCTCGCTCTCTCTCTCTCTCTCCCTGTCTCTCCCTGTCTCTTCCTGTCTCTTCCTGTCTCTTCCTGTCTCTTCCTGTCTCTCTCTGTCTCTCTCTGTCTCTCCCTGTCTCTCCTTGTCTCTCCCTGTCTCTCCCAGTCTCTCCCTGTCTATCCCTGTCTCTCGCTGTCTCTCCCTGTCTCTCCCTGTCTCTCCCTGTCTATCCCTGGCTCTCCCTATCTCTCCCTATCTCTCCGTCTCTCCTTCTCTCTCTCTCTCTCTCTCTCTCTTCACCCGCTTCGATATATTCGAGATCGAGGTTTCACGCACCTTTTTTAAAAGAGATCCCCTGATACAAAAACTATTAGCTATCATTCCACGCGATAACAGCCGCAAATTACACGAAACCGGCCGCAACGCGACTTCGAGACGGCCAATCAACATCGCGGAAAAGAGGTTTCAACGCTTCGATATAAAGAGGCTTCAACGCTTCGATAAGAAATACATTCACAATTTTGTGGAAAAGAAGAGACATATAATTCCAACGTCGCTCTTGCGGGATATCGTGATGTCGTTTTCGACATTTCGAATTTCTGAAGAGTTTCACGAAATCTTCCATGTATTTTGGAGTTAAAAATTCTTCTCCACAGAAGAGTTTTAACGAGCGTTCAGGGAACAACACGCGTTACGCTTCAGGCGCAGTAAATAGTAGTCTGGAGTTTTACGAGGGCGATGACGTTAATAAAGGAACGATGGTTTTTGCGTAGTGTAATTTGTTTGACAGATCCGTATTGGTTACAGTTATAAAGAGAGAAATTTATAATCGCGATATATGTTTCAGCCGTATACCGCATTGAGATATTTATGCGCCTTTACAAATCATGCATTTCTAAATAACGGCCCGCAGTCGTGCAAAGTGTTTTATACGCGAAAAGTTGTTACGAATGGCGCTATGAACGAACTTCATGCACATTGAATTATTTGATCACCTTTGCTCGGTGTGTGTGAGAGAGCTAATTTAATATAATAAATTCTTCTTCCTCCTTGTCCATCTTGCCTGCAGATTTATTGCCGCACTCTCCGCGCGCTATAGCCGGAAAATATATTAGATGCCGCGAGAGGCAAAGGATCTGGCGAAACGCACTTGGACGTACCGTGACGATTACGAACGGGAAATTATCTCTCGTTAATTACGAATTGTGATTGCTGAAGAAGCGATTGTCGCGAGCGCTCGCGTGTAACGTTTTATCGCGAGATGGAGTACATTTTTAACAACACTTTCGAATACGACTGGTTTCTCATTAGTTGACCAGGCGATGCCAGACAGGAATCTGTCAATCCTCCATGAAATAATTTTTTTTTCTTTTTTTCTTTTTTTTTTCATTGAGATGATCGAAATGTGACGAGTACTGTGAATATTCCATATAATGCAAAAGCGCCGAAGAGCGCTTCCGACGAAGAATTGATTGCCGGTCCTGCCGCCGCATTATCCTGGACGGATAATGAGAATGTAGACCGAGCGCGGGAGAATAATTCTAACGTATAATATTGCACACGGCAAAGATTTAATTGCGCAGATGTGCAGCGTAATGAGAATTTACATGTTCCTGTAATGAATATTCGCCAGCAAATTAATGCAATTGCGGCTTCCCCTGTCGGGCATACGCGATATCCTCTGCATATAGTTCGGCGTTTATGTACGAGCCAATGAAATTGATTGTATTAAGGGAACAGCCGGTGAGAATGCACGCATTGGTGAGCAAGAATCGGAGTTCGCGTGGCCTGTGATTGAATCGTTGAACCATAAAGAGGACTCGTGCGCGCGCGCGCGCTGAAATTGTCGTCCCGGTGTTTATCCGAGAATCGATCGTCCGATAAAAAGAAAAAAAAAATCACGTCCGATTTCGAAACTCTGTTAATTTATCGATGACAACACGATCGTAAACGCCATGGACATAAAAATGAATATAAAAATGATTGTCCCGTTATTACGCCGTCGTAAGTCCCAGGCGGCGGGATTTATGCTTCATTCGACAGAACGAGATTACCCGGAACTCGTTACGATCCTTGCTGACCGTATCACGTCCTGTTTCAGGTTTACGTAGAAAGGGAGAAGGGTAGAGTGGTGCTTTACACGACGTCGTTGGGCATCGTTAGGGAGACCTTTACCAATTGCATGAAGATGAAGCAAATGCTATGGACAAACATGGTCAAGTATGAGGAAGCGGACTTATTCCGCGACACGGAGTTGCAGACCGAACTCAGGGATCGCACCGACTCGGAAGTCGTGACATTACCGCAGCTTTTCGTCGACGGTCAGCACATAGGGGTATGTTTTTCTAAACGTCGCGGCGAATGAGAGAAAGAGAAAGATATCGGCCAAGAATAGATCCCGGCGAATATTCCGTCGTTCCAATAGTAGTCGACACACACACTTTATAATGCGAGACGTTAGATAATAAAACGTGAGCAGCTGCTGTTGAAAACGTCCCGCGAACGTCTGCGCTTGACACTCGTCAGCCAAGTTGTCTCGTTCTTGGCGCCGATATCGATCTCCCTCCTTCGCGGATAGTAATAATTTCTAGCGAGAGATGTGACGGAGCACATACGTGCGCTCCAGCAGCTCCTCTCGAATTCATCCTCTTACGCCTTGCGGAGAATTTGCACGAGGCCGATGACATGAGAGTTACGTAATCGAGGATATTCGACATCGAGAAAGTCGGGGAAGATGGATGACACGAAATGTCAAAGATAAGCGTCGATGGACGACGAGCGAGGAGCGAATAAAAGTACGGACGAAATTTTGAGGGGTCGGATTGTGTCAGACGTGCATATGTGACACGGCGCAAACGGACGAGTCGATCAAAGAGAACGGCACACATATCTCACTTGGGTGTGTGATGCTGCTCGTTGCATCATACAGAAAAATTGCTTTCGCATTTAACTGGATCGAGCATTTGAAGCGCGACAGCTGTCGATAATAACACGATCGAATGAGAAATTTTCTATTTCTGTCGTAAGAAATATCTCTGTCATATCTCGTGGACGGTATTCTCACGTACGGTGACGGAATACGATGGCGAAGATAGCCAAGTGTTTTGTTTCAGCATGCAATTCTCGAGAGTAGAGTGTCGGCTTTCGCGGCTTTCCTCACGTTGCATCCCCTGCGCTATTGTCGTCGGAACGTGTGGAAGCAAGTGGCGGACATTAAGTCGCAGACAATACCGAATATATATAAACATATTATACGCGGATTATTTATATTCAGCGCGTGAAGAAAGTATATTGGACGAAATATTTGGAACAAAAGTAATAGAAGCTCACGCGTCCGTCACTCGACGCATACGAGATTTATACTTCGTAAAGTGTCGTGTTTTTACCACAGCGCAGTAAAGATCTTCGTAATGATGTGCTTTGATTGTGTTTACACGCTCTCCGAGCGATTTCAGCGGTATACTGTGATAAACTCGCATCGTAAATATCGCACACATGTGCGATGAAAAAATTAATCAGGCAGTGCGATTCCCCGCTACGAGATGTGCGCGGTGTCTATCATGTGGAAAAAAGTTTTTACGAAGCGTAAAATGAAACGGATTTATCCAACGGAAAACCCAAGAAAGGACAGCTCGATTACAGTAGTTTCCGGGTAATACTTCAAATTAGAGACTCCCGCTTCCGTCCCTTTTAACAAATATGCATGTTTCTCATGGGCAGCCTTGATATTAACTTTCTTCGGGTGCTTCTTTTTCTTTTCTTGGACTCGACCTAATGTCAGCCTTCCCAATAAAAAAGGCGCATGGTACATCGAACGGTATACTTTTTTTTTCTCAAGGAGTCGGCCATGCTGCTATTTGATTTTCTCGTCTCCGTCGCGTTATCCGTTTCTCGAGAGTTACTTCCAGCGACCGATAGTCGGGAGAGTAGATATATGCGTAAGTGAAATGTCAAGCTATTTGATCCAAGGCCGCCGGAGAGAACGCGAGGTGAGATTGCCTGCGTTACACCAGCGCCTTACGGTCGCTGGTGTCTAGCACACAAGTGTACACACGCAAACCTACCCGAACTGCATTCCTATCTCACCGCGTCATACAATTATTTTCTACAAAATAGCCGGCCGCTGCCGAAAATCGACGAGGTGTCCTCGCCGCTTGCCGACGCGCCGGCTCCCGTCCGGCCTGCTCGACCTTGTTTTCGCTCTCGCGCATCGTCGCGCGTTTGACAGCTTAACAAATTGCGTGGTGAAAGGAGTACACCGGTCGAAACTACAATCGCGGAGCAAAACTTGGATCACGTCACATCACGTATAAAGTTGACGCGCGCGCGTCTCGGCGAGCGAGCGAGCGAGCGAGCGAGCGACTGTTTGGGTTGACTGTTGTTTTGCAGCCCTCTCGTTCACGAAACCCGCGAGTCGCGTCTCTTCGACTTTGAGACGTTCTGCGATCGAACACGTCATGGCGCAATTAAATCATCTCTAAACGCCACTTTTGAGCCGCTCAAGAGCACGAAAGAGCCGCATTTCCCTCTTGAATAAATTAGAGACGCGTCAAAGCTACAAACGAGATATCGCGTGCTTCATTAAGAGCCTCATTAACGGTGACATGAAAATGCATGACGCGGCCATTACGCGGGCGGATGCGCCCAGTCTCTCGGTGCGCGCGTGCGTGCGTGTGTGCGTGCGTGTGTATTCGCAAAGAAGAAGAAGGAAACAAGATAAGATTCTTTCGTACAGCCGCATTCCACGACACGACAGACCGAGAATGTTACATCGTTGTGTCGCGCGATTTTTTTCTATCCGATAGAAATAAGCACGTTGCGACTTTTTAACGCGCCTGACATACCGGAGAAGTTCCGTTTATGGCGTGTGCCCGATGTCGGGCGGGCGCTGATAGATGAAATGAGCGAGGCGGAAAGAAAGCGTCGAGAACAACTCGAACGGTTTAAATGTCGTACTATTAAATGCCTGCGTTTCACAATTTTTTTTTTTCTTACTCGTTACAGGGTGTCGACACAGTCGAGCGGCTTAACGAGTCGGGAGAGCTACGCCGTATACTGGAACCTTACCAGGTGAGTTCATTTTACCGTCGTAGATCGTGGCGTATCCCCAATATCCTCCTTGCCCCGCGAGCTGTCATGCTTAACACGGACGTACCATTTTCGTAGCGGCAAGTAATTAATAATTTATTGCCGCAGTTTGCCCATCGACGTTATACGACTGGCGCGCCGAGAATTCATTCCGTCGGGCGATCCGTTAACGCACGCAAAAACCACGGTCGGTCATTACTTTTTAGGTAGTTGCATCATGTAATGAGTTTTGAAACGGTGATGTAATTAGAAAAAGCTCATTGGCGGGCTGAAACATTTGCAACGAAAGCAGGCATGTTTGCACGTGTTCCTCAAAGGTGGCGCAATTTTTATTTCCAATATCGATATATTATATTAAAAACTAACGTGCGGACAATGCATAAAAATATCAATAGAGATGTAAGCGTCTAAAGTTTGTAATTTATAAAGCTCGTAATATTACAAGTGAGAAAACTTGAGCGATGAAGATGCAGCAACAGTGCTCAAAAGTCAGAAATTGTTTGAAAGAGAGACAAGTTGGGAGAGGATCTATCTGATTTGCGGTGTTACGAGGATTATCGCATCGGGACGTCATTTCATTAAGCGTTTGTGCGTAGTAGAGGCAATTTCAATCAAAGCTTACGCCGGTAACCGATAGAGCATGAGAATTTTTTCCCTAGATGTGTGCGCACAGAAGTCACAAAGACTTCATCTGGAAAGGATAATCAGTGCCACAGGCGTGCGATCTTTGTCTAGTTTGAATCCTGTCGGGGAAAGCTAGACGAGGATAGAGACATGCCTGTGTGGACAATGGAAGGGGAATATAGCTGTCCTTCACGCCTTGTCTTCAAACCTCTTATAAGGAGGCGTAGTTTATATATCGTACACAGGTCTGCGTCTTTTCCTCCTTATAGGACTAAACTTTTTCGATAGTGCAGATAAGGTATAGCTATCTTGATACGTTTGCTATCGCGCCTCAATTGAAAATCGCTATAGTCACAATTGTATTTATATTTTTAATAGTCAAAGCGTCGAACACTCTGAAACACGGTACAAATATCTGAGGCACGTCTTAGAGACACGTCCTGAAAACGTTTCAAGCAGGTCTCTACCTTTTGCCTTTTAAACATTTATATTGTTGTTAAATTGGACACTTGACCTCTAATAAGAGTTCGCGTCATATGTGTGATGTTGGTAGCGAACGTATTAATAATCGCAAGTCGTAACGCATCAGCTCATAAATTCGCGTAAGATTTCGTAAACGTCGGTATAATCACTTAGGCCGCTCTCAAAGTCGAAAAGTCGCACGTATAACTTCCGTCCGTATTTTTTATTCATCTTGAGAAACTTGTATCTCAAGTGAGACGAGAGGAATCGTGTAGAATCTCCACTTCCTAATATTGAAACTGGACGGGATTATCGAAATCTGATTATTCGCGATGTTTCTTTCCAGTGAGATTCGAATTAATTAAAAAATATTCTTACGTAATTGTATAGGAGGCGCCTTGCAGCGAAATCCAATTTCGGGCAAATTAAAACTCCAATATCCAAGCTCATTGTTATTAATTTATTTCCGAGCGACCTTTTAACGAGCGACCAATAAGAGCAGCCGGTTCTCTTGAAACGCGGAAAGGAAAAAAAAAAGAGAGAATAAATCGATAATATTCGAGTTCAGGATTTAACACGTTTACTCGTATCCAGCAAGTGTATTATCAAGATGTTTCAGACTACCGCGGCTATTATTAAGAATTGAATAATTCGTATAATCGCGCTACATGCTCGCGACCCGTTTGTTTCGCGCGGAATCGACTATCTAAGGTAGATAGAACGGCGGGCTGTGTGATAAAACGTGCTTGTGCGCACAATATAAGTAGTTGTGAACGCAAGGTTGTACGGTCCTTTCACTTTTATCTGGAAATACATACCTCCCCCTCTCTGTCTCTCTTTCTCTCTCTCTCTCTCTCTCTCTCTCTCTCTCTCTTTCTCTCTCTCTCGCTTTAACCGCCGCCTTCTTCACCATCGCGATCATAAATTCGGTGTCGCGCAGTTCAGGTTTACCTTGCTGCAACTAAAGGTCGTTTACATCCATGTATTGTCGCTTTTGTCGTGTGCTAACGGTGCTGTTACACACACACACACACACACACACACATACACACAGGCTCCCTGAGATCACGTCAACATTCCCCGGTGCGATTCCACCGGCGCATATTTTGCACAAACGTTCAACGTTCCTTGCGTTGGATAAAACGTGGGAATACGAAATGCTCGTGTGATCAACACCTGCGACGATTGAATCGCGAGACGTGCATCAACAGCGTGAATTTCGAGTCGGCCTTCGACTTTTTGCCGAACCTCCGGATTCACGTAGTCAAGCGAGCGAGTGAAAGAGTCGAAGCGGTACGTTACATCGTCGACTTGGGCGCGCGACTTGCGCGATTTTCTCTTTTTATTTCCGCATACGTCGGTCAAATGCGCACAACGTGTCTCTCGCGTTACATCGGAATAAACGAGCCTAAATAGTCGGCACGAGAGAGAGAGAAGGAGAAAGAAAGAGAAAGAGAGAGAGAGAGAGAGAGAGAGAGAGAGAGAGAGAGAGAGAGAGAGAGAGAGAGAGAGAGAGAGAGAGAGAGAGAGAGAGAGAGAGAGAGAGAGAGAGCAGCAGCTACCCTCCGCCCGTAACTCGTTACGTGCGACTACAAAATCGATTTACATTTCAGGTAGACCAGACTCGCGGTTAGTAGCAAGTAAAAGTGAAAGTGAAAACTATAGTTTCGTAACGCCGAATAAGGCTGAACGGCGCGGCGGGCCCGTTCGCGAACATCGTCGTCGTCGTCGTCGTGCGCGCGCGCGCGGAATTTATTTAATTCGCTTCGAAAAGTTTTACGCAATAGCGGAATACGGCAATGACGCAACGTCGTTAGACGTAGATCGGCGGCTGGTCCTCGCTTTTATTACGACTCGACGCTCTCTCTCTCTCTCTCTCTCTCCTCTCTCCTCCTCTCCTCTCTCTCTCTCTCTCTCTCTCTCTCTCTCTCACGCGCTTCGCGGACGCTACGTTGAGAAAGTCCCACGGAGATTTTCGTCCGTGGCACACGCCCGAGGCGGCTTAATCATCTCACTCTGATCCTCGCTCTGCGACACGCAGTTAAATAATTCACCATTGCGAAACGCTTACGTTTCAGTGCAAGGATGCGTGCGTTGTTTGTACCTACTGCGGCGGATTCCAGCGGCTCTTGTGTCCCGTCTGTCACGGCAGCAAAAGGTCCGTGCACCGCAACGAGTTTACGGTGGAATTCGTCGCCCTAAAGTGCGCCAAGTGCGACGTTTTCGGTATGATTCGCTGCCCGCACTGCTGAGAGGGGACTCCACACGCGGCGGGAGGGAAATTCCACGTACGTCTGCTGAAATCTCATTTCACTTAATCTATGACCACCTACTAACTTACATCTCTATTTAAGATGCTACGAGGATATATTATAGTATATGTTTTAAGCGACGATGTAAACACACACACAATCGCACCCTCCATATGCGTACACACTACACACACACACACACATGCACACACACACACACACACACACACACATGCACACACACACACACACGCATAACACCAACTAATCGCGTAGCTGTGCTGGCGCATGTTGTAAAATATCGGTCATAATAAAAGTTTGTGTAAAGTTTTGTACTCCTTGTGTTTCATTCAACTCCCTCTGATCGTTCGGAAGCTTGACGCGCGCGTCCGCTATTTCTCCCGGGAGCATGAAATGAGGATGAAAAGGGGAAAGGAATAAAACAAGATTTACGAACGTCGCCGGACGGTCGCCGTCCCGCCGCGAGCTTCTGAATTTCGTTGTCACAGCAATCAGAGCAGACCGCCTAGACTAGAGAGAGACCACCAACGAATGTGCTTTCACTTTGACCGTGATCCGATTAAAAACACACCGGCGCGCCGTATGCTCCCACGTTCGACACTTTTGCGATAATTAAATAGAGCACGAAGGAGAACGTCTCTCAATATGTATCGCAGCTGCGCGTTTCGCGGGGGATTATCCGTATCCACGAGCGAGCGATGTCTCGCTCGCTTCGGCAAGAAAGTGCGCAGATAGAAGAGATTTAATATCTGAGAAAGCGCAATCGCGGGACAATAATGTGCCATTGCACTCCGTCCGGCAGGGGGCACGCGGGAAAGGTGTTCTCACGCTTTGTAGCGGAAAGGAACGAGCGTCAAGTCTGCAGTATTCAATCGGGACGGGCGCTTTATGCTTCGTCGCATTTAATTATCCGCAATCCAATTACACAGCCAGGTGAGTCAAGACACACTCCGCGCCGGCAAATAGGCCGAGACAGATCGCTGCGACAATTGGACGTTTAGGTGCAGTAATGCGACAATTAGCTGCAACCTTCGTACAGCTCTCGCGCGCAATATCGTTTGCGCGGAGCGCGTGTATTTATGCCTTCCCCCCTCCCCCTCCTGCCCTGACGTCGAAATGGAGATCGCCGGCGTAATTCGAACGTGCGTAATTGTTTCTTATTCCGTGCTACATCGAAACGCAATTACACCACCATGCACGTGGCATTTTCGCATTTTATTGTATTTTCTCCCCGCGGGTAAACGACGGCGCGCGAGCCCCGGCCGATACCCCGGCAATTTCAATTTCGATAACGTGCTGCCTGCTAATTTAACGTTCACTGCATTAGAGGCGGCCATGCGCGACATCGGATTGTCTCTGTTTACGTATGCAACAAGTTAAATCGATATTGTGACTGGCGTGACAAGAGGTGTACACAGGCCCTGGGCTTGAGCGAGCGACTGCTATAGATCTGAAGTCGGCCGAACGAGGAAAGAGATAATTCACATGACGTGACCTACGACCTTTGCTATGGACTTTGGTGCATTGTTGTTATCGCACGCGCGTCGGGAGATCACACTGAATCGATTAATGTCGACTGAGATACACTTCGGTATTCATGCCGAGGAGATCGATACAGGAAGGAGGCGCGATCTCTCACGCGAGAACGAAATTATCCCGATTCGTTTCTGGACCAATTTCAATTCTCGGAATTATTATTGTCGATTCAGCGTGTAGAAAAATGGAAACGAAGCATGCACGCTCCAAACTCGGCGAGCTTCCTCACGGAGATGTGTCATGTGATTGAAGAAAAATATCCGATTGTTAATTTCAGACATTTTTCTCACTGTGCTGTTGCGTTTTTCCAATGCGCCGACGCACTCGGAAGAAACTAGTCGATAGAAAAACGCAGGTCGCCATGCCAGGTGTGCAGCTTTTTTACCTGCGGCGTGTCTTTCCACCTTCGCCGAAATGGACGACAGAACCTGTCTCGATTGCGCGACGCACTCTCATATCTCAAGCGTGTCATAGTTCGGGCCATTTTCATAGGTCAACCGTGACAACAAGATTGGCCAAGCGCATCGTTGTACAGCGCGCACGATTGCAGCCGCAAGTTTCGAGTATAATTTAGCGGATCTTCGCGCAGTAATGTGGACGATTCGAATCGCGCAGTTCCCTTTAAGTGTTATATCTTCAATGTCCCTTTGTCCGACAGATAAAGCGCATTATCGCGGATTTTCGTAAAATGTGTCCGCAGCTTTTCACCGCGGTATCTCTTGAAATTAATGAACTAATTAACGGCGGTAACGAGATTGAAGACAAAATTATCCGCGCAATGTGTGATACATCTCGCTGTGCGTAGCTCCCTGAAGAATAGAGCGACGCTATCGCGACGTCGCTCGCCGACTTTTAGCGGCTGTTCCGCTAAAGATGCTCGGCGGGGAAGGTTCGCGCGTGAAGGTTTCCGCTCTTGCCAGCAAGTCTCTCGGATCCACGTGTGTGCCTATTCGCCGAGCGGGATTAATCGAGAGAGGTGAATCGATGAGAGATCTGCGCGAGGCTAGCGGGACCCCGTGCGAAAAGACGACAGCGCGAACGGTACTTTGCGACGCGGCGTCGTGTGCAACAAGTTCCGCGGCGAGCAACGTGCGCGTTGCGTGTCTCGCAACTGTGGGATCAGCCAGCTCGACACGCCAGTCTTGGCCGCGATACTTGGCGGAAGAATTTCAAGAGGGATTGTACGCGCGCGAGCGTGGATGCGAAAGCAATCGGCTAAATGACAAATAAACAAAGGGCCTGATCCTTCATCGGGATGACAAATCAGCGAGTTTTCATCCGGCGCGGCGAGTCGATCGCGACTCACCGCTAATTTGCCGGCGAAATTCGAGAACGCGGTTCCGCGTGCGTTATTTTCCGAGAGCGTACGGGGAGGGGGAGGGGGGGGGGCAACTCCCGTTATACCACAATCAGTACTATATTTATTGACGCACGCGCCCGTCAGTTTAATATTTATTAGATAATTATCATTGCCTTTGCTATCGTGCGGAAATTAATTTTTGCATTAATATGACTCGACAGGTTAAATTTGTCGTTTTGCTGTGGGTCATGCGGCCGGAACGGAGCAGATTATTTACGTATTATTGCGCGTTTGCGCGTGCACGCGCGTGCGGCGAATCAATTAAAATTGACAAATTGTTTTCTTTCCGCCGCTGGCGTCGCTCGTGTGTAACGAATGTTATTTTATTCGCATTATTGTATTCGCATTGTTTCGTATGCACACAACAGCAGCGTAATTTAACGTCGATGCGCGAGAAATGCGCCCGTGCGAATATTTAATCCGCGTTGAGAGGTAATGGCGCGTGGCTGCTGAGGGCTCCGATCTTCCTCTGTAATCCTCAATCCGGATGAGAGCCGCCATATTCGCTCTCGCGAAAAGCGCACGATAAAGCTCGTGCCCGCGCAACTTGAGACATCCGTGACTCCGTTTGTCCGTCCGTGTCGCATAACGAGACCTATAGCGAGGTCTCCCTTCGGAAGGGCGAGCTTTTAGCCTCGATCAGGCGGCGCACTCAATAAAGCGGAAGAGGCACCCGATGACGCAGGTGTCGCACACTCGCAAACAACCCGGCCAGTCCGGACTGCCTTGGCAATGAGAGTTGGCGGCGGGGCGGGGGAGGGGGGAGGTTAGGTTAAGGTTTTCCGTCGGACTGCTTAAGACAGCGTGACGCGGATCAGCGAAGGGCCGGGATTCAAAGATCTCTCCGGCGGGAGCGCACGGCGAAGGGTGTGATTGAACGATCGATCGCTTGTCGCACCCTCGCGCGCGCTGACCGTCGGAGGCTTCAAGGGCAGGCACGTGTTGCGAATGTTCGGCCGCGAATATTCCCGATTTTGAGCGGACATTCGTGCGTAGAGCAGCGCACTTGCAGCGATGATTAATGCACGCGCGGCTAACTGCGCGCGCTTCGTGAGAAAAATGTCAAGGGCGGCAAATGGAGCTGCGACGAGCCTGCGGGCTGCCTCGAAGAGCCGTGCGCGAGTCGAAAGCGTTGTCAAGATATTTGCGCGCCCGCTTTTCTCCCGTCTTGCCGTCCGGAACGATTTTGGGTGCGAGCGGTAGCGTATAAGCGTCTCGCACAAGAAGGAAATTCTGTTCGAGAAGGAAGAGCTCTCGCCGCTCTTCTGGCTGCTCCATCGCGCGAACAGAGCAACACTGACGGAGAGAGACAGAGAGTCGCCGGATGAGCAACGAATTGACGAACCGAAGCCAAACGTAGGCCGCGAACAAGTTTCGACGGGCAGAACGAAGCGTTTGCAGGAAGAGGATTGAGGAGGAACAAAGGGAATAGGAGAAGAGAGAGAGAGAGAGAGTGAGTGCGAGAGAACCTGACTGGCAGCGGGGATGGGGGCCGAAGGGCGCAATGAGAGCGAGGCGCGAGAGGGAAGCATTATCTGGCACGAGTAACCAACGGAGACCTTCACCGAGACCGAGTAGGTCGACATTGCCCCTGTACCGTACGCTCGCCGCACCCCGCTTTGTAGCGGCACAGGCACAGGAGCACCGGTTGGTACGTACATACGTAGCAGCCGTCGCGAGCAACAGCTAGCTAGCTGTGGCGGTGGTGGCAACCCCTGCCGTCCCACCACGCCATAAAGAGGCCACCACCGCCGTCACTACCGCTACCCCACACGCCACAATCTCTCTCTCCTGCCTACTGCTCTCACCCTGGCCTAGAGGAATAGCCTTGCTCCTGTGTGACGACTTTGCGAGGGTGAGAAGCGTGCGGCGAGAAGGTGAAGGGAGAGAGAGAGAGAGAGAGAGCGAGAGAGCGAGAGAAAGAGAGAGAGAGAGAGAGAGAGAGAGAGAGAGAGAGAGAGGAGAGTGGGAGGGAGAGAGGGAGAGCGAGAGAGAAAGAGAGAGAGAGAGAAAGGTTTTGCACGACGCGGTCATGAAGGGCGGCGAGCGGCGAGGGGGATGAACGCAGGCGCGAACGCAGACGCAATAGGTGGATGAAACGGCGCCGAGCATTCCGGCAGCGCCAGACAACGCGGCACAATCGAGACGAGATAATCGTCGTGGGAAGAGCTCGGCGAACCTGACTGGTGGTGACCGTGTCGCAGCCGCATAAACGCATCCCCCGTCGCCGACGACCGTCAGCAGCAGCCGGGACCGGCGCGCAGCCGACGAGATGGGAATCGTCAAGCCGGCGTCGGAGAGCATCCTCGAGGAGACCGTTGTGCCGAGCGAGGAGGCCAATTACTCGCTGCAGGGCCACACCGGTAAGAGAGCGCACGAAGCTTCATTCTTACTTTTACAATCAAGGTCGGACGCGCGCGCGAGCGCGGGGGCGGCCCGCGCACCTGGACGAAGTCTCGCGGAAGACAAGTGTACGTTTTCCCCGGTGTCAGGTAGCGGTGATCAAGGCCGCCGCGGTTTCTCCTCTCTCTCTCTCTCTCTCTCTCTCTCTCTCTCTCTCTCTCTCTCTCTCGCTCTCGCTCTCTCGCTCTCTCTCTATCTATCTGTCTCTCTATCTCTCTGTGCGTGTATCCGTCTCTTTCTCATTCGCTCGCTCCTTCGACCTCGAACCGGCGGCGCAGGAATTCGGACTACTCGCGACGCCGCTTTAAAGGCGATGTGGTGAGCCGCCCACACGCGAGAGCGAGACTGCTAACAGGTGTTTGGAGATACAGATATACCGCCCGCGGGGTGTTTCCGTGCTGCTGCTGGTGCTGCTGCTGCTGCTGCTGCTGCTGCTGCGCGTGTACGCGCCGACACCGTTCTTTGGCGATCGACTTCTCGGTTACCGCGATATCCCCGCCGAGACGAACGAACGGCAGACACCGGCCGTGGTATTTCAACCGTGAATTCGCGATTCGTAGAATGTATAACGTCGTGAGGCGTTAATTATTCGTTGCTTCTTGTCTCCTTGAAGACTCTTCGGAGGACTGACCGACGAGCCAATTCGTCGCCTCGAGCGGCGTCAGCCCCGAGTCGAAGACGTCACGCGGAGCGAGTGTCGTTGAACGCCTTGTCTTTCTTCATTTTTCTCTCTTCTTCTTAACAACGGCTTGATTTGCATTCGGCTTACCGACAGTGTTGTCGCCGAGGCACACTCGCACGGCTGAGCTCGCACGGAGAGAGCAAAAGCCGCTCACAGCGAGCGACGTGAGAGCCTCTCTCGAGGCTCAGTCCACGAGTCCACGTCTCTGTGTCTCGGTCGCGTTATCGTCTCGATAAATTGCAATTCGCGCTCACGAGGCGCGTCAAGCCTTCAAAAGTTGAAGCGAAGCTCCGCCGACGCGTTCTTGTCGGCGACCTGGTGCCGCAACTCGCGTGTGATCGCGGCCTACGCCGCCTCCGGTGCGAAAGCCGAGACTTTTTCACACTATTTATACATCGTCACAATCGATAAGTGGTCACGATGAAGTTTCACAAAGAACATGGCGACTTGATGCCCGGCCGCAGCCGCACGCTGATACAGCCGGAGGAAATTGGCAGCTGGCGCGCGACTGGCGGAACATCGCCTGTCGATCGTTCAGCCGGGGGAAACGTTTTGTGACTCGGATCTGTTTTCCATACGGGGATGCCGCATTGTGTCGATTAAAACCGGGTTGCTACAAGCTGACCCAATTCCCGCCGGTAGGCTGGCTGCTGGCTATCGAATCGATCAGGCCGCAGGAATTATAAGCCGCGCGAGAGCCATAAGCAGCTCGTCGGCTAATTAACCGACGAGATTTCCGGCTAGGTCCTCCTCTTCGCCGGGCCTCGCGCACTTTTCGCTCTTCTACCTTCTGCCACCGCCCTTTATTTCGCGCGTCCGAATTATTCATGAGATCGGTATCGCCGCAGAGAGGCTTCCAGTGTACTCCGGGGCGCGGTGGCAATTATAACGACAAGAAGGATCAGCCTTACGTTGCATTAATCCCTCGTCCTTGCGCCACGGGGCTTTTGTATTAATGTCGCAAGGTGAAGCGTGCGTTGCCGCGAGAAAACGTCTGTCGGTCGTGCTAAAGTAACACGGGAGCGTCCTGGAAGTGTATTGAGCTTGCTACATACGAACACAATGTGGATGGAATCCTTGCCCTTGGCCTCGTGAGGACACGGCGGCTCGATAGGAAACTTGCGATCTTCCTTGGGAGAGGCTAAGTTTAAACACGCGCTCTCTCTCCCTCTCTCTCTCTCTCTCTCTCTCTCTCTCTCTCTCTCTCTCTCACGGAGAACCGCAGGCAGGATCGGTGGGCGAGGATCGCGCGGACTCGTCTGCGCTGTGTGAGTGTCTTCTTCGTAAAGGGCGGAGGATACGATGCATCATTCGTCGTCGCCGTGAGACGACCCCCTATCAGCCGCGTGATTAAGCCGTAAATTAGCCAGCGTGGCCGCATACGATCTCGCGACGATTAATCCGTAAACCGAAGTGCGACGCTAAACGAGCGAATCACGCGATTGTTCGTGATACTCGCCTGGCGATCGGCGCGGCGCGGCGCGGCGCGGTGTGCTTTTTAACAAAGCGGCCGACTGTTATTTCGGACTTTCTCTCTTATCGCGGTAACAGCGCGCCGCCGCGCCGTTGGAGCGTACCGTCGCGCGAGAACTCGTGCGATTTAGGATCGCTGGCGTTAATGCAACGGTCAACCGTGGCAAGTCGACAGGCCGGTGTTGCGACCTGGAAAGAGTCACGATGGAGTTGCTGATGGAATTGAGCAAACAGCGACAGACTTGTCAGACAGGTCCGACGAATCTGCTTGGGATATCATTTCAGCCGGCCCCTCGCGGAGCGCCGCATAGTCGATGGCCGATCACAATTTCGACGGAGCGATTTCTCAGCATATTCTCGCGATTCAGCGATAACGCGATATCCCGATATGCCGATTGCTGGAATTCCGCCGAGAAAAGAAAACCTGATTTTCATACGTGATTTCTGCAAAAGCAGGCCTAGTAATCAGATCAAGCCTTTTCCGCATCAGCAGGTCTCTCTGCTCGCACAGAGTGACCTCAGCAGCCTTCCGCGCTACGCCATCTAATTTCCATAAGGCGATCAATTTAGCGTCCCATGTTGCGTTCTTGATATTTACAGCAACTTTTAGAACGACTAAAGTTGCGGAGTCCTTCGTAGTCACGATACCCACCTGCTGGTCAAGGATTATAAACTTGCTCTGCAACTGAGCACTCTCGGGGATTCGCATGTGCACGATTTATAGGCGCTCGCAAGGGACGATTTCATCTTAATTAAGCTTTCTTCGCGTATTTTCGCTTTGCGACTTCGCTGCGGTGTGTCGGGGACAGGAGGGAATCGGAAGGGTGGTTGAAGTTTATCGAGCTGGAACGTGTTTGACAAACGCGTCTCCACAAATGTGCAATTGCGAACGAGGTATGCTTCGCGCGGCTATTAAAATCTCATTTTACGCCCGGAAGGGTGCGTTCATCGTGGACGTCGGCGTCGCCTCGTCGATCGTTTAGCTCGCGAGACGCATATCGGACGTGTTGCATATCGGACGAACGTTTCAGGTCAAAATAAGAAATTCAACGATACCGTCTGTCGTCGCAAGCGCGAGAAATCGATGAGAAATTGCGATGTTTATGCTGCCCCTTGAACACTCCATTACGTGATTTATAATTAAAAGGAAAAATATATGCAGTAAAAGTCGGTATATTTAAGCACGTCGACTTATATTTAGTCCGCATTGCACGTGTCTAAAGACGATGTCACGTCTGGATGGACATCGGATTTATTGGGTTAAAAAAATAGTGCTCGCTTATAAAAAACGTCATTACAGTTAAGTTGGCAAAGTTATCGCGTATGAAGACGCGATATCGAATATCAAAGAAGATTTATAACGAGTGTCCGTTATTTTAGGAATAATCGTAGTCTCTCAGTGATGGATTTATAAAGGTTAGTTTAACACGCGTGTGTTACACTAATTCGGCGGAGTAAAGGAATAGCGGAGTTTTCGATGAATTTTCACGATAAAGGTTCGCGTGTTTAAAATTTCGCAGGACGTCCGCCGAAACACTCGCTCTCGTTCCTCCGCTTGCACTGTATCCCGGGCGTGACGAGGGTTAAAAACGAAAACTAACTCGCGACGCGCATCGATTAAACTCCGTTTCTGAATTCTTCGGTTACTCGCCCGGCGAAATCCAATTCCCCTTTCTCCGAGCCGTCAGTCCAGTTGTATTCGAAGGGCTGTTCGGCAGTCGAGATCGCACTCGTCTCTCTGCGCTCATCCTCGCTTTTTTCCGTCTCTCCCGCGGCGGATAATTCGTCCTGGCTCCTCCTGGTGAATTGCGCCACGTCGACGTCCGGTCCTTTCACCGGCAGGACATGGTTCCGCTGCCGGCTGATGGTATCCAGAAGCATGCTCATTGTTTCCGTGTAATCCGGCTCGAACATTCTTCCCTCGGGATTCTTTCTGAATAAATACTCGGCCTGCAACGAGAACGAATACGCCTCGTTCGCTGCGAATTTATAGACTTCGCGTGACAACGCGAGAGCGCGACACTTCGACCGGTCGGAGTTATCGCCGAGAGGAAGCGCCCTATTTGGCCTCCCCCCCGTTCCATTGCGATCTACGCACGGACCTTTTTTTCCATCAGCTGCCGTGTCTCGACTCGACCAACTCGCACATTTCTCCTCGCGCCGAACGAAGGATCAACCTTGTAATTTACTTAGAAATAGCTCGTGCACCATCGAGCCCGACGTTGCGGGATCCGCTTCCACTCTCAACGTCGTCCGTCTCACTTGGCCCTGATTTCCGCGGCGGAGTCCCTTCTTTTGTTTTTTTTGCAAAAGACGCAAAAGTCGCGCCAACTGCAAAACCCACGCGCGGCCCTCGCTTCACCTTCGCACCTCGTTTCAATCCTCCGGATATCGCGCGCAGAAACCTGCCGCTGTTGTTTCATTTGTATTAACCGGCATGGCTGCGGCCGTGATTAGCGCGACAATGCAGCGGTTATAAACGCGCGGCTGATACAGTCACGCTGTAAGCACTATTTAATGCGCGAGATCGAGCGGCCGGGTGACGGAAATGACGAACTTCGATCGACGCTTGCAAAGCGCGCGGAGGTCGCGCGGAGGTCGCGCGATTCTCAGGGGTAACGCGATCGCGAACGCGTTACCCCATATTTATACGTGCGGCACGATGCATAATTCCGCCAGGCGTTGCACTTTAGCTACGAGATATTCCCCGTTATCATTGACATTTGATAATTGGCTACTATTAACGACCACTCTTTCTTTTCGTGCGGCCACCGACCGGCGCGCGCGCGCCATTGTCGCGGCCATTGGCGCGGCACATGCGCCAACGTCAATAGCGCGTGAGGTTTGCCGTTGTTAATAAATTGGTAACAATAGCCGATTGTGGCTAAACGTCACTTGGCTATTTTATACGACTGCGCAACGCAACGCGCGCGGCCTGGCGATATATAATTTATGCGCGGCGGCATAAGCGATATAACACCGCGAGGACCACCGCGAGAGATGTTACTGGCAAATTACGTTTAATTACATTAAATTGAGTTTCCCCCGTTGTTTCCTCGTCGTTAAGTCGCGCGCTCGCGACGCAACGTTGATCGAGCACGATACGTTTCTCCCGGGCCGCGTCCGGGCGCGTTTTATTCAATTTTCCTCGCGATGCCTCGCGGAGTCGCGGAGGAACTTTTTAATGGACGCATCGGTTGTGTTACTTCATTATGATCGGAGCGAGTTTAAGCCGGAGTTTCAAGGCGAGCTTCGTTACTCGAGCCGGAGAAACCGAAAGCCCGTGAGCAATTTCTCAAATTTGCTCGCGTCTCCTCGCGCGTGTTACGCACGCGCAAACACACTCGGGCTCGGGGTCGGAAAGACGTGAGACAAGCTTCCTCCTGTCGCCTTTTCCCGACACACGCGTTTTACGCGCGCCGTCCGTGCCGCGAAGAGTGTCCGCGATGATGCAATCCGCGAAAGTCCGCAAACGACGTCTGTCGCTCTCGCTGCTCGCCGACATGGGCCGATTGTGCGAACGTTACATGATAATGCCACGTTACACGTCTCGCTCGTGTTCCGTCTCGTTATTAATTCCCCCTTGTAGGTTGAATCGTGCGCAAGCATTCTTCCGCCAGAGCGTTTAAAGATACACTAGCTTGTTGTCGCGTTATCTCGGCGTCTATTGCCTGGCAATCTCGAGGCTCGCTCGATATCTTCCAAACAACGTTAGAATCCCGATTTGTTAGCGCGCGGGCCGCATAGAAATGGGTGACATTATCTGACGCCTGAAAGACACGTCGGTGAGGCGCGCTTTTATCGCGCGGCACGCGCGCGCACGTGGCTAATAATAGAAAGTATGCAATTGCGGGAATTTAGGGACCGACGAGCCGTGAGCATGCCGGGGGGGGGAGGGGCCTAATGCCCACGTTCGCGCAGCAACACTTTCTAAGTGTATACGTGTGTACGCGATCTCGCTGCGCGTGCGTTTCTTCCGTAATCGCACGCGCATCGCGGATCAATCAGCGCCGGACGAGGAGCGCCAAAGGCGAGGGTCGACGAACCGAGAGCGCGAGATGCGCGTCCGCCGACGAAAATATTGATACCGTCATAATCCGCCGGCGTGAGACAGACATTATATTAGCCGGCGAAGACTGATGCGCGTCACTGCGACGAAGGATCGATCGAACCGACGCGACGATGAAACTTTTAGGCAGGCAGGCAGGCAGGCAGCCCCGACAGTCCGGTTCATCGTCCCGTAGATTTTCGATGCAAAAAGCGGGGGCCGCTTGGATATCGTGTATACTTTTTGTATGACAAGCTCTCTCTCCGTCCGCACCGCCTGCACCGTCTATTTATTTATGGACGACGTCGTGTCTGCGAGGAGGAGGCGCAGCGAAGGACGTGAGACCGTTTGACTTTTGAAGCCGCGGCTCATTGTCGCGGCAGTGAATTGTCGTGGAAGGCGCGCGAGCGGCTCGATTCCCTTCATTGAATTCGCGTTCGCGGCATTGAAAGGGACGAGGGTTGGTGCAGTCGTAAACGCGTCTCCTTCGGGGAGCGGTGTAACTCCGCGAGGGTGCGTATGTTGCCGGCGTGTTTGCACGTTGGCTCTCTCGGCTCACGGCTGCGGCTGCGGCTGCGTATACCGCGAGAGAATGCACATTCGCCCAAATTGATTGCCTTTTAAATAATGAAGGTCGAAGGTCAGACATATGTTGCTACAGGAGCATGAAATATCAATTTTGTCGAACCCGTTGGGAAACGCGGTCGTAGGCAACGCGAATTCACTCCATCGACTTTATCTTCCCCTTCCTTCCCTTCCCTCGCCTCCCCCCTCCCTTTCTCCCTCTCTTTCTTGTCTCTCTTCGTGTTTTTCCTTCCTTGCCTCATTGCCTCTGTAAAGTTTCTAACATACACATCTAAGAAACGATTTCTCTGCAACGTGAGACAGAGAGAGAGAGAGAGAGAGAGAGAGTCGCCGCGAATTTTAGCGAGACAAACATCGATGCGAAAAACAAACGATGCAAAAAGAAAAATATTTTGCCGAAGTGAAAACGCGCGGATACGCTCGTGAGGGATTGCCGCAACAAACGTCCGTTGCGAAGTATTATCCACCCGCTGTTAAAACCGCGTGTACTTTCGGATCGGTGCACGTGCAATTATGAGATTAAACAGGAGATGAAAAACAAAAAATATAGAGATGCGGGTCGGGAAATGCAATATGATCTTTCGCAAAGGGGCTGCAAAGTTGGTTACGCAGTGTTTCGAGCTTTGGCGTCGCCAAATAGCTTTATCGCGATGTCAAAAGGCAACTGGGATTATTAGCAACTCAGGATTTCCCCTCAAAACTGTCGTGGAACGAATTTGTCGTACGAAATTTTGAATTCCGACATCGCCGAATGTTACTCGAAAAGTACTCGCGCGTTTGACTCGCGCGCAAACGACCGGATATTCGCGCTGTGTGACGCGAAATATGCGTTAAATTCACATTGCGAAGGCACCGTCTTCAAACACCGCTCGAAATGCGTCGGTGATTTCCGAGCGGATCGACCCGCGAATAACAGAGAACGAATTAAAACGATTGCTGAAGCCGATAGTGAAAAAAATTGCCTCTGCCCTTTGCGTTTCCCCGTAATAGCGGAGCGAAAGAAAGCAGCGAAGCTCGAAATGACGAAATTACAGATAGAAGGTCTCTCTCTCTCTCTCTCTCTCTCTCTCTCTCTCTCTCTCTCTCTCTCTCTCGATATGATCGACAGAGAGCCAAGAGAACGGTCATGCTCTTATTCCTCCCGCGGTTCGATGCTCCGGAGTGGAACGGCGTCTAATCGTGAGCAGCAACCTATCGATTTCCACGGAAACGACATTCGAAGTGTGAAAGTTGTTTTCACATTCGCGCACACGCGCGCGCCGAACGTTCCTTTCCGCGCGGCGAGCCCGCCGCGCCGCGCCGGTCGAAAATCGTAACGAGACCGCCCGCGATTTCGGGGTGCTGTCAGCTGTAGAATTTTTCCTAATGTTTCCATCAGTCCGAACGTTTCACCGCCGCACAGTTGCAGTCGTCGCGTGTGTATTTATCACGCGTGCGCGAGAGATAAAAACCGAATGAAATACGGACTTGTCCTGTTTCGATTAGAGTGAGATATCGAGACGAAATTATTTTGCACCGGACGCGATCGCGCATTGCCTTCGAAATTTCATTCGCTCGCTTGTGCATGCGAACGATGCGGCGGATATAAATCGCGATGTAAAATTTCCTGCGTATCCCCACCGGGGGATTCGTCTCCGTCCCGCGCGCACGGGAGAGACGAGAAATCTCCCGAGAAGCATGCCCGATGCACGTAATTGAAACAGAGACGTTAACGTGACGGTGTAACGTAATTTCGCAGGGTACACCTTCCGCGGAGAGAAGGCGGGGACAATAACTGTTTCTTTCCGCACCCACTTTCGCAGGGACGCGCATTGATCACTGCGGCGTGCAAACTCCATGCGAGCATCGGCGTCGTAAACTCGACACAATTGCGGAGCAAAGGACGATTCCGTCTCGGTTTACACAATTGGTTTCGCGTCGGTCGAACGACTGCCCGAAAAAAAAGTTCATTGTCTCTCTAATTGCCTTTTCGCCCGCGTTAATTTCGCCCCGACGCCCCGGCAGCAGGGAGGAAGGAGAGCGAGGCAAGGGGGAGGGGAAACAGGAACGAGAAAATAATTGTCCCAAACATCGCGCGATACAGGCAGACAGCTCAACGGTCCGTGAATTTATGCAATTAAAAGCCGGTCACTTGACGTAATCACCAGCGGGCTATCCCTTGTTGCCGAGTCCGTGGGACCTCGTTCAGGTCTAGCCGCCCGAGTCCTCGGCTAGGACATCGCGAAGTCCATCATGTGCCGCGGCGTCAGCGCGTAATCAGCCGGGTTGCAATATGCGATTCCGTCGTTTATGTCATTAGCGGACAAGGGTGCAATCAATGACGCCCGGCGAGAGCGAGCACGTCTGGTCGGCGAGAGAAGCTGCAAACTGAGACTACTAACGCGAAAATCCAGCGGGTCCTGCGGACGCAGTTTTGGCAAAACCTCGATCAAAGCTTCCGTCAAAGTCGTGGAGGAACGTGCGTCGCGAGGTAATGCGCACGGCTCGCCAGGAGCAAAGCCTCTCCTCCTCCTCCTGCTTCAACTTCTCCGTCAGTCTCTCTCTGGAAAAACGAGTCTTGTGTTGAATCGCGTTTTGACTATGTATACTATTCTATATATGTGCTTTTATGCATATACAGGGTGGCCCACTATAACTCTTAACAGCTGAATTTTCGGAAACTTTTGTCAAATCAAAAAGTTGTTATGAGAAGTTTTATTGTTCGAGGGCTTTTCCTAACTACTAAATATTAAGTTACTCCTTAAGAGGGGGGCAGGGGGTAACTTCGTAATTTACAAACGACCCCTATAAAAATTGATGGTTGGGTTCTACGGTAAAAAGAAAGTACATTTTGTTCAAACATTTTTTGTCGATTTTCTGTTAAAAGATATGACGGTGTAAAGTTTCGAAGCTACAGGAAACGTAAAAGCGTCGCGTATCCTTATCTTTCGTCGGTGATTCAGACGTCGGTGAAAACAAACATTCATACATTCCTTGAGGTTAACTTAACTATTCATGAAAATCTTGTCAGTTGTATGTTGCTATTCAAAAAGTTAGCACCGTGAAAATCATAGCTATCACTATGTTTGATATAGAAGTGAATGTGTTATTAGTATTAGATGAATGCCAAAAGAATTATCGGCCTGCAGCAGTAATGTTTTTTGAAAGTTATGGGATTAAAAAATCGCACGTGTCATTTTTTAATGTCATTTTTTTTATTGTGAGTTGTACGCAATTTACCATATTCACGAAGCCGTTTTTCTTCATTAAAAAATGACACGTGCGATTTTTTAATCCCATAACGTTCAAAAAACATTACTGCTGCATGCCGATAATTCTTTTGGCATTCATCTAATACTAATAACATATTTACTTCTTATTCCAAACATAGTGATAGCTATGATTTTCACGATGCTAACTTTTTGAATAGCAACATACAACTGACAAGATTTTCATGAATAGTTGAATTGACCTCAATGAATGTATGAATGTTTGTTTGAATCACCGACGAAAGACAAGGATACGCGACGCTTTTACGTTTCCTGTAGCTTCAAAACTTTACACCGTCATATCTTTTAACAGAAATATCAGACAAAAAGATGTTTTGAACAAAATGTACTTGTCTTTTTACCGTAGAACCCAACCATCGAATATTTTATAGCGGGTCCCGTTTTAAAATGCAAAGTTACAGCCTGCCCCCCTTTAAAGGGGGCAGGGAGTAACTTAATATTTACGTAGTTAGAAAGGCCCCTCGAACACATAAAACATTCTCATGAACAACTTTTTGATTTGACAAATAGTTTCCGAAATATTCAGCTGTTAAGAGTTATATGGGCCACCCTGTATATGCATAAAAGCACATATATAGAATTATACTATAGTCAAAACGCGAGTCAACACAAGACTCGTTTTTCCAGGAGAGACTGACGGAGAAGTTGAAGCAGGAGGAGGAGGAGAGGCTTTGCGTCCTGGCGGAGCCGCTGCGGCATTACCTCGCGACGCACGTCCTCCCGACTTTGACGGAAGCTTTGATCGAGGTTGCAAAACTGCGTCCGCAGGACCCGCTGGATTTTCTCGTTAGTAGTCTCGTTTGCAGTCTTCTCCCGCCGACCGAGACGTGCTCGTCTCGCCGGGCGTCATTGATTGCACCCTTGTCGCTAATGACATAAACGACGGAATCGCATATGAGGCACCGGCTGATTACGCGCTGACGCCGCGGCATGATGGACTTCGCGTGTCCTAGCCGAGGACTCGGCGGCTAGACCTGAACGAGGTCACGACCTCGGCCAAGGGTAGCCCGCTGGTGATTACGTCAAGTGACCGGCTTTTAATTTGATTAAATTCACGGACCGTTTGACGTGTCTGCCTGTATCGCGCGATGTTTGACAATTATTTTCGTCCTGTGTTCCCTCCCCCCTTGCCTCGCTCTCCTTCCTCCCTGCTGCCGAGACGTCGGGGCGAAATTAACGCGAGGGCGATATAAGGCGAATTAGAAGAGACAATGAACTTTTTTTTCGTGGCAGTCGTATCGACCGACGCGACATTGTAAACCGAGACGACGTCCTTTGGCTCCGCAATGTGTCGAGTTTCACGACCGATGCTCGCATGACGTTGCACGCCGCAGTGATCAATGCGCGTCCCTGCGAAAGTGGGTGCGGAAAGAAACAGTTATTGTCCCCGCCTTCTCTCCGCGGAAGGTGTACCCTGCGAAATTACGTTACACCGTCACGTTAACGTCTCTGTTTCAATTACGTGCATCGGGCATGCTTCTCGGGAGATTTCTCGTCTCTCCCGTGCGCGCGGGACGGAGACGAATCCCCCGGTGGGGATACGCAGGAAATTTTACATCGCGATTTATATCCGCCGCATCGTTCGCATGCACAAGCGAGCGAATGAAATTTCGAAGGCAATGCGCGATCGCGTCCGGTGCAAAATAATTTCGTCTCGATATCTCACTCTAATCGAAACAGGACAAGTCCGTATTTCATTCGGTTTTTATCTCTCGCGCACGCGTGATAAATACACACGCGACGACTGCAACTGTGCGGCGGTGAAACGTTCGGACTGATGGAAACATTAGGAAAAATTCTACAGCTGACAGCACCCCGAAATCGCGGGCGGTCTCGTTACGATTTTCGACCGGGCGGCGCGGCGGGCTCGCCGCGCGGAAAGGAACGTTCGGCGCGCGCGTGTGCGCGAATGTGAAAACAACTTTCACACTTCGAATGTCGTTTCCGTGGAAATCGATAGGTTGCTGCTCACGATTAGACGCCGTTCCACTCCGGAGCATCGAACCGCGGGAGGAATAAGAGCATGACCGTTCTTCTTGGC